>NC_092825.1:23941030-24256030 GCF_039878825.1 Excalfactoria chinensis | reverse complement strand
CGGGTGCAGTCACTGGTGTCACAGCCGTGGTACCTCTGCTGGGGTCACCCTCACCTCCTTGCTCCACTTTGCTCCCACTGTTCCACAGCACTTTGGTTTCTGATGTGCACTCCCATCCTCATTGCCAGTATGGTCTCATCCTGACCAAGGAAGCATAGGAACACCTTTATGAAGGACTGGGGTTCACATTTAATGAAACAGGTACCGCTAATATTGCACTGTCCAGATAAACTTATTTGGTGTCAGAAGGTACTGCTACATCATCAAATCCCCCCCTCCCCAGTTCAACAGAAATTTTGAAACCTCCTTCTACATTCTGTGTAGAATAATCCCTGCAGTATGTATTGTATCTGCATCAAAGAGAATGACAACAACCAATGTAGGTGTTAAACAGTCTTGAGTTTTGTGTTTTTGAGTTGTGCTGTGCTTGAAATGGAATCTTCTATTGTAAACAAGGAGGAAGTTATTAAAGTTGATACTGAAATTTTGATAGGGATTGGAATGACTTCTCAAAATAGTATATTTAAAGGGTATTTTGCAATATATAATCTGTTACAAATCAAGGTTGATGAATAGATAAATCATAGAAGTGTTTTGTCTATTAGAGAGCATTTTGATGCAACAAAAAAATTGCAACAATTTAAAACTTATCTGATTGAATCTCTGGTCCTGAACTACCATATTTTTTTCCTTATAATACATAATTTCACGTAATGTTGTAACAATGCCTCTGCTGTACCAACTGTAATACTTCTGAGAGATTACAGAATGAGTTATAGTTATGTTTCTCATACAATGTTTTCACTGAGCTTTTTTCTTCATTTGCAGTTTCATGCACATTAAAAAAAAAAAAAAAAAAAAAAAAAAAAAAAAAAAAAGCTATTTTGCGATGTTTACAGTATTTACACATCTGATTACCTAAAATTCAGCTGTGTACTGAATTAGTACAAATAACGTGATCTGCTACCAGAAAATGCAGGCATAAGACAGGAATTCCTCTTTCTGAAATCTACAGTATAGGCAGTAGATGCCCCATCCCTCTAAGCGTTCAAGACCAGGTTAGATGGGACTCTGGGTAGCTTGGTCAAGTATTAGATATGGAGGTTGCTGTCTCTGCCTGTAGCAGTGGGGTTGGAGCTTGTTGATACTTGAGGTCCCTTCCAACCCAAGCCTTTCTATAACACTATAATTCTATGTTTAGAGGTGGATCTTGATGTTATGGCAGTAGAGGAGCAACCTTCCCACCAGTACTCCATTACATTTTATTGCCATACGACTGATGGCAGCAGAGGAGCAGTCTGACAAAATGGCATCTGACTTATGAAGTGAGTATGAAGTGAGTATGAAGGGAAGAAAAAGTGTGTCACTGAATTCCTCCATGCAGAAAAAATGGCACTCACTGACATTCATTGATGCTTGCTGAACATTTATGGAGACCAAGGAGTGGATGGAGCATTTCAGCAGTGGAGACAGTGACAGTGGCTCACCTTCATTGGTGAAGATTTTTATGACTGTGTCATGGAGGACCTTGTTCATTACAGGCAAAACTGCATAGCTAATAGTGGTCACTATGTTAAGAAATTGTGTTTTGTAGCTGTGGATTTTCTATATCAAAGCGTTATTGTGCTCATTGTATCTTTTGTATTTCCCATGGAAATAAATAGGAAGTATTACTTTCAGAGCAACCAGCTGACAGGAATGGGAAATTCACACATGCCCATGAAGGTTGTACTTAGAGCTGTTGTTCAAGATAGCCTTTAATTAGGTGTGGAGTATTTCTATTCTGGTTTTTCTTTTCTTTTTAATGTTTATCAGAAATATTGGAATAGTAGCCATATTGTATCAGTAGTAATATCTTCATGTAAACAGAGCAAAGAAAATTGATGCATATGTGGTATAGGTTCTAAGTACTTTTACACTTTTGTTATGGCTATTTCTCAGACCACACCCACGTTTTATTTTTCAGGAAGACCCAAACTTATTTTGCTAATTTTCCAAACTAATGAAGCACAAGCCAGCACAAATGTGAAAGCAGGATTTAACCTTATGCTAATCTGAAAGCAGTAAGACCTGTGGATGGGCTTAGCTTCATGCATGTGCACCTGCATGACTTTTACTTGAATTGGAGGGGAGACAGAAATGAATTTGAATGCATATGAATATATTTCCAAAATAAATAAATAAATCATATATATGTATTCTAAAACACCTGTGGTCATGGTGTTATGATGTTTAAAAATGAATGCTTTCATCAACACATAAGATCTAAAGCAACCTCTCATGCTATGAGTGGGATTCTGTTCAGTAGATAGGCTTCTGTGGAGGTCTATGTGACAGTCAGATACACAATAAACCACTGCAGCCAATTCAGTCAATTAGACCCATTGTTACAATTGGGTGAGGCATAACTACCCCCCTGTTACGATGGTTTTGCACTATTCTCTGAAAACTTGCCTAAAAAAGTTTGTTGCTGGATCATGTTTAACTTTCTCATGCTAATATGGTTTTACAACTTTTCTCCTTTTTTAGTGTTCATTTCCATCAACTGTTTCTAAAAAACATCAAGCCTCCTTCCAGTTTTTATTTTGTGGTGTTTAACAGACTGTACTGTTACTAATTCTCCTCTAGGAGAAAGCCACTTACAGCATTCTGAGTTTATGCTTGTCAGTATAGGTGTCACTGTCTCCCAGGATGCACTTTATCGCAGCATTTAAGTACAACTGTTTTCTCTTATGATGGGTCTATTATCTTCCTACTAGACTGATCACAAGGTCAGGCTCTTAGTCTGCAACTTACACTGGTGTTACAGATCCTGCAACAGATACAGATACAGATACAGGCAGATGTGTTTCAAAGTTTTTTTATTACAACAGAGAAAAAATGGTCTTTGGTATGGTGTAATTGGATAACTGTAGTATTTTCCTCTGACTTTCAGGTGTGTGTGATGTCACTGGTAATTTTCAGAGTTGTTGCTGATGAACAAATGTCTTTTAGTAACAGAGAGATGACTTGTTAACGAGAAATCACTGAAACCATCTCTTACATCACCATATCATTGTTATGATTTCAGTATATGTGATTTAGGCCCAAGTATGGCAACATGAAACTTCAATGTAATGATATGTGCTAATGGTCAACACATGAGTGTCCTCTTTTTTTTCATTAGTTTGTTGTCCATAAGTAGAAGAAGCTTTGCAGTTCAAACTTATTTCATGAACAATATTGGATATTTTGCCATAAAAGTCTAGATGGTATCTGTTTAGCCGACATGAAATTATATATTCTCATGAAAACCTACTGCCCTTTTTGTGGACCTGAAATGTGATATTAGTTTCCCTTTTCAGTAACTTACACACAGAAAAAGGCTGCTAGAATAGAAAAAGGTTATCACAGTAACAAGGGCAAGTTCAGCAAGGGATGTGGAGACTGAGCAGGAGAGCAGTGAAGACTGGAGCCTCCCTCACCTGAGTGAGGACTGATTGCACTTCCAGGTCATGCACCAGTGGTGCAACCACTGTTAAGATTTTGAGGCCTAAGGGAAAAGGGAGTTTTAAGATCTGATTGGATTGTAGTAATGATTTGAAATTGATACATATTATCATTTTATGTCTATCTACAGTTATAATTATATGTAGAATAGCTATTTTTTTTAATGAAATTTGTATAGCAGTTAACTGGAAGAACAAGAAAAATAATCATGTGAGTGAGCAACATAACAACATTGCTTCTCTTTAAGTTGATGAAATATATGACTTTAGCATCAGCATTCGTTGTGCTCAGCCCAATATGCCAACACATGGAACTTTTAAAAAGCAATCAAAACATTTTCTCTTCCTGTTCTTTACTTGCATCCTTTTGTGCTTTCTGTAACATCTTTAATTACAGTCAGTGAAATTATATGTATTAATTGATACTCATTACTCCCTTCTCAGATCATCAACTTTTTTTCTTTCTTCCCTTCTTATTCCTTCCTTCCTTCCTTCCTTCCTTCCTTCCTTCCTTCCTTCCTTCCTTCCTTCCTTCCTTCCTTCCTTCCTTCCTTCCTTCCTTCCTTCCTTCCTTCCTTCCTTCCTTCCTTCCTTCCTTCCTTCCTTCCTTCCTTCCTTCCTTCCTTCCTTCCTTCCTTCCTTCCTTCCTTCCTTCCTTCCTTCCTTCCTTCCTTCCTTCCTTCCTTCCTTCCTTCCTTCCTTCCTTCCTTCCTTCCTTCCTTCCTTCCTTCCTTCCTTCCTTCCCTCCCTCCCTCCCTCCCTCTCTCCCTCTCTCCCTCTCTCCCTCTCTCCCTCTCCTTCCTTCTCTTCTTGTATATTTCCTTCTAAATAAGTTTTAAAGATATTTAAATAATTGTGAAAAAACTACAAAATTGTTGGAATGACATACTCAATAAAAATGGGATGAAATCTATCCCAGTATTCTGCTTTGGGCTATAGGTAACGTGGAGCAAAATAGCACACTGTCAAAACAAATTAGAAGAACTCACCATTCTGCTAGTTTATTGGGTGATGTGTTGCCCAAGAATACATAAATTCCCCTCAGAAATGAGGGGTACCCCAGAAATCAGAGGTAGGCAAATTTTTCTAAGTCCATTCTGGACATTCTTCAGTCAAAATCAAAATATTCTGATGCAGTTTCAGACTGGAGAGCCTATTGAAAACTCATTATCTTCAAATAGGATTACACTCAGTTAATATGAGAACATGCACATTACAATATCACATAAAATCAAAAGTTCCAATTTGCTCACTACATGTAAATCCAATTCAAAATATTTCCATAACATATATCCGCTGGATGTTACACTATTTGTATGTCACTCTAGAATGGATTAACTCCATGACAGGCTGGTCTCAGTTTTTCTGCATTTGGTGTTTTTAAACAGTTTATATTTGTTATCATATCAAAGACAGGCTTGCAGTTTTCAAAAGGAAGAAGAGAACACAGCGCCCAAGGCTCTTCCAGCATTACATTTCTTATTCCATTTTATCTTTCTTGGTTTTGACTAATGTCAGTAACAGCTACTGGTAATAAACTGCTTGTTACAGCTTGCTCTTGCCTTCAAGCACTGGCTTTGATACATTGTCAGCCAATTGGAAGCATTTCCTGATTACATTTCCAAATTGCTTGTTTATTGATCGAAAGTTAATAAAGCAAAAGACAACTTTACGGCTTAAATTAAATGAAAGGTTCCTTTGATGTTCAAATTATCCAATCAACCAACGTGCAATGAAATGTAAGCATTTGAAAGTTTTATCTGGAAAGCAGAATGTACTAGATAATGGATTCTAGCACAGACGCTGTATCTAAAAGCTAATGAAAAATACTCATAACTTTAACATATGAAGATTTCATTTATTTTCTGTTGAAAATTAAATGACACTGAAATTTTGTTATTTTAAAATACCTGAAAACGTCAAAGTGCAGATACTGTATTTACTGTACTTTTTATTTTATTTTTTGACAATCTGTTATTCATAGTACAGGTGCATTTGGTTAGCTGCAATAAACAAAGTAGCATGCATTGTAATTTCCTTTGAGTCTGGCATTTCCTTGTTAATCTATTTGCTTCTGGTGCTGCATGAGAATTACTGTGCTCTGCCCGCTATTAACTTCTCTTTCAAGGGGATATTGCAGCCTCCCTGGAATATTTATCTCTGCTAGAGCTGCCTTTTCTCCAAAAGTGTCGACATATGTCCTATTCTGTTGTTTCTTCAGTTTCTTTTGCTTACACAGTGATTCTTATTTAAGCCATCTAGACAGATCTAACAGACACCACTGTGTTTTACATGGAGTCAGACACCTGAAGTACTAAAAATTTGGGCAACTATTTTCAGTATGATTTAAGCTGAGAAAATTGGAGTGGCTACAGAATGTTCTAAGTACAGTAAGAAAAAACAAACAAACAAACAAATAAAAGCATATTTTAGTCAGTAAACAAGAATGACACTGGGAGAGGTACAATCATATTGTAGCCCTGATCTCCTTAGGGGATGAAGGTGTTTCATGGCAGAGTAATCCTGAAACTGGCATGTTCTGAAGCTAACTAAATACATAAATGAAGGAATATACTAAAAATGAACATAGGTGTCACACCAGACTCTACAAGGTACAACCTGCGGAGTAATTGTAACCAGCTGCTCCTATGAATATAGCACCTCCTGGACATGTGAGATGCTGTATGTAGCACATTTCTTCATTTAGGGAGCAGCATCTGCACCCAAAAAAATAAGCAGGTGGGCTCAATTCTAAAAATAAGCGGATCCTTTTTTTTCTTGTTTTCTTCTCCACAACAGAAAGAGGAAAAAGCGATCATAATAGTCCAAAATCAGGAGTTGGCAATTATTTCTTAGTTGGGGTATTTTATCTGCTCATGAGTCTTTACAGCTCATGTTTCCCAGAGTATTCTTCAAAGAAGAGAAGAAAGCAGGAAATTTACATTTTTGAATGAAAATTAATAGACATGTGATAGAAAAAAAGGATTCTTTAGATAAACTGGTCAGAAGAGTAGATAAACTGGTCAGAAGAGACAGGCCAAGGAGAGTGTATGCCCCTGATAAATGAGAAGGAAGAGCTGATTCAGCAGACATCGAGAAGGCTGAGTTACTCAATGAAATCTTTGCCTCAGTCTTCACTGCCAGTCAGCCTCCCCATGCCTCTCATGCCCTTGAACCTTTAGGTGGGGTTTGGGTGAGTTAAATTCCCCCAATAGTAAGAGCAGAACAAGTCAGAGACTACCTCATGAGTCTAAATGTGTACAAGTCTTTGGGGTTGGACAATGTGCACCCCATGGTCCTGCTGGAACTGGCTGGATCCAGTCTCCATCATATTTGAAAACTCATGGCTGTCAGAAGTTCCTAGCATCCAGAAAAAGGGAATTCCCATTTTTAAGAAATATACAAAGGGAGACCTGTGGAACTACAGGTTGGTGAGCTTCAGGTCTGTGTCTGAGAAGACCAGGGAGTGGATCCTCCTGGAGGATATGTTAAGGTGCATGAGAGATGAACAGGTGATCCAAAACAGTTAGCATGGTTTCACCCAGGGCAGATCATGCCTGAACAGTCTGGTGGCCTTCTGTGATGAACTGACAGCATTGGTGGACAAATGGAGGGCAACTGATTCATCTGCCTGGAATTGTACAAGGCCTTTGACATGGTACTGCACTACACTGTTATCTGGAGAAATATGGATTTGTAGGCTGGACTAGTCAGTGGATAAAGCATTGGCTTGATGGTCATAGTCAAGGGTTGTTGTCAACGTCTCTATGTCCAGGTGAAGGCCAGTGACAAATAGTGACCCCTAGAGGTCTTTCTTGGGTTTGACATCTCAGTCAAAGATATGGACAGTGGGATGGAGTGTTTGCTTATGGCACCGTGCTGAGTGGTGCACTTGACACAACAGAAGGAAGGGATACCATCCAGAGGGACCTTGACAGGCTTGAAAAGTGGGCCCATGAAATGATCCCTAGAAAAATATCATTAGACTCAAAGTCTAGTTTGGAAATTTAAGCTTGATTTGGGGCATTGTTCCTTTCACAACAGCTTGGGATTTCTATGAATTTCTCCTTTGGATAGAACCAAAAAAGATCACAAAAGACCTTTAAAAACAAAATAACTGAAATTAGAATTTAGGAGACCGGCATTGTGGTTTAGTTTGTGTTTTTATCCTAGTTTAGATAATGAATGAAGTCACTTAGTCCATGAACACTTTTTAATGTCAAAACCTTTGCTGACTGATTTAGTACTTATGTGAATGAGTCATGTTAAGCTATCTGAATTCTACGTATCCATACTATTCTATAAAAATAGTAAATATCCCCATGGATATTTAGCTACCTAATAATTTTTACTCTTATTAACTTCACAGTGGCAGCAATGTAATTAGTGGATTTTCTACTTGAAACTGTCAATATATTTTGCATTCTACTTCCTCCTTACAGGACATTTTCCACTATCTAAACTACATCCATCCAGTATAAGTACATATGAGTTCAGGTTTTTAATCTCTTTCTAACTTCTAACTTTGCTAATCTAATATAGCACTTTAGAAGTGTTTATTTTTAATGACACAGAAGTGCAGGAAAATGTTCTATAGTAGTCACGTATTTCCTTATTCTGATCTGAGTTTTAGGGGCCATGAATTTTTTAAGGATCTTTGCATTTGGTGTGTGCAACTTTGGTTCCAGATCACTTTGAGAAGATGTTTTATTTTTAAAACAAACTAATCAAATGATGCAAATTATTACTTCTTTTTTCCAAGAGTAAACTCACCATTAACCAACATTCCATCAAAGGATTTCCCTCCGAACACCAGATCAACCATATATTAGATTTAATGGTGTAGTTAGATTCTATTCTAAAACAAGTACAACACCGGAGGCAATCCGAAACTCAGGCCATTAATTGGATGACAATTTTGTTTAATTTTAGTGAAAGTAAACTGTTAAGTACTGGCAGAAGACAGAAACTACTATATGCAACGTTAACCTTTCTCCTGCTACACAAGAGATGTGCCTTGGGGTAGCTGCTGTAAGTTATTTACTTAGCATGTGGTCATTAGGAAAATGTAAGGGCAAAATCCAATATAGCCTATGTGCACAAAGCCACAGCTCTGTTCTTCTGTCTTATTTGCTGTAGCTGGAAATCTCATATCACTTGAAGAGTTAACCTGCTTAGACACGTTTGTGATTTTTAGTCACCAGCAACTTTTGTTTGCATATAGGCAGTTCTTTAAAAAACTGCTGTCTCCTAAAATGCTTCAGCTGTTCTGGCTTACAAACAGCAATGCTATAAACAAGAGTCCTCACTTCAGCTCCTCTCTTTCCTTCCTGTCCAATGGGGAGCATAAACTATATTTTTGTTTTAAAGACAAGGCTTCATGACTGCTCCTGTACAATGTAGATGTTTAGGAAGAATGCAGTACTGGGCAAAGGCATTCCTCTGGTATAATTTGTCACATAATCACAACAGAATGCTCAGTCCTTCAGAGGGCTGTAGGAGTCTAAGCTGTCTAATAAATTCAGACTCTGCACTGAGAAAATGTTTCACAATGAAGTAATAAAATGGGATTTCAGCTAGGAAAAAAATGAGATAAACTAGTGTAGCAAATAAGTAAAGATTATACACGTAGGCAACCCACTGATCAAATATTTCTTAGGGCTATCAGGAATCTATCAAGGATACTGAGCCAGTTAGATAAAGAAATTACTGAGGAGTGATTTACTGAGTTGCTTAAGAGTCATGTTATAAAGATTATTTTGCTCAAAGCAATAAGCTAGCTTTGTTTTATTCAATGATCAGTTAAAAGCTGTAGTAGCATATTGTCTGTATGTGTGAGCCATAGTCATTTATTTAACTGTTGGTTATGCTTACTTCTACACTGTCAACTAAGCTACCAGAAGCTTAGTTTTACAAATATTTCCTATACTCAGAATCAGCATTAAAGCAGTACTGTACATTAATAAATACATGTGTGTATTTCAGGACATTGTCATTTTGGGGACAGACTTTTGCTGTTCGGACTCCTGACTAGTGATTCACAGATCTAAAAAGATGTGTATAGAAACTGGCCTTTACTTTTTTGTGGATAAGCTAAAATATGAGCTATTTTCATGGGTTGGTTTTAATTTCCTGGGTCCTTTGGAAAAATGAAAATAAAAGTACTATATTCCATCAGTGTTTCACAGCTCTCAATCTTGCAGCATTCATCCCAGACAGGAAAGCAAACCCCTCTATCTCTTGCTTTTGTGAGTCTCTCCCTGTAAGGCAAGTGTGGACACAACATACATTTCTGGGAAAAGAGCTTGACTTGAGTGTTCTTCATTTTGATATTTTGGATAGGGATTGTCTATACTTTGAGTTCTGGGAACCATGAAGTAACAATAATTGTTATGTAAATTGATTTGTCTTTCAGCATCTTCACTAATCAGGTGAGAGGGCAGAACATCACAGAGGAAACCAGCAGCTTCCCATTCCAACAGTTGATTCCTTCAGTATATCACTTTTCTCCCAGCCTCCACAAATTCAAAGCAATAAGCAATGGCTGTCCCAAGAAATACTATTTCTCTCCTCTGCACTTCCCCATCTGAAGATAGTTCAATGAATGTTGCAACATTTGTTCCACACTAGTTTCCTGTAAACCTTTTCATTTTCTCTCAGCATAAGTTGAACTTGAACTTATTTGAGGCCCAGTTAAAAAACTAACAAAAGACACATTAAAACAAAAAGGAGACAACGTGACAGAAGAGCACATCAATTTGCCTGTTTACAAATTTATATCATAAATAAGAAGTGCAAGCATGTCTACTTCCTATGGAATGCTCTTGTGAAAACACTCAATTGCTGAAGTCTCCACTTGATTTATGATAGATCAGTAATGGGTAACAGTAGCTAAATTATGGATACATCTCAATCTTCATGTTGCAATCTTCTGGATTTTCAAGGGTTAAGTGTGAGTGAGACATTAACCCCAGTTTTGCAGCCATTTTAATTCTAACCTGCATTTTTTTTTCTTTCTTTTTTTCTTTTTTTTCTTATTCTTCCTCATACTTGAAAAATTAGCCTGTTAACTTTAGGCAGGTGAGCGTGCTCATTACTGGCAAAATCATAGGAAAGGATCACAGAAGCTAACTGACACCAGCATTGCAGCAAATCAACGTAAACAGCAAATATACATAGCATAAGCTCTGGAATGAATGCACTCTAATAACATATTTCCAGGCTCTGGATTATGATGGATGTACCCAGCAGGGATAAACTACTTCTCTCCACAGCATGACTGTGCCTAGAAGACACATGCTCTGCCTTGTGTACTTTTATCTTTCTCTATACTTCACAGAATCAGAGCAGTACCAACATATAAATGTTCTTGTTTGCTTGCCCCACATAAAAGAACACATGCCACTATCCTGTTCTTTGCAACACAGGGCTATACTCACTGAACTGGATGCCCATCTTCACAGGCAACTGCACAAGCACATTTCATTTTGCTGTTAGATTCGCTCTGCCGTGCTTTAGTTATTCCCTTGGGGCTGGTATCTAACACAGGGGAGCTTGACAGCTAATGGATGGTGTACATTCTGGCTTCCCGAGTCTGATCTGGTAAATACATACGCATAGTGGCTGAGCCATTTAAACACTAACAACAGGGAAGGGAAGTTTGTGGGGTTACATCTTTCTGCTATTATATAATATTATATATTATATATGTTATTATATTGGTACAGTCATGAGTGCTTAAGTTGTGTTTTAGTTGCCTCTGGTTGACAGAGTTAGGCTAAGTTAGAAGAGAAAAATTACAGATAAAGTGAAAATCTTTTGCTTGCAGAGACATTTTAAGGTGTACAGAAGCCTCCCAAGAGAAAAACAAAGGTCCCTTTGCTTGCAACATTTAGGTTTAGAAGGTAGAGAGAGCATAATAAAATGTACAGGAATAAACAACTCTCAGATCTCAGAAAGAACTAGGAGCAATAACAAGCAGATAATGTAGTCTCTCAATATTAATAGGCAGAATGGTAAATCAGCAGTAATATTTACACATCAGTTACCAGTTCATTGTTTTTTTCCTTTGTGACAAATTCCACCATGGACAGGCTTCTAGTACAAAACCTTAGTGTCTTAAGTCATAAGTCAGCTAATTCTGTAACAGGAAAGGAAGAAATATTCCTGATTATACTGTGATTATCAATAACAAAATTGCTTAAACAATCCTTTAAAGCAGAGGGTAAAATGAAATAAAAGTGGTTACAGACATGAGCAACGTAATACAGAAAGACAGAAGTATCAGTAAGGGAGATAATAACCACTGGTATACTAACTAAGGAAGATGTAAGCATTTAAGCAGCCAAAACAGTTACTGGAAAGTCTGTAGCTCACTATTTAAAAAATTATCACCATTTAATATGAGGCAACAAAAAAACTGGATGATAATAAAATGAACCTGAGTAATGAAGTGAGAGAATTGGAGCTGTTAACATAGCTTATGAGACTATGTGCTATGTACTTACAAAATGCGTGTGATAAATAGAGTAGAATAGCATCCCAGAGAAGAAAACTGTTACTAATGTACATACTTGTAAGTAGCAATATATAAAATAAGTAAAACATTTCTATGGAGATCTGTATTTTAGTGATGTGACAGTCTGTAAGGGGAAAAGGAATATAGAAGAATACTTTTTATCATCAGAATCACTTTGATGATGAACAGCCAAAGTGGTTCAAGTATAGGCCAACAAGGTCAGATTTCACAGGATAGGGTCCTCTTCCGGGCAACACTTGTATCTTGATTTATTTATTTATTTATTTTTTGCAAAGAGGGTATTAAGAGAAAGCTGGTAGAAAATAACCTATTATCAAATCTTCGCCGAATTATTCTGTTTAATTAACTGGAAGAGAAGTAGCTTGGAGGGGGATGTGAGGGGAGGGTAGCATCCCTTCCTATTAACAACACTTGGAGCATCGTGGGCACCAACTGACATGCCAGCACCAGCAGCTGCACCACACTGCAGCCTCCACCCCCATCAGCGCAGCTGCATCCAAGCTTGTAAGGATCTCAATTTCAAAAGGATAAACTTCGAAAAATTAAGGAAACTAGTTAATGAGGTCAACTGGATTAAAGAGCTTAGGGATTTTAATGTGGAGGAGGCGTGAAATTTCTTTAAATCAAAGGTGTGAAAACTGTCTGGAACTTGCATCTTAATCAAGGGTAAAATCTTGTAGGAAAGGACTCCAGAGCTGACTGGATAAATAACCACTTCTGAAAGGGCAGAAGAAATATGCAGATAGCCTAAAGGGATAGGGAGTATACTGTCTGAGAGGCCAGGAAACAGAGAGCTAGAGATAAGTGCCAAAAGTCAAGCTGAATTAGACCTTGTAAATTACAACAAACAGAAGAAAAATGCTTTTTCTTTTTCTTTGTTTTTAATTTCCCCTAGCCACATACATTTAAATGCAACAGAGGGGCATTTAAATGTATGTGAGAATAAGCATCAGAGAGCAAGGAGGGGCTCTAAATAGTGTAATGAAAAAGAAAATGAAAAATGTCTTATTCATTTTCTGCAGGGAGGCAAGGGCAGGCTGGAAATTAGAATACCAAGCTGAGAGTAATGCTAAAAGCCCAATGTCTTGTGTTATGTAGGCCTGAACGTTTCCATCCCGAAACACCAAATAAGTAAGTACTTGGCAGTGCAGATACAGTGGCAGTGGTCTGGATACATCTGTCAAGAGCAATAAAGAAGCTCCAGGCGGAGATCGGCAAATAGGGCCCTTATATTTTAGATGACGTTGGGGACCCAGAGTAGCTTGAACACTTGGGGCCCATTATTCTTATTGCAATATTATTCAAGGCTAAAGGAAAAACCTTAAAGGAATAATTAAGGAAGAAGAAATGAAGCATAAAATGCAACAAGGGTTTTCCAAAGGCTTGTCTTGCCAGACTACCTTGATCTGTTTTTCTGATAAGATAAATTATTTCCTGGGCAAATGAAATACAGTAGATCTAATCTATCTGGCATTCAGTAAAGAATTTAATTTAATGCCACCTGGGAAATATTTTAGAAAAAGTTTTAAAAAATGCTTCCATAACCTTTAAGGGTCTGCCCAAAATAAGAAAGGAACGAATGTCAGTAAATCTGAAAAGCAGTTAATCCCCCTGAAACAGTTCATATAATTGGTAAAAAGGAAAACAAAACAAAACAAAACAAAAAACAAAAAAAAAGTAAACTAAAATCGTAATTTCATTAATCCAGTTTTCCACCGTAACACAGAGATAACTGATATTGAGTGAAATGTGTGTTGCATTAACCAATTTTAGGATGTATTTGTTAATGTACTAGCTGGACATAGTATTGCTTGTTTTTCAGTAGAAATAATGAAAGAAAATGAAATTACATCATTAGAAAAATATGTTCATTTTAAGTACACCATATGGAAAACAGGAAAAAAAATGGCTATTTCTCTGTACTGGAGCAGAAATAAATCGAGCATAGTAACAGATTGCAGAAAATCCATATTTTTGCTTAAATGTATTAACTAGAGAGGCCAATTGAGATTACTATAGGCAAGCCATCCCTGGACACTCTCATTTACAGCACTGCCTTGGAGAATAATGTGCTGGTGCATATTTCTTTGTTGTTGACTATGGTTCCACTCATTCTCCAGCTGGAAACACGTGTTCAAATTTTTTCTTGGTAATGAGTGCTTCTATTTTCTCTGTTTACCTGAGCATTTGTGTGAAGTCCATCCAGAGTTTGTGGTACTCTGAGTAGTTCTAAATTCCTTTGGTGCATCAGTAATAAAACATGTGGTTGTGTTCTTTTGGAAGAGAGAAAGAAGAGAAGAGAAGAGAAGAGAAGAGAAGAGAAGAGAAGAGAAGAGAAGAGAAGAGAAGAGAAGAGAAGAGAAGAGAAGAGAAGAGAAGAGAAGAGAAGAGAAGAGAAGAGAAGAGAAGAGAAGAGAAGAGAAGAGAAGAGAAGAGAAGAGAAGAGAAGAGAAGAGAAGAGAAGAGAAGAGAAGAGAAGAGAAAAGAAAAGAAAAGAAAAGAAAAGAAAAGAAAAGAAAAGAAAAGAAAAGAAAAGAAAAGAAAAGAAAAGAAAAGAAAAGAAAAGAAAAGAAAAGAAAAGAAAAGAAAAGCTTTTATGTGCACAATGTCATTTTTTATGAAGAGTCTTTCCCCTCCCTTTCCTGTATTATTTAATAGTGTTTGGTATATCTGTATTTTTAAAAGCCTGGATTTGGGGAAATAGCCAGTGGTATTTTGAAATTTACCTTCCTTAGCAACAATTCCAGAAAACAGATCCCTAAAGACTTTTTTTCCTGCTTTAGCCTTCTACATATGGAGACAGAAGAGGTAATAGGGAAACCTGAATATTTTTTAAAGCTGAAGTGTGGTACTTGCTAAAGCACTTTGTAATTCACTTGCTTGCTGGAGATGCTGATGCAGATTATGTTTCAATGGATAGTGATTTGTGAATAAATACTTGGCAAACAGTTGGGAGGCAGAGATGTGAAACAATCACAGGCTTGGCTATTGCGATAGCCACACTTTAATGATTTTTTTTTTTTCTCTCTTTCTGAGGGAAGCTCAGCAAAATTATAATTTCTTTAATAAATAATTAACAGTGTATTATTTCAATAAATAAATTAGTGTTTATATAGTAAAGAATACAAATGTTTTGTGCATACATTCTGACCTACTTCTCCAGTCCTTCTTGGCTGTTTCCCAAAGAATTATTTTTAAAAATTAATGATGAACATCAAAATATTTCTGTTTATAACATCATATCAATGGTAGTTAAATCTATAAAATAATTCAATCGTTTATCCTTCTTATCTTGGGAATGTTTAATCAAGCTTGATATTTGCTTTAAATTAGCACTGTCAAATGTACATTTGTATAAAATCTCCCAAATCATGAAAGATTTATAATTTGAAATGTATTTGGATTATTCTCTAGTTAATCAGCTAGATAAAAATTAGTGGTACTGTAGCTAGAACAATTAATTGGATTTAAAAATTAAAAAATAACTGACACATGCTACATGATGTACTGCTTCGCTTTAGAAACACACATAATATCTACATCAAATGATTTTTTTGTGAACTGTTCACTAAGCCTTAAATTCCTTATTTTATCTTAACCTGACAAAACTTACATTTTTTTCCTAAGAGAGTTTTTAACAAGAAAGGGTGGAATACTCCAGGTAACAATCTCATAAAAACATTTATCTGCAACAGTTCAGGAAAAGACAAATGCATCAAGACACAGATGAAATACATGGGATAACATTCTTAATTTAAGTTTAGGAGTGGGTATTCCTTTATTCACCACTGTCACAGAGGTTTCTAGTAAGTGGCATTCATCTACACAATGCTCTGACTTAGCTTTGTACATTATTTTTATTAGCAACTGTTAAGTGCTTAGCATCACTAATGATCAAAATTAACTTGTAAGTGGACAACCAGTGGATAGACTTTTTTTTTGCACACCCCTGAGAAATGACTTCCCTGACAATTTGCAGAAAGCTTCTGACGATTTCACCATTTCTGTGAATGATGAGCTGAACTGGTTGGGTAATGGTAGCATGGAAAGCTTCAGTGGCAGTTTCTGGGCTCTTTATGGAGCAGAGAGTTTGATGTCTGGCAGATACACTCAATGGGAAAAAGAATTTGGAAAGAAGGCACGTGCTTGTTCATGTCTGGAAGAGGATAAGGAAACTGGAAGGCAATGGCATGGGCAAGAAGAGGCTTACAAATATCTTTTGGTCCCTATATTATGAGTGCCAGGATCTATAGTTTCTGTAGACTTTGGGAAAGGAAATGAAAAAAAAAAATTACTTAGACAGGAAAGAATAAACAACATGGATTTTATTTATAACCTGATCCCTGCATCTTTCATACCAGTTCACATGTCACAGCGCTGTGAACATATTTGTCTATCATCTCATAATACATTTGTTTAAAGGAAGCCATGAGGTGAGGTGCCATTTCGGTGAACAGGACTTCAGCTTTGGTAAGGGTTTCAGGAGACCACTAGGATGCAAACTGAAATAAATCACTGTGTCACATCTCCTGTGTTCTCCAGAATTGCTACTTCTTAGTGCATTGACCAAATATTAATCTATTGCCCTTGTATTCTACTGAAACCCCTAATCTCTTCCCTCATAGTCCAAAATTCTGAAACGATAAAACATAGGTCTCCTCATTCACAGCAGGATGTGCTTTATTCATTCTAGTAGGCTGGCTATGCTTTGTGCCTTTAAATTATGTAGACCTGCCAGACAAGTCAGAATCTGTTTCATCTGAACCTTGTTGTACTCTGTTTTTTTCATCTTGCTGTACTGCCGTTAGTCTTCACAGCCAAGCTTACAGGATAATACAACATTTAATTCATCTTCTGGTACTGGAAATGCTACCCTGGTCTTCCTAGAGACCTCTTCCAGACCTCCAAAGAAATTCAGATGATTCTCTGGAAATCTGGGAAATAAACACGAAACTACCATATGAGATAGATGCAATTTCCTATAATAGTTACATATGCTTGAGTAGCTTTCTACAGTTAGATCTAGATTTCATAATGTGAAAATTACTATGGATTTTCATTTGTGAAAGTATCTTAAGCAGTCACATTGTGGACTAAAATGGATTTTCGGAAGCTTCAAGTAAAACAATCACCTATAATAACAGAGGTCTTATACTACTGAAATGGAAACACGGAGCTAAAGGATCAAGGAGAAGGCTGGGTTGTTTCAAGCAATACTGTCTTACAGATTAAGCAACTTAAATAAGGCAAAGACTTCAGCAGGGTCCCTGTGCTCCACTCTTGTACTGTAAAGAAACTACAGAGCAGTTCTATATTATCAAGAAAGTATTTTGGAACTGGCCTGCACGGCCAGGTAGCAAGAAATGTATTACTGTACTGCTCTTCTCTGTTTGGTTAAATGGCTCCTTAGCGCATAACTGAAGTCTTGAATACTGAGTGTGCAATTCTGATAGTCTTCCTTCTCCTTGACTTAGTAGAATTATATTTGTGTATTTGCAGCCTTTTTCTTGGCTTTTTGAGTATATATGCTAACAGTATTATAGAAGCATAGAATCATAGAATTACTGTAATCGGGTTATCTAGATTTATCCGTGATAGAGGCTGCTGCCCCTAGAAGGGGAGAAATGAACAAAAACAACGGCAGCAATCTAAGGAAAGAAATTATTTTACTAAATACGAGACACAATATGATACAATATAACTACAACTACTATATCAAACAAGGCAGAGAAAAAGAAAGAGAGAAAAAGAGTCCCGGAGAACCGGGGGCCTACTGCAATCTCTAGGCGACAGGCTGGAACGTTGCTGATAGAGCGAGACGGCAGGGATGGAGCGCTCCAAAGCGAAAGACAGGGCGAAAAGAGGGACGTTCCAGCCTGGGAGCGAGATTATATGTGTGTCCTCCTCCTCTGGTGATTCATCTCTGGCCGCGTTGTCCCCTGGGATATGTAGTTTCCTCCAAGGGCTGAGTACTCGGGATGCTGCCATTCCACAGATCTGGAGCATGAACTTTCCACACTTCCGCATACCCTCTGTTACACTTCCACATACCCTCTGTTACACTTCCACATACCCTCTGTTACACTTTCTTATACCACCAAAACAGTTCATACCGCACATGATGTCATGATGTAGAATATTGACAGCACAAAACCATGACAATTACTCAGGTTGGAAAAGACCTCAAAGATCATCAAGTCCAACCTCATCCTAACCATAGTACCCTAACTCTAAGGTTCATCTTCCAGATAGATAAAAAGTACTCTGCTAGGTGCCAATGTTCCCAGCTCCAACCCAGCTCCTAACTCTGTGTTCTCACATGGTCCAAGTACAGTCCTGACTCATTCACAGCCAAGTGTCTTGGAGAAGTCTACCAGATGCTTTTAGGAATTTCTATGAAGGCTGAAGATGTCTCTAAGAAACCTAAAATCCTAGAAATTCCCAAGTGACACAAAATCATTTCTGTTTATTTTCTATCTTTCTACCAAGCAAGCCTGAGCCTGTAAGAGCTGTAGCTACAAGGCATAAAGCCACAATCTGGCTAACCTGGAATATGAATGACCTGTCTCTGTCTTAAAAGTACTGTGCTGTTGCAATGTGGTATTACCTACTGAAGGGACATACAAGGAGTAAGAGAAGGAGGAAGCCAGAATACAGTGTTTGTCTCGAGCTACATGATCTGCTCACAAGAGGAAACTGTGGCTGTAGCAGGAAAATACACTGAAAGCATTACTTGGATACCTCAGAAAAGATAACAAGTATTGTGGAAAACTAGCTTATGCATAGATCTGCGCACCGTTTTAAATCAGAAAAACCTACAGCTCTCACACCTGACATCTTTGAGGCCCTGAAGTCATGGGGAATAGCAGGTGTTCACATCACAGCCTGGTGCCTGGTCTGTGACACCTTCATGTGCCTTAGCATCCCTCACATACAGAAGTGCTGGGAGCACCACAGTGGAGGAAGGCAGGGGGGAGGGCTGCCTCCTCCTCAGAGCTTCTTGTTTCCTCCTGTCTTTGAGACAGCACGCACTGAGGAGAACCTGGGCCCTCTTATATTTCAGACAATACAAAAATATCCAGTTGTATCTTTTATTGTTAAAAAAGAAATGAGAAATCTGATTCTGCTCTGTTTGGAGTGTGCTGTCTGAATTTGGCTGGTTTGGGAAGCCCTGTTTTTCATGGCAGTGAGTTCTCACAAATGTTATCAATTTAAGAGTAGAGAATACCGAGGGCTTTCTGTTTGTTTGTCTTTCCTTCTCCTACATTTGCCTTGTTTTGGCTTTCTAAATATCTAAAGGAAAGACAGAGGCTCTTGTTTCTGAGATCAACAGCAAGATATAATTCCTCAGTTTTCTTTCTGTGTTGTTTTTGTTCTGCGGTATGGCGACCGCTGCTTCACAGCAACTTCCCAGAAATGCTTCTCCCCAAACTTTCCTTATTGCTGGATGTCTCTCACTTAAAATCTTTAAAATTTTTTTTTTTTTTTTTTTTTTTTTTCATTCAATTGCATAGAACTGTCCACCAGCAGCAGAATTATTTGCAGAATTATTTGTCACAGACTCTACTTTTCTGTTTTCATCACAGTAGATCAGTCTGGAGACCTCTTTTTACAGTGGTATTAAATCTAGAAAGCAAACCATGGTCTTTGGAATTCAGATTTGGCAAGAGGGGCTGAGATGTGACTTTCCATCTTCTGTCCTATCTGAGCAGCCCAATGTGTGTGTCCTTCATCTACACAAAGGAGAGTGCAGGGACCAGGGCAGCATCTTCATCCGACTGGGCTTTTGTGCTTTGTAGGACAGGGCTTTGTGCCATCATGTTATGCTTTAGGCATGGGGTGAAGTTTTCAGCTTCTGCTGGAAGTTATTAAGGCTGTGACATTTGTGCTGCAGCCATCGATCAGCTACGATGTGATTTTCTTAGTGATTTCCTGGTCAAGTAATCCCTAGATAATTTAAGAAAACAAGACATAGTTGTGCTTCTTTCTGCTGCTTACGTGACATGAGTGTTTTATCATGAATAAGAAAATCAACGCTCAAACTCATCCATGATTCTTTGCAAGTTTTGGAGGTAAATGTATTTTTTGCTATGATGCTTTGATTTCAGTAATGTGTCTGTATAGTCAGGATTTATTCTTTGGACTCTGTTATCTTCCTAAGAGATCAGCAGGCCTACATTACTGCTGTGGGTTTGGATCTTCACTTGTATTTTAAACCTCACTGCAATTCAGGGCCTCTGGGCAAAAGGGTTTTGGGTTTTTCTGGTGGCTGTGCCTGTTTCCCGTTTTAGAGAAAGAACAGCTCAAAGTCTTGATACAATGAGATTTCCCAGTGCATAGCTTTCTTTCCAGTCCCCACAATATTTAGATATTTTGTGGCATTTAGATATTGGATTCTGCTTCTATTGTAGTTTATGACCTGGACAACAACAGGCATTCAGTAATCTTCTTTATTTATTCATTGTTTTAGTCTTTATGGTTTATCAAGTTTCTTTACATTTGAAAGAGAAAGAAGATGAGCTTTCAAAAGCTGTCCAGTCTTTCATTCTACCGGACATATTCTTGCTTTTTCTGGGTCTTTTAGTTTTCAGGAGAGGAACAAGTATAATGATTAAACCAGCATATATTGTATATGAAAAAGTAATCAAAAAGTTTGTTACCAAATAATGCTAACCTGTAGTCTCCAAATGCTGAAAAATATTTTTTTGAATGTTATGTCCAGAGGAAAAGATGGGATGTTTACAGTGACAGACAGAGCTGCATGGTGACGGTGAAGGACTGGCCAGCCTACAGAAGCTGCTGGTATCCAGAAATGCTGTGAAAGTGAACGGGATGAGGAAAACTAGCCAAAAAGCTGCAGGGTAGATATCCCCAACATAATTACATAGCGTACTCATAAATTACACTTATCTCAGGGATCATAAAAAGTGTGCTTAGTTCACAGTTTTCAAGATAAATTACTTCAGCTGTTTAATTTATTTTTTGTTATTTCAGATTAATTTAGGCAGAGGTTTTCATCTGAGGAGCATGCACTCTCAAACAAAAGCAAAACATTACCAAGCTGGTTCCAGAGGAGACTGAATGTTTTCCATTTTATAAAAGTACAGTGCTAAAAATGTTTATTTTTTAATACTCTGTTGCCCATAAAGTAACAAACATAACTACAGTATTTCAAAGTTTATTGCTCTGGGTAGGCTTGGATAAAAGGATGTATGTTTCTAGCAGGGTCTCTTCAGACCAATAAATGTAATGTTGCTTTGCTCATTCAGAGCAGAGAGATTCAACTGTATAACCCTTTCAGTTTACTACAGAAGCTTCACTACAGAAACTTTTACTGCATAAGAGCACCTTTATCCATGGGGGCACTTGCTTTGTTTCTATAATGCTAATAATGTCTTCCTTCTTTCTTGGAATATTTAAATATGATTATTATAGCTGACTGGCACATCCTTTGAATGCCAAAGTCTTCTCAGCCTTCTTAAAAATTCTGCATTGGGTATTATTCATTTAGTTTTTAATTATTAGCATTTATATCTGTTTTTATATATTTTGCATATCACTCAGTTTTTCAAAGAGAGTATTCCCATGCTGCTGGTCTGAAGAGCTTCTGTTTGAAGGTACCAGCAGCCCAGGGAATCCTCCCATACGCTGTCTGTAGCCAATCCAAAGGGCTGACAACTGGGTTCTGCCAGTGTATATAACACTGATACTATTTTGGAGACACATTATCTGTGATCTTAATGAGCTCAAAAAGATAAATATTTTTTAGTGTCTTCCTAAAAAAATTATGCTTGCTTTGGTTCCTGCAATTTTTTATTTATTATTATTATTTTTTTCTGGCTCATAAGTGCTTCATTTTCTTGTACATATTTATTCATTGCAGCATGATGCTTTAGTCACCTGTCACTTCTAAATGAACTTGATGCTGTTGTGATGGACTTGGCTGGGAATTTCCTGTAGAGGCTGCTAGAGAGATAAAGTGCAATTATCAGCATTATTTGGGTAGTGTACATAAAAGCTGTTTTTTATGACATCTAGAACATTTTTCAAATGAATTACTCAGCATTTCCACTAGTCTGCTCCACAGTTTCTTTGTACCTGTAATTTTGATCTGCAGCCTAAATAGCGTGTAAACAACTCTGTGAATTTCTCCCCATCTTTTTGGTCAAACTGAAATTACATTTCAAAGAAAAATAGTCTTAACAATATAAACCTATGAGATGTTAAATTTCCAAAGGTAAAATATCCTATGAATCTTGATGTTCACTCTTCTTGATTACACTCTCACCTTTTGCTTTCACATTTATCATTGTTTTTCTAAATATTCTGATAACATTGTACATGTTCTTAGCATGGGTAACATTTAACAATGTTAACATTTACTGATATACATCTCAGTACATAACTGTAAATAGCTACCATTTTTGTAGAAATACAATGCATTCTTCAGAATGCAGATCTTGGTAATTACTCTAGAAATACTTGCAGTGTTGAAGTAAAATTTTATTAGGCATCAGAGATATCCACATTTAAGTTGGGGTAAAGTAAGAGAGACATTTTTTTCTAAAACTTAAATACTTCCATAAAGCCAAAGTTTGCACTCTATTACAAATCAAATCATCTGATCTTCTGTTAGGTTTCTTTAAGGTTTCCTGTGCATTTTTAATTTTCTTTCAGAATTTTTATCTTGATTTACATTTTTCTGACTATTAGGTCATTATGCTCTTTTCTCTCCTCTGGATTATCTGATAGCGAGGCTTGGCCTGCTCTGCAGCCTTAATATAATGAAGAATAAAAAGTGAACCAACACAATTTCTTTCAAAACCAGTCTGCCTGTGTTCCACTTTTCACAAAACTTACTTCTGTTTGCCTCACAGTTTTCTCTAGCCCTTAAATCCTCTAGCCCTTGGGTATCTTTATATCATGCTATCATCTGCAGAATAGAGAAACCCTTTCTGTTTGCTAGATGTTTTGTTCTAGATTTGCTGTTTCACTTGAAAAGTTGGATAAATTGTCTGATGTTTAATAGAAGGTAAGCCTCTGCATGGGTGTTAGTTCAGAGGAGTTAACGAACCATGATTTGCCCACCTGTATACCAAATACTTATGTGAACCGAACATATTTTGCCTCGTCCCACTGATCCTGTCTGCAGACTTCCCAGTTCCTCTTCATAATGAGATATGTCCAAAACTGAAGTGTGCATGACTTTTAAAAATATTATTGTCTTGTCTGGTGGAAAATTTTTGACCAAGCTACAGTAAATGACTGAACTTACAGAATAGCATGCTGTGTATTGTTTCTTGCTTTATTATAGGTTTTTACCTAATGCCACAGTGTTCTGTGGGACAGAACAGTACTCTGTGATTTCAGAAATTTGTGGGTGTTACTGGCTGCTGCATTTGCTATGCTTGCATAGCAAAAGCCCCATGGTGTAGGTGCAGTATGGGGCAGCAGGATTAGACTTACATTTGATGAAGTTTCACCTGCTTCCTGAACATAAGCTGAAAATGCTTCAAAAAGCACAGCTCTGTTGGCAGTGGGGGTTTTATTTTTAGCATTTTGTTCACCAAGCACACCTGTAGCAGTAGCATTTCCATGTAGTCTTCCCCTTTTTATTAACTGACATGTTTTTGATTTCTTTTTTTTAATAAAAATTAAACTTGGAAAGACTTAACGTCAGCCCTAGCCAATCCTTGGTGTATTCCTTTGTACTCATCAACAACAGAAACATCTTTAGAAATGGCTGTCATTATGTTTCAGGTATCTCAGGTGGTTTCACATTGCTTAGAATGGGGTGCTGCGAGCATGTGATCCACTTTCTGGATTTCAATGAAAGCTGGCTAATGAAATGGTATAGAAATTCACTACCTCCATCTTGGTCCACCAAGGGCTTTTTTTTTTTTTTTTTCCAGAATGAAACATTTCAAAACTCAGATACTAATTTCATTATTTTTGTTATTATTTTTACTACCCTATAACATTTCAATATCAATTTGAAATGTTTTTTGACCTTGAGACCTAGGTGGCACTATGTAGAATCTTAAAGGAGACAAAAAATGAAGTGTATGTACTAATCTTCTAAAGGCTGAACATAGTCACAGTTTTGGACACGTGGCAGTTGTCACCTGGCTGCTTTCAGTGGGTGCAGTGCTAAAAAGGGGATGGTGCTGAAGCCTTTCTCACAGGTCACAGCATCACAGAATTAAGTCCTCAAAGTCCTTAGATGTGGTACCAAATGAGATTATACAGCAATAAGCACAGGTATTATATAATATATTATCTTTTGTGCATATAGGCGCTTGGATATTGTAGAAGATACTAATGTGTACTTCAAATCTGTACAGTGGCTTTCTGAAGTGGGGAAATGGTACCTACAGAAGCACACTGTACTTCCAAATTTCCACTCCAGCGTTTCCAGTTCCTTGAGGACAATGATAGACAGAAAGATGGCGTGAGAAAAACGTACACAGCAATCAAGAGAGAATTTGGAGGTTACTAGTATGTTGAAGTTTTGCAAAATGTTAGAGATCTGGATGGTCTAACATGAAAAAGGTTTTAGGAAGAGATTTGGTGCAAAGCTGGTAGAAGGGTGAAGTACAGCAGCAGGCAGAGTACAGAAAATGTCCCTCTAAGATGAACTATTTCTGAAACACCATTTACTGTGCCTGGTCAACTTACTAGTGCTTTGAAAATCTGAAGCATGTGTGATGCACACCATCAAGTAGAGGATTTCTTAAATTACAGCTGTATGCTAATTAATCATTTTAGGCAGTGGTTTGTCTGAAGCAGTAAATGATCCTAGTCTTTTTGTCATAGTAAGAAAAAAACCTTACATCTAAAATGTTGGGGACTGTTAGTCACTAGTGCAGGAATCGCCACTTTTCTAAACCTTGAATAGAAATGAATTCAATAAAAAGAGACATAATGACAGATTTATAAAAGTAACGTTCCTTTACATAATGGATTTTCCATTCTAATGTTTCTGTACTATAATCCTTTAAAATTATGCAAAAAATTTATTATTTAAGTGATAGTAAAGAATTCATTAAAAGATTAATAGTTCTGGTTTACCAATTCGCTTACCAGGTCACTTAATTATTTAGTTCATTAATTCTGTAAATGTCAGACTTACCGTGAACTCTAGTGATTTGCATAACTAAGGTTATAGTTCTGCAAGCAATTGTCATTTAACAACTTCAAACAAGAATTTGGCATTATTCCTATAAATGAAATAAAGTTTATTTGTCTACTTTTATATATGGGTAGATGGGAAACTAATCTAGAAAACTTGTATCATCTCTAGAAATGACTATTTAAAAGGCCTTGAGGTGGGCAGCTGGAAGAAATATTTTTATCCAAAGCATCAATAAGGCTTCAAATTAAGCGGTATGACAGGGACTTCTTTTAGGAGGCACATTTCCCATTGAAGGAAAAAAAAAAAAACACTAACAAAAAAATACAAATCTTCTAAAGTTTATTTCTTTTTCCTTTTTTAATTAAAAATTATTGCACATTGAAATAGTGAGATACTCGTTCATTGCATTTCTCAAAAAGATCCTAATGCAGAGCTGACATTTCAGATGAAACAAACATTTACACTAGAATAATGTGATGCCAAAACCAGTACTTACATACATAGAATTACGCGCATACACATCTGTATATTCACATTCACAAACACACCTTGAGGAATCCAGTAAATACTTGCAAGAACACTGCAATTACTCCAAGTAGCCATTAGCTGTGATTTAATCTTCGTTAGAAGCCATCAATGCAAAACACTGTACAGTATGGCATGATGAGCCTTTCTTTTACATAGGTGAAGTTTTCCATTCACTTGGTAAGCTTGAGTGGAGAACATCAATAGCTGGTCATTATGCACCATGTAAAATAATTTGATGCCCTATGATGCATACAGGCTAAGTAAGGCCATCTTAAATAATTTTTATTGTGGAATGATTTCTTCCATTACCGATTCTATGCACTGTAAAATAGCATGGGGCTGTAACAGTCACAAGCCGGTGTGTACCCATGTATCTTGCTGCAGTGAAGAGTTCAATGTGAAAATGAATCCTTTCTGGCAGGCTAAACTCATGTCTGTCTGTGTTAGTGGCATCTGGTCTCACACATGTGTATCAGTCTGAATTCTAGTGAATATACGCCAAGCAAGCACAGGTTTCTAGGGGCAATGCACAGTTTGTTCAGAGCCAGTCCTGCAGCCCTTGAGACAAGCTCCATTAGATACAGTTACTCATGCAATTAAGAGCCATGGTATCAGGCCCTTCAAGTTTTATTTTTGTCTTTTTGACTACACAGATCATTCTCATGACAGCTTCCCTGACATAAAATCTTAGATTTTGGTAAACAAAGTACTAGGATTATCTGTAAGATGATGTGAAAGCCAGTAAGGCATGAGATGCTCTTATACAAATCTGACTCGTTCAGATCTGTGGAGTAAATTGAATAACAGAATAATGGTAAAGGAAGAAGAGTATATCAGGAGTATATCAGTATTAAATATACAAAAAAGATGGAGGTACAATTAAAAAAAAAAAATAGAAAGAAAAAAAAAGAAAAAAAGACCTTTACAGACAAGAATCTTTGGGTATTTTCACCTAAAACATTTGCATTTATTGGATATTTCTTCCTGGAATAAACCGTTGCTTTTGCGTTGACAGGAACTTGGGGTGAAGTGCTGTGAGTTTTTGTACGGTGTTAGGAAACAGCTCTAAAACTATCCTACAAAGAAATGCAGAAGTGAAGTTTTGTGAATTAATCATCTACTGTGTGATTTCCTGGGATTGTCTCGGTATGTTTCTGGACAGAGAGGTAGCATCTGGGCTGATATTAGCAGCTCTGAGACACAAATGGACCATAGAAGTCCTGTGTCCCTTAAAATATAATTTATGTTAAAATGAAATCTTGAAGGAGGAATGACAGAAGAGGAAAACATAATGAATCAGCAATGTCATCTAATGGGAACTACCACAGAGCTGGCTCTGAATAGGACCCACAGTTTGTAAACATTCAAGAATATTTTCTGACAAACTGGAGTGACCCTGAACAAATGACAGATATCGTATAATCTGATCTTCTTTTACTTGCAGCTTTTCCAGTGGTGCAGAACAGTTATTCAAATATTTTTATGAGCTCTAAAAATTTTGGGGGAGAACACAAACCCTGACATACTAAGAAAACATCTACAAGTTTTCAAGAGTAGCTAAAAAAAAAAAAATTGTAATTAAATTTGAACTGTCATATTTTTCAGTGTAATCAATGATTTTATTTATTAATTGGATGCTTGATTTTAAACAAACAAAGAAACAAAAAACCAATAAGAGAACAAAGCAAAACAACAACAAAAATTCTAACTAAACAGAGTAATAAAGACAAATATTTGTGTCATTAATCCTTGGAAATCAGAGGGTCACAGCCAACCTTAAGTCAGAGCATAACAAATCTGAAGATCTCATACTAATTTATCACAACAGCAGATTGTAAAAGTCACTACAAAAGCTGGGTATGACAGCACCAGTGGTTTTACCTTAGCTTCTGATGCTTCAGTTCTTCTGTGTTGTACCTGTGTCAGTAAGGAGGTTCTTTGTGGTTCACACAAAGAGTAATAAAACAGATGAATAGAATGGAAATGACTAACGTCTGAATAATATCAAAACTGTTCCCCTTTCTTGGTTCCTAAGCTGTGAGCCAGAAGGCACACAGCATAAAGACAGGCTGATTGCAACCTCCCTCATTTTGGTGAGAGGCAACAAGTCAGGTGGCCTTACCCTATAAGAATTACTGGCTGATAATCACCAGATGAGTTAATTGTGCATCAGTGTCCGAATTAGGTTTTGTGCTTTGCCATTTTCCTAAATGCTTGGACAATGACATGCTGAAAACTACAGTCAGGATGGCAGAGTACAATACCTAATCCTGTAGATGTTGTGCCACAATGTTGTTAACAAACATTAAGTTTGTGACAGTACAGAGCTTGCATATTCTGTAATCCTCTAAATTATATGTGTTAAGGCACATAAGAACAGCAAACTTGTACTTCTAAAAACCTGTTACTTGTGATGCTTTAGTTTTGAACATGAACGACTGAAGTGATACTGTGTGAATCAAGGACAGAAATAGTTCAGGCAAAGTTTGCAAGGCAGTTCCCTTGTTGCTTGCAGCTGCAGCTGGTTTCGGTTGGAGGCCACAGCTGGAAATGAAGTGTGGCTGGATGCGGCTTCTAAATATTGGGCCAGAACCCCAGCTGCTGTGTACTGGCACAGCTCTGCTGAAGTAGTAATGTTGGTTTATACCAGTTAGGCTCTTGCTCAATGGCTTTTCTGATGTGCTAACTTGGTGTTATTGGCATTTGTCTTTATTGCTTTTCTGATCTAGATAAGATAATCCTGATTTCATAGAAAGACCTTAGCCTTCTCAAAGCAGGAGATATTTGTATGTATACTGTTATCAAAGTAAAATGAAAGGTGATGAAACTAAAATGCTAGTTAAATGGATGAAAAAGCTCGCACAATCACCTCATGTGGTAAAATGAAGTAGTGTTTGGAATAAGTGAAATGTCACTTGCAGGATGTATTTATCCAATACCTTTTGGAGGTGATGGACATCAATGTATCGTCAGCTTAGTATTACTGAAAAATTTTAGGTCTTCCTAACAACTGTTAATAACCAATTTGTTGCTAACTTCTGGTCAGTAGAGTAATATGCAAATGTACTTCCATCCATCAGAAATGTCTCCTCTGTTACTGTGGTCAGTGTTAGTTGTATCTACTCGGACTTCCTGATTCTAATAGCACTTTGAAATTTGAAGATTTAATAATGCTTGTAAATTATGCAGCACATATGAACTTCAAAGTTATAAATTAAGATCTGAATACATTTACATCTTTACAACTGTCTGTACGTTAAGTGTTTACCTATATTGTGTGACAGGAGAATGAACTAGATGTAAGATTTCACCATGAATTTTATGTTGCTGATGCAAAAACATTTTATATATATATATATATATATATATATAACCACAAAAACTAAATCTTGAAGCAAAAATACTCTTTCTGAAGAACTGGAGAGATCTGACATATTCAGTTCTATTTTGAATGATAAAGATTTAGCGCAACAAAATAACAATAGGATTAGTATTCAACCTGAGACTGTTCAGACTGTTTCTCAGATGAAATGACAAAAACAAATGTGAAAGTTCTACAAAAAAACATCCAAGGGAATGGAAGTCTAAGTACAGGGGACATATTCTGTAGTAGCTATTCCCCATCTTTTTATGGTTTAATCAAATACCATGTTAATAACTCTGATTCTGTAAGACCTTTTACTAGCTTGCTCTGATGTTTTTCTGTCAAGGGCTAACTAATAGTTTTTGCTCTCCAAAGAACAACATAACAAAGATAAGGCAAATGCCAGGAAATGTATTCATTAAATAGTCAAGAGAATGCCAAGGACAAGCTCACTGTATAATGTGTTAGAAGAACATCAATATTTGAGAAAAGGAAGATGCTGCTTTGGTATAACATATTTGTGAAAACTGGAATAAGCATGTTTTAAGCAAGGCTTCTCTTTAATTATTGTCTGAGTTTCACATAAAGTCTGCTTCATCAACTGGATAAATATTTGACTGCTGTTCAGTAAATTGCATTAGTTTACTTTAACTGTATGCTCAGCCTTATTCAGGCATCCTACATTAGGCAATGTAGTGTGTAATGCATCTCTGCAGGTGACCAGAGCTATTCTCTGTATGAGGTAAATTAAAACTCATATTTTAAAAATTAAACATTCTTGCACTTCATGATTTCAATATTTAATTATAACCTGTGTCAGGGCCTAATCTCTGACTGAGTCAGGCATGAAATTAATCAAAAACGAGGCAAAACCTTAGCAATTCCACTGCACTGTAAAAATAATTCTTTTTTTCTTTCTTTTTTTTTTTTTTCTCATCAATTCTGATCATTACAGCTGTTTTATAAGAAAGATGGTAGTGATCAGGTAGTTAAGGCAAGTTAGAAGGCAAATAAGTTGCTAAAATTATAATTTTTGTTGGTTGCCTTGAAGAAAACTGACAGAACAGTTTACTCCTGAGATGTGAATGCACACAGCACATTGTAGCACGACAGACGTGATTAGAAAATAAATCTTTGACTCTTTCTAAATCTATTTCAGGAAGAACATTAACAAAAATAACAAGGAACAGCTTTATAATTCTCATAGAAGTTGCATCAGATTACTACTGCAGTAGATTATTTAAAATGCAGTTAAGTATATTGTAACTATACAGAATGCAACTATATTTTACTTTGCAAAATATTTTGCTATAAATTATACCTTGTTATTATTTTGAATAGGAGCTGGTAAAGAGAAGTTATGAGTGGTTTTTTTTGTTTGTTTGTTTGTTTGTTTTCATTCTGCAGAAATTCTCCCTTCAAACATGCATGTTTTAAACTTTGCAAGTTCACCACCAAACTTTAATGGCTAGGAAAAAAAGAAGGGTAAAGTTGGGGTTCTGAAAGGGGCTGAAAATTCTTCATGAAGTTCAAGCTTCTTTGTGAAAAGTCACAAGTTTGGTCTCCGGCATTACATGAAAACAAAACGAAACAAACCCAAAAACAAACAAGAAAAAAGGAGTTCAGCCAGGTATGGTTTATTTTGATGAATCTGTATAGTTTTTTGAGGTTTCAGCACTTCCTGAAATATATCATAAAAACAGGAAGTGCAGATGCAGCCAGCCATAGTGGAAAAATTCCCAAGCAGTTGATTGAGTTACTTTACACATGAGGAAATAAAATGTATAAATATGTTGAATACATGGCATAGACGGTAGTAGCTTTCCCCTGTCTTAGCAAAAAGCTGACTGGCTAATGAAGGCACTCAGGTGACAGGACCTGCAATTATTTTATTTAGTTCAGCTCTGCCTTCTGCTCAGACAGCAGCTGCTGTTGTGGTTTTAGGCTAACCATGTGCAACCTCCCATATTTCACCTGTTGAAAAACCATCCGTACTGCTAATGAGTTGCTGAAAACTAGGAAGGGAAAAAAAAAAAAAAAAGAGAGATTTACTGTTCCTGGAAGAAAGATTTGGAAGTCAGTAGCTGAGAAGTAACATAACTACTAGTTTGTTTATTTGATGGAAGGAGTAGCTCTAGCTGTTGGAAGTCTTGAAGCAACACATTTTTATTTTATTTTATTCTGGCTGGCCCAGGGAGCACAGGTAGAAGCAATTCACCTGTGCTTCACACCTGACCAGAAAGAGTGGACCCAGGGTTCACCACTACCTGGGCTCATTTAAGGGCTAGTGGCTGACTGGATAGTGTCTCCTGAATAAAGGTTACTTTCTGAGAAGGAATATTCTGTAGCTAAAATTCCTGTTACCAATCAGGTGACTTTACTTTTTTTCTTATATATGGTTTTCCTGATGATGCTTTCCCTGGTATTGCAAAGATTTTATTAGAAGCAATTTCCCTGCTTCTAAGGGCTAATGCTATGACAATGCAAAGAAACTAGAAACATACCTAGCTTCACCTTGCTAGAGTGTTGGTTTTCAGGGAAAGCCTCTTGTTTCCTGCATGTACATAGTATGGGATGGCTGTCACTGGTATTACAGAATCACACAGAATCACAGAATGACCCGGGTTGGAAGGGACCTCAAGGATCATGTAGTTCCAACCCCCCTGCCTAGCAGGGCCACCAAACATACGCCTTTACTAGATCAGGTTGCCCAGAGCCCTGTCCAACCTGGTCTTGAACACCTCCAAGGACGGGGCATTTATTATGCTGCTATTGCTGCTTTACCTGCAGGTGGGATCACTGCTTTAGTCATCTCCCTCTAAATCAGGCAAGTAAGGGTAGGCTAAGTAATTCCCTACTGTACTTAAAAGCCAACCATGTAGTCCTGTCCTTGGGAAGCCAAACCTTGAGAGGCTGACTGAAGTGAAACCTACTGGTCTGCATTGTCTGGGCTTTACTGAAGCTCATCACCTAAGCAGGGTTTGTCATAATTAATGTAACTCCTGGTAAATTTATGAATTACTTCAATGCTCCATAAGTAATATAACTTTATGATAGCATTGTACAAATAACATGGAAATGCTATACACTTCCAGTATGTGACAAGAACGTTCCTTTTAGTCTCTGAGCTGAATATGTTAGGAAAGGCTTAGTGGGCTTTCTGAGCATTTTCAGTAGACTGAAGTTCTGTATAGAAATTCAGTAGCTCATTTTTTCAGTTTATCTCAGCATATTTTGTTAGCATTAATATTTTCTTATTTTATTCAGGCTTCTTAGGGTTCTTTGAGAGCTGGAGGGTCTGTTGAACTTTTGTTTATGGGTTAAAATCTGTTTCTTTATAGGATTCTAATGCTTGGTGAATAGAAATATTTAAGTAGTTTGCCTATCCAGGTTAAGTGTTACTATCACACAAGTCTTCCCGTAGGTTTTTTGGAATTCTCAGCTACTGGTCAAGTGGTGTCCACCCAAAACCTTAAGTCAAATGCAACTGGGTCAAGCTAGAAGCATGTAGCTTGTGCATGCTGCTCCTTTTCTTTTGTGGGAGAAAGGTTCGGACCCAGATTTCACCAAAGAGAAAAGATATTTCTCCAATACATTGTATGAGAATACCTGTTTAGTACAGGCCTGATGTTTAAGTGAAATCAAATAACTTATTCTTTTTAAAACAATGAATTTTGCCATTTGTTTTTAACTTCTTTACATTTGAATTGATGTGTTCACCAGTTGCTGCAAGAATGTTCACTTGCATTTGCTAAGCCTTACACAGCAGCATTTGTTAAAGCTTATTTTTATCTTATTTTCTTTTTTTAAATTATATAGAATACATTGTGTTCAGGATGATAGTTGCTTTGTTTATAAAACATAATTAATGAAGTTAGGATATTGTTATATGTAGTTATTGTTATACATAGAGTTATTGTTATGCAGTAATAGAAGATGAAAAAGTAACCATTTTCCTTTAATGCCATTCAGAGAGGCTTTTCTTAGCAGCCTGTGGGTTAGTCAGTGTAACACCCTATTTACTGGGAAACTTCAATAATTTCCCAATATTTTCATTTCTAATAATGGCATAAAACAATTACAGTTTTAGGAGTTCTATAGCCCTCACTGCTCTAGAGGTTTTCTAAATATTTTCATTATCTGATAGAAAATGGCTTTATGCTCAGTATACCGTACAAATCTGACCATGAAGTTACTTACGAGGGTAAGTGGAAGGTGTTGGTCTGTGCTTTTATTGCCCTATTTATGGAGTGATTGCTAAACCCAACAGTACCTTATAACCTCATGAATAAATCATGGAATCAGTCACTGTATTTATAAAAATGTTTAATACTTCTTTCCAGTTTCCAGCATTTGAACATCTTTGGGTGACTGAAATATATAATTACTAAATGGCAAGCAAATAAAGTTATCAGAGCTGGCTTCTGTGGCTCAAAATGCTCACAAGGGCTTCCCTGAGTTAAAGAACTCTGAACTTCAAAGCTAATTCCTCTATGTTTACATGTACATATACTTTTTCATATTTTCGTGCTTGCCTGGCTAGGAAGGAGTTCACATTTCTTTTTGAATGTAGTGATTGCCTTGCACTGAGAGGCAAAAATCTCAGCTTTGGTGAGGTGCCACAGCGCTGTGCTTCTTAACTAACCCTCCTCTCTGTATGGTCTTCTGGTCATGAGGTCTAGCAGTGCAGAAGTAGAGCAGGCAGCTCCTTAAGCAGACTGTTGGAGTATTTCCACAGAGGGGTAATGATAGCACTGCTGACTGAACACTTGGCCTGCTGCACACCAGATCTGCTGTGGCCATAGAGGAGGAAAAACAAAAAGTCATAGATTCTCCTGAGTTGGAGGAGGCCCACAGATGTTATCAAGTCCAACTCCTGGCTCCACACAGGACTATTTGAGAGTGTTGTTCAAATAAATGGACAACAGGTCACTAGGTTCCAACCTGCCCCGTGGCATTAGGAGATGGGAGCCTGCAGGGACAGAAGTATGGATGTTGTAAAAGAACAGAGTTCGTGTTCATCTTGTTCTGCTGAACCTTTAACCTGGCTTTACCAGAGGCTAGAGAAAACAGTGAGATTTTCCTCCTAACATGCAAAGGTAGACTTAGAGCCATGACATACGTGTTGGGAAATGTAATGTTGCTGCCAGGGCTTGAAAGCTTTCTTGTGCTTCCCTTGATGCCTACCTTGATATTGTCAGCCATTTCTGATTGCATGGTTGAGTACTGAAAGAAAATGACTACATCAACAAATCTCATTAGCTGCCATACAAATATAATGCTGCATTAATATTCCATAGACCCACATGCTTGCTTTAAGATGCATTTTGCAGCTTTTATTTAAACATCTGCCATCCCTGACGATGACTTTATCAGTACCTTCTAGGCAGCTGTGGAGACATTGACAGTATCTCAATGTAAAACAAGGTGGTAGTGCTCCCCTGGCTTTTTCTGGTACTTCTTCCTAAAAGTCAGCCCTTTATTGTTCAGTGGCACTGGAGTTTCACTGAACCTGAAACTGCTAGTCAGTTCTGCAGGTGACTGGGAAGATACTGTAAGCGTTGGTATTGATATTTGTCCTCAGGTACTAATCCCCAGCCACTGGGTCCTGAAGTATCACAAAGCTATGACAAAGGTTATTCCTCCCATTTACAGATCACCTATTTGGGAGAGTGAGAGCCACCATCTATGCTGGCTCTTTGATACCAAATTATTGACAATATAAACAACTGGGCCAAAATCCTATTAAATCTCTGGTATGTAATGGTAAAAAGTTGTTTTAATTTACTGAAAGCAAGTGACAAATCTTGTAACAGCAACTGTGATTTTGTGTTGTTTTTGTTGCAAAGGATTCTAGCTGGTGAAATCTTTCTTGCATCTGTGCATGGTATCAGTTTGGCTTCAAACTACTAGAGTTCTGCAAATAGGGAACTAATAAACTAGTTTTCATTTCAGTGCAGTGAAAAGTAAGTTTACATGATTTACCTTGAAGGAAGTGTAAACATTTCCATGCAAATTGGATTATCCTGGGACTCGTTTGGAAAGGATATGAGAACATTCGTTCTTTGAATGCCAGAGACACCTAACCTAACAAAATATAGATTCAGTGTTTCTGACAGGCACAGGCTCCTCCTTAGAGATCTCAGGAACAGTTTCTCTCTGTGTCTGACTTGCTAAGTGTAATTCATTAACCTTCTCCTGCACTTGCTGCATCGTTTCATATTGGTTCTGATCATATGTTGAATTATTTTGTCTTTTGTAATATTTTGTTGTACGCTTCAGGTGGCTGAGAAGAAGTCAGCAAAATCTGTCTTTTAATATCTGAAAGGCTGTACTCACGTATATGTATATCTAAAGTGGTAGGAATAGATACAAAGATAGGTCACTTAAACTTGGACTTTCATATAACAACAGCTTTTTGTGCACTTCTGATACATTTTCAGATCTGACCTGTCTTTGGGCACACTGAAGCAAAGTAAAACAGAAAGAAATTCAGCCAGGAAGTCTTTTTTTTCCTTCCTTTCCCCTTTTCCTTCCTCCCAACCCCCCTCCTCCCCCCTCCGCAAACTCTGGAATAAAAACCATACATTCTAATATTAAATCTACTGACTGATTAGTTTTGGAAATATTAGTAGCAGTCATACTCCATGCCTTGGTGACGCGTCAGTGATAATTTTGGTTTTGTAAGCATTTTTAAATAGCTCCTGATACATAAAAATCAAATGTACTTAAAATGTGTATGTGGATGTTTTAAAACTCTTATGCAAAGACAACTCACTTTTTATGCACCATTCACTTTTCAAAATATGAAGGAAATATAAAAAGTTCTTCTCAAGTAACTAGTATACTATACATAGGTTGCTCCAGAAGTAATGCTTCCTATTTATTTCCATGTAAAGTACCGCAGATAAAAAGAGCACAATCATGCTGTTTATATATAAATTACAGCTACAAAATGCTATTTTCAACATAGTCACCATCATTAGCTAATTCATGTAGATGAGCTGATCAAGGTGTTCTTCATTTCACATTGTGACAGCAGTGTGTGGCCCTCTGGAATGTGACTTGTCTTTCACATTGCGATCACCACTGCTGAAACGTTCCACCACCTCACTGTGTTCACATCTACTGTTTTGACTCCAGAAATGTTCAGTAAGCATTGATGAATGTCAAGGATGCCATTTCTTTTGCATGGATGAGTTCAGTGACACACGTTTGCTTCATAAGCACTTCCATTGGAAGCAGAACCAATATGAGGGGTATATAGATTTTTCTCATTGTTCTTTGATATTATTGTTTTTTCACATTATCTGAAATTTCTGTCAAGAAAAGGTAAAGGTGATTCAGAAATGAAGAATGGTTTACACTGCATTTATCTTGAAAGAACAGACAAGGGAGAATGGTTTTAAGTTGAAGGAGGGAAGATTTAGGTTGGATGTCAGGAGGAAGCTCTTTACTATGAGGGTGGTTAGGTGCTAGAAGAGGCTGCCCGGAGAGGTTGTGGATGCCCTGTTCCTGGAGGTGTTCAGGACCATGCTAGATGGGGCCCTGGGCAGCCTGGTCTAGTATTAAATGTGGAGGTTGATGTTCCTGCCCCAATGGGGGGGGTTGGAGATTCATGATCCTTGAGGTCCTTTCCAATGCGGGCCATTCTGTGAACTAGGTAACTAAATGAAATAAATATCTGCCTTTGATTATCACAACTTTTGCAAGACATTTAGCAGTTTAGCTGAAGCCAATTTTTAGATTGCTGGCAAAGGATGCATGACCAAAAATGTGACTCTTTACCTGCCACATCCAGCTTTTGTCATTGCTGTTTGTTATCAAATAACATCCTGCAAGGGAGAGGCAAAATTGCAGAAATGCATGGCCAAAACAAGGGATATCAGTAGTGCCATACTGGAAACTGACAGTGAACTGCCAGTTTTTGCACCATTCAAATTAGATTTCAAGGAGAATGTTCTTATGTATTTTCTGGCTTAAAATCAACCACCAACCCTGACTACAGGCAATTCTCTTGCACTGGAAATTCAGAGGAGAAATATGGAATAATGTAAAAACTGTACAGTGATGTAGAGATACAAGAAAATGATAGGAAATACATTACACAAAAATCAAACTCACTTTTATCTTTAACACATCTCAGTGAGTATACAGAAGCCAAAATCTAGTTACATTTGCCATTTTTTAATGAAGAAAATATTGAAGCTATCGCACTGTTTCTGATCGGATAATCTGGCAAGAAAAAAGACAATCTGTCATTCTAAATTTGTGAATAATTTGTATTGTTTCAATCTATTTTAAAAAGCAAATACCTTTCTATATAGAGTTCAATACTCTTCAATATTAGTCATTATTTTTTTTTTCCTAAGTTTAAAACTTTTTCTCCACTTTGTGCTTAATAGAATGCCAAAATCATGGCTATTCTCCTCATGTGTCTTGTTACTTCACCTTGCTCTCAAAACTTATAATTTACGACCATGTTAAGCAGAAAAAACTAAAGAAGTATGCATTCATTTGACTAACATAGAATCACAGAATGGTTTGGGGTGGAACAGACCTTTAAGGTCATCCACTTCCAACCTCCTGCTATAGGCAGGGACACCTCCCCCTGGTCCAGGTTGTTCAAAGTACCATCCAGCCTGGCCTTGAATGCTTGCAGGGAGGGGGCATCCACAACCTCAGTGGACAGCCTGTTCCAGTGTGTCGTCATCCCCACAGTAAAGAATTTCCTCCTACTATCTAGCCTAAATCTACTTTCTCATAAATCATTATCCACAATTTCCTGCTAGGAGAGACAGAAATCTACAAAATAAAGTTAAAATGAGGAGTGAACGTTTCACCTATTGAGAATGCTCAATGAATAACTTAAAAGACAACCTCTTTTACATTATTTTAACTGTGGTCTCATGCAATTAATTTTGATTAATACTTCTGTGGTATCTACACCAATCAGTTTTGAAGAAGTGGTTGTAAAGAAGAGCTTGCAATGTATGTTTAGCAGTATTAACGTGGTGGCACTACAGTAAACTGGAAGCATCAGTATCACTGGATCAGCCCAGGTAGTCCAGGTTGAAAAATGTAAGTTGATATGAAATAATATTTAAAGCATGCTGTGGTCAGTCTTGTATAACTCAGCAAGTATTTATTCGGCACCCTATGAGTAGGTGTTTTTTCTGGGTTAAAGTAGCAGTCCCCTCTTTCAGGACCAGGGGCAGGGGCTTCTGGGGGCTGTGTGGAAAGCACAGTTTGTGGGAGCTGCTGTTCCTATATGCTGCAGGGTGCAGGCATCCCTCTGCTGAGGGCTCTCCTGCCCTGCCTCTGCCACAGCCCTGGCAAACTCTGCCTGCCTTCCCTGTGTCACTGCTGGCACCGTCTTTTCAGCCTTTTCTTTTCCTCCTGTCAAGTCAACAAAGGCAGGCTTAAGGACTGGGCAAAATCCAACTCTAGACAGAAGGCATGTAAAACAGAATTAGGTAGTTCAGTCAGTGGCCTCTAATTGGCTCTATTTATAGGCCAAATAGTAAGCAAGTAACGTGCTGCAGGCAACATTTTGCTGTTGGCTTTGCTTTTTAATATATACTGGCATGAAGTGCGCCAGAAGATCATACGGGCTGCCAAACTGGGAATTACTGATCTAATGGTTATAGCAGAGATTTCAGAAACAGGACATCTGGTGCTCCTTTCTACTATTTTCATCAGTTTTCTGTGTGATCTAAAGAAGATCACTTCCCTCCCCTCCATATTAATTAACTCACTACCTATATGATAAAGATATTCTTACCCGTCTTGGTCTAATTATTATTATTACGCTGTTGCTTCATATGAATGTGAATTGTATAAGTAAGGGGTATTTCGTAAATAAAATTATTTGAATGCCTTTCTTTTGTTTTGTGCTATGTCAGTTAGATGATCTCTTCAAATCCGAACATGGTTGATTGTCTCCTATATCTTAAATGATGCTTCTGTCTGAATTAATCAAAAAGAGTTGTTTCAATGATGATTAGAACTCCTTCATTTGTCTCTAATAGGACCGTTTTTAAGATTGGAAAAGCTGTTAGTCCCTCTTTCATGCAATCAAACAACCTTTATCTGCCATTTGGCATCACAAGTAGCAGTTTTCTTTCTACCCAGAATTCACCCAGTCTCTTTGGTATAAGAAAATAAATTTTATCCCTTTCCTCCATTTTCTTTGCTTCATTTTCACTGAATGAATGAATGGGATATTCTCACAGAACGGAATGTTATAATGCCTGATCTTTATCCCTTGTGTTTCCAAGTGACTGGATCATTTCTTCCGATCTAGTAAAATTAGGCAGTGTACTCAGGTTTTCATTATACCATGACACAAGCTGGCAAATAAACCACAGGATGCTTTTTTTTTTTTTTTTTTTTTTTTTTTCTATTTCAAAGTGACAGGATCATCAGAAACTCAGTACAGAGACTTTGCAAGGGGGTTAAGAACATTTTTCTGCCTGTTTCTTCATGATGATAAAAGGAACACCCATTTATTTATTTATTTATTTATTTATTCGTTTGGCTGTGGTTGGCCAATTATGAAGACCTGTCTTTGAATGAAAGAAATAGGGAGAGTCAGGCACCTACATACTTCAGTCCTCTTCATACAGAGATATTTTACACTGTATGGAACCTCAGGCCCAGTAAGCTGTGCAAATGTCTATGATTCAGCCAGTGAGTGGGCTGGGGTTGCTGATGCTCTTGTGTCCAGACATTTGCCACCTGCCCAAATGCCATCAAAACTCTTAGCTTAAGTGCAAGGCACAGGTTCAAACCTCAGAACTGTTTTGGACCATGCAGAAATTGGACACTTGTAGCAGAAAACAGCTAAAAAGAGTTGCTGACTTGGTGTGTCTCGATATATACAGGGCAGGACCTCTTAAGATGCTGCAATTAGTTTTAACTTGAAACAGGAAACTGAAGCTAAATTCTCTGCATCTGATGTGGGAATGTCCAAATCACCAGGCTTCTCAAAAAGGAGTTAGAGCTTCCTCAGTATTTCCTGTTAAGGCTATTAAAGACTTTCCTAAATAACTACATGTGAATTAGGAGAAAGGTTAAGGGGGAAGGTGGGGAGGGAGTGAGGAGGAAGGAAGGACATTCTCCTGGGACACAGGAAACTTATATTCGTGTACTTGTTCCAAAGAATGTTTACTTATTTATTTGAAATGCAGGGCATTTGATAGAAAGACCTCTAAGTTTCACCTAATAACTATCAATTAACTGTACTTAAAATTTGGAGTTTGAGTAGGAGACAAATACATTCTTATTGTCACTTCAGACCCCTTGCTATTGCATTCCTGTTTTTAGTGGGTAATTTCTTTCTGATAACATAAGAGATGAAAAATAAAGTATTTTCATATAGCCCACTTAAGCAAGAAATGATTCCTCCCCACCCCCTTCAGCAAAGTACAGTCATACAGGTATTGTATAGAGGGGCAGCAGGAGCTGGAAGCTGGTAAACTAATTTAATTCTTCTGATATAGATTTAGTTGCAGCCCCTTATCGTGGAACTGGCACTCCCAGTGAGTAATCAGGGAAAGGTGGTTTACCTTTCAGTTTAGACCAGTATGGGTTAGGCTGAGTAAATGCTAGGTGTGCAGGGTATCATCTAATTGTCTAGTTTTCCCTACAGGGGTCTATTCCTGTTAGGCAAATGCTGTGCCAGCCCAGCAATGTCTTGAACCTAACCTAGGTAATAAGTGCACATGAAATTTAGTAGCTCAGCAGAACCTAAAGCTTTTGACAATCAAATGGTTAACCCTTTCACAGATCTGTTTCTTGGGAATTGAATAAATGAGGGTATTGTAATGTAAAGAACATTTGTTGGCTGAAGGCCACCATGAGGGAGATTAGTGGGGGGTATTAAAGATGAAATTATAAAGTCTCAGTGAAAGAGATTCAGTTGAATTCAATGATAAATGACAGTGAAAGGAAGAGAGGGATATTTCTGAGATGAGCTGTATTTCCCTAAAGAAAAATACTTGTGAGATCAGATTTTTAAAGAAGGAGTATTCTTTTTTTATTATTGAAAAGGTTAGATTATATCATTTTTGAGAGCTCTGTTCTACTGAATGTAATAAAAATTGACATGAAGTGTTTTAAGTTTGTTGATAATTCCATACTATTCTGACCCACTTTATCTGAATATCTTAAAATTCAATTTCACTTGTAGAAGGTATTCTCATATTATCCTGCTATATAGGCTACAAAAGGCTGGTAAATCCATAGATGTTCACGACCACTCATGCAGAAATGAAATATTTAACTACAAGGGTATCTTGTATTTCAGAAGTTATTTGCTGACACTTCACTCTCTGATCCTTGTAGTCCATACAAAATGATTTGCACATAGGAAATATAAGTAAATGCTTTACAAATTGACTTTTTGAATATTTTGTTACTACTGCTAATAGATTTTATTAAGTACTTTCTACTCAGAAATGTTTCAAATGTTGTGTCTTTTTTTTTTTTTTTTTATCGTTTAAAAGCACATTGCATGTATTAATCCTCTTAAAAGATTCCTCATTTTTCCCCAACAAAAACAATAAGAGGATGGGGTGTACATTCTCATAACAAGGCATATGAAAGCTGATGTGTATTAATTATGCTTATTAATTTAACTTTTGTTGAAAGAAAGATTAATTATAATGCTTTTATTATGGGAAGAAAATCCTTCCATATTTTACATAAGTCTAAACAGGTAGAAGTCACTGATTTTTGCTTAGTTTTGAGTGGTTATTAATATAGAAATCTAACTAATCTTCCTCCTTTAACATTTAGAACAAATTACAGTGCACATTTCACCGAGTAAAAATGCAGCCTCATGTCATTCTAAATCACATTAAGAATCAGTTGAAGTTGGGGAGGTGGATGTCGAACTGTCAGATTTTAGAAAGAGTGGAAAAACTTGAGATCAGATTTTCAGCCTACAAATTCAGATGGAAGAATTTAATCAGCCACTTTCCGTGTGCTTCACTGACTATCAGAAGTTCTGTCTGTCACATACAGATGTGGATGTGAATGTCTGATGTGTGTTTCCCAGCTCTACCTAATTGGATAACTACAGAACTAGTATTGGGATAGACAGTTAGTAGTCAGACCTGTAAACTGGTCAACAGCTGAATTTGCAACTGGAAGGTGTTTATTTTAAGTGTATCTTCTATGTCAATAAAATGTAAAAAAAAAAAATAAAAAAATACTAGTACTGAATCAGCCTTTCTGCACTGGATTTTAATATATGATTTCTATTAAGAAAAACAGGTTTATGTTGTTTGTTTGAAAGCATGAATTTTTAATTTCCACATATGTTTATGTATGTAGTCCTTATTTCTATTATGTGTGCCCTGGAATGGAAGGAGAGTAGAATGACACTTAACCAATGCTAAGACATTTGTCTTTGAACTACCTCACTCCAAAATACTGTTGTTTTGCTTGAGGTTAGATATCCATGGTTAGCCCTCTTAACCCATAGGTAATGCCAAAGTATTATTAGCTTCCTTCAAGGAGGGAAGCGAGAACATCACAAATTTCACCACTGTAAATGACTTTCTGAGCCTGCCTCATGCACCATGCAAAGGCTGTTATGCCATCCAACTCAGCAAACAAGCTGTCCTTTATTATGTGTGCAATAGCATTAGCATCACAGACAGTGTTCATTTCCTTGCTGTTCACCAATACAGGACATGTAAGAAAAAGATTCATGATTGGAGCAGACAGTGTTCAGCGGGATTCGAGCATTGACAGAGCAGGTTGAATAGTAACGCGCTTTTCAAACATTATATTGTAAAATTCCTGTAACATGTCTGGTCAGTGCTGTTGCAAGAAGTCATAGCCTGACTCCACTGGGCACACCGTTTTGCCTCAGTTCAGTTGCTTGCATTTAAATACAGCCTAGGCAGAATGGAAAGGCAATGAGATTTTGAATAATTTGCTGGAGGGCTTAAAATATCTTACTAAAACAAGACGACTATCTAAAAAAAAAAATTCTCCTGGGTGGCACATTCATGGCTTCATGACTAATTTGAGATGGCATAATTTTAGAGATACTAAGAAATCCTATGACGAGGACAGAGCTGTCGCATCCTAAGACTTCAACCTACTGTCATAATGTGAGGCTATTAGGACTCTAGAAAGGGCGCAATACTTGTCAATTAAATTAAAAGTGCCAGGACGGTTGTCCATGTTGTTGAGTTCCAGAAATGGCAACGTGTCTTGTTTTGTTTCAGACATTACTGAAATCCATACTTTCATCGACTCAGCTTTGGAGCACTGCAAAGTCTCTGCATGGAGATGCAGTTTAAATCTAGTTGTATGGTAAAGCAGGAGATAAAATGTTAGCTGGTTCCTAGTTTTGGGTAGAATTTAACATTTGGGGTTATATAAACCTAAACAATTTCAAAACTTCTTATTTGTGAGGAATTTATCCATCTGTGGAATGCAATGTCAAAAATAGCAATTGGAATTACATTCAAAGTAGGGGTTTTTCATATGAACAAGAGATCTGGTACTTGGTGTTTTCCAAAGAAGTTGTTAAGTTCTTCAAATTGGCATGCTGCCTTGGTCCGAAATAGTCCAAACAGATGAGCTTGCAGGAAACATAGGAAGGCCAGATTTTTATTTAAGATTTGAAGAAAACAAATTGTCATGTGAAACGGCTCTTTGTGATACGATAAAAAACTGAGAGGACTTTTTTTGTGTGTGTATTTTTTCTCCTTCTCTTTTTTCCCTTTTCCTTTTCCATTCTGTTTTTCTTTTCCTCTTCTTGAATAATATCTGTTATTAAATGGCTTCTTCATAACTATTTTGGAATAAGCATCAAAATAATTTTCCATAATTTTCAAAACAACAAAAAAGAAAGTGGTATTTAAGGTAGCTGAGGTCCCCAGTAGACTACATTTAAACTGAATTTATTGAGGGTAGAGGAGTAAGGTGATTTTAAGCACTCACTCCACATTTAGTCCTCTTAGGTAGGACACTTACAATAGCATGGCTTCTTTGCTGTGATGTCCCAGTGCGTACTCCCAAATTTGCACACTCCTTTCCAACACATGGTGCCTACACCTTGAACATATTCACACATTACTAACTGTAAAACTAAATAAACAAAGAATGAAACTTTTTAGGAATTTACTGGAAATTCAGTTTTCTAGATTCTTAACTGTAATATCACTTGAGTAGTTTGTGCCTTAATCTTGTGATAATACAGAGTCTGAAATCTTGATTCTGAGGCCTTCCAAGATGCGGCTGTATTTAGATGGCATAATAATAATGATTTAAAAATAATATTCAGCAGCATTAAAATGCTCCTTCTCTGGAACAAAAAAAATATATATATAAAAAAATTAAAAAATCTGTTTTTTTTTTTGTTTTTTTTTTTTTTTTTCCGATTATTACTGTTGTGTTAAGAATAAAATGGGTTGAATGTATTCTTTTACTCTATTACCAACCACCGGCACATAGAAATGCCAGATGGTTTGGTTTTATAGCCAGAGGTTAATGTACATTAAAAAATATTTAATGACACTCTAATCATACTCAAGAGTAGGCTGGATTTAGAAATAATGTCTCAACCACCAATCACCTGCAAACAATGAATAACCCCTGAGAAAGAGTGCCAGAAAAAACAAGAGATTGTGTATATGTTCCTGGAATTATGAACAGATTTCTGACTTGATGGAAATTCAAGTAGTGTTGAAAGTTGTGGAAAAGAAAGGTGTAGAAGGACCATATGTATAATAACCCAGAAATACAGCTATATTATTAGGGCAGAAATGTTTAAGTTTAGCATGACAAGAAGTGTGAAGAAATTGAGTTGAAGTGCAGCTAGATATGGAGATACTGTCTCAATTAAATTTTTCACCTCACCTCATGTCTGGAAAAGGTCTTTAGAAAGTTTAAGTAAGAAGAAAATGACACAAATATTACAGTACTTGAGTTATGCTGGATTTGAAGATGACACTTTCATGTCTTCTGAAAACGTTAAGGATCTTGAAATTATGAGTAAGGAATTGAGTGCAGAAAAATAAAGATATTAGTGTAAGGATATGCATGTGGGATGTAAAAAGAAAGCCTTATTTTTATAAAGCTTTTAATGCACAACCTGTTTACACTCTAGCAGAGAGAGCTCATCAGTTCTTATAACTGCTATGCTTCCCAAAGTAAGAGCTTGCTTTCTTTGCTTGTAATTTTGCCAAGCCTGAAACATCTGTTCTGAAATTTCCCATGCAGACTGAATTTTTTGGAAAATTTTAGTTCCAGTAGATAACTTTCTTCCAAGAGCAAGATTAGACTGAAAAATTGGATGACTTATCGTTGATCACAATGGAAAATGAGAGAACTTATCCTGCACCTTAAAAATTGTAGCATAGTATGTCAGTCACAAGGTGGCTACTTTTACAGTTCAATATGATATGTATTTTTTATAATTCAGAGTGATTTAATTAAAATTTGTGACCCCGGTCAGAATCACTTGCAGCAGTTATTGCTTTATGTTAACTCTTCCCCCCCCAGACACAAACATGCACAAACATTTTTAATGGGATAGTCACGTAAAATCGCAGGAGCAAAATTAAGTAGGTTTCTACCAGTTGTAATATGTTTTGGGTTTTCAGGAGATGGAAGCATGTAGCATGGTAAAGAAGGAACTGATCTTATAGATTTTTCCTTTGTGTACATTTTGTTATTATCTTTGCCATAATAATAATGCATTTTTATTTAAAAAAAAAAAATGTTGGAAAAATAGAAACTCTGTCAAAACATGATAGAAGTACAGAATTACTATTTAAGAAGGTTTGATTCTTCTCAAAAGAAAGTTAGTTACCCCAAGAGATTTCAGCTCAGCTCTCAAAAGAGCCATCTAGAGATTATTGTTAATGGAATTGGAGAGGAGCCTTAACTGAGAGCGGAATTTAGCCCCCTCTATTAGGAAGAAACCTGGATCATGAGCCCAGTTTTGCACATTGGGACCATTTCCATAAAATTCAGAGGGGTTTAATTCAACATCTACTGTTTAAGATGCACGCAATTCAAATAACCTTCTGCAGAGAATCTTCAGTGCATTCATCCTTCCACAAAGAGGTTCTCCATAAAAGCTCTTTCTTTCAAGCCTGATAGTTCCTGCACATGAATAACTTTCACCATAGGAACTCAGTGAGGCAGCAAACCCTGAACTTAGTGTCTTTTCAGAAATAACAGGCTTTTGGAACAATATTCTCTTAGCTCCCTTCAGAAGCAATTAACTGCTTCAAGTACACCTGGACCTTATTAAGTCTGGGAGAGGCCTTAAAGCTACAGTTCACATTTCACTTCAGTCTGGTAAGAAATCAAATAAAAGGGTGAATTTAAGAAGTCAGGTAATGCTTATTCCATATTTCTGGCAAGCAAAATACTCTATAGAAGGTGCTTGCTTCCTTTGGCAGGAGAAACCCTGTTTCCAGCCTAGGAAGCCTTATATTGTATGAATATTTCATTTCCCTTTTATCTGGAGAAAATGTACAGTAGGATATTTGAAAGGCTTTTCTCAGTTTCCAGCTGTGTGATCTATACAGCCACATAAAGATCTATGGCATCTGGTAGAACTGCCTGCTTTCAGAAATGACATAAGTGTAGCTATGGTCACTGCCTTGTTGTGGATCTGAGATGTCTGATTATGGGACTACAGCATCAACCTATTAAGTAATAACGATACTTGATGACACACATTAATTAAAATCACTAAATTAATGAGAGCTGTGTCTTTCTAAAGATTCCCCTTTTGGCTTTGAGTCTATGCTCAACACAAGGATGATTCAGATAAAATCTAATAACATGATTTCATTACTTCTGTTTGGAAAGTGCACATGCATTCTCTGCTGAGATTTTTGTCCCTCTGTACATACTAATTCACAAAGGAAGGCATTACCTGGATTTGAATTTTCTCTTCCCTGGGGAAGATAAGGAAAACAAAGAAAGTTATTTAGAGAAATGAAGGAACATCTGAAGCTCCAGCTTTTAAAATTCAGATAAGGTTTTTGGGTGCTCCAAAGCTCTTATGGTCAAAGAGGATGAGAAATAGTAGAAGTTCATACATCTGAGCATCTGAATTGAAGAAACAGATTCCACATGCTAATGACACCAACAACAGCCCTGTCACATTTGATCGTGTTCCACATAAAATAGCTGTGAATAAAAATAAACTTCTTGCTTTGGTAAAACTGCATGGACCTCTAGATGAAATCTAATTGGGATCTAGCAGAAAGAGTAAAGTACTGATTTCTAGTGTGGAAGAGCCAAGACTTAAATGTAAGCATACTGCATTTCAGAATGAATGTGACAAATATATGCAGTTAGCTTTATTATCCGAGAGAATGTAGAGAGCAGGTCAACCCTTTCTGGAAGATTGATGAGAATTGATCAGCATTCTTGTTCCTTAGCTTGCCTTGAAACCAGCAAGCAATATTTTTGTTGGTTGTCTAAAGGCCCCACGTAGACCACACAGATGTTCTGAGAAGTGAAAAACAATACAAGTTCAAGTGGCCAAGGACATAAAAATATATACAAAATTTGGATAGCCTTAGAGTTTGTATACCCCAATATGTGAATTCTCTCTGAGACACTGGCTATTCAACTTCAATGTTCTTGAACGTATTTTAAATAGGCTTAAAATAAAGGATATTCCCTTAAGTTGGCACTTCTCCTGGGACTCGCATGCCTCTAAATGCTTTAGCATTTTTAATAATTTATATTATATGAATGCAATAGAGAACTGCCTACTCTTCTTCCACTGGTCCAAGAGGATTTACCTTATCAAGAATATCAGGATGTCTCATGACTTTCTCCAAAAAGCAGCTCCAGCAGACCAAAAGTAGAAAGTCTATACTGATCATGGCATCATTTATTTCTAGGTAACCTGTCAGACTGGGCAACGACAAAAGGAAAGTTTACAATATGCACACGAATAAAAACTACATGAAAATATCCAGTTAGCTCAAATTGAGACTTCTACATTGTTCCTGTTATCAGCAACCCAAGCAAGCCTAGAAAGGGATCCCTCTAAGTGGTTTCAGGAGAAAAAACTCGGGATAAAACAGTCATGTGGGGAACATCAGTGAGAATGATGAGATGGGTCTTAAAGAAAGTAAAGTTGGGAGATTAGTCCCAGGTCTGGAGGTAATTGTATACTGACTCTTCAGTTTACATCTTCTCAATATCTACTTCACTCTATATGTAGGAAGAAAAAAACATTTTTAATAAATATATTTTGTTTCTTTTTCTGTAGGTGTGGTGGTATGAGGATGTGATAGGTGGGAGTGAGCATAGATTGCATGGATCTCTGTAACCACGTTATTTTTAGGTAAGTAATTTGCGAGTCTTAACATAATTTCTTGTTATAAAGTAACAGGAATATGGCATCATACATAGAAGTAGGACTAGAAAAGAGAAATAGTGTAGGAAAAAATGTTTTGTGAATAGCACAAAAGAAATAAGAGAAATGAGAAGAAAAATATTATAGGGAAGTATTACTTCTCGGAAAGGGTAGTCAGGCACTGGAATGCACTGCCCAGGGAGGTGGTAGAGTCACCGACCATGGGAGTGTTCAAGAAATGTTTGGATGTTGCATTGAGGAATATGATTTTGCTGGGAAGTATTGGTAATGGTTGGACTAGATGATCTTCTAGGTCTTTTCCAACCTGAAAAATTCTGTGATTCTGTGATCTGTAAGTTCATTTTGCTACTGCTTTGTGAAAAGTATATTTTAGTGGAGTTCTGTATGTTACAATTAAGACAAAATGAGAGCCATTATGTATTTGGTAATTAACTTCATCAGTTGTAAATAACTGCATTTACAACCTTGAAGTGAACTGTCCACCTGGGAGAATTCAACTACAGTAATTTTTAGAAAGCAGTTATGTAGAATTTTGTGTTTGGATATAATAAGAAGTATACATTTTCCATGCAGTGTATTTCTTTATATATTTGGTTTGCTGGAGTCCTTCCCCCACCCATTTTCTTCAGATAAGTTTATTCCTGTTTTTTAAAAGACTTAAGCAGAAGGAGGGAAAGCAGTTTAGATCCAGTCTCTGTGAAAGCTGTTTCATTCAGCAAGAAGTTATCTTCCTTTAGCTTGCATTTTTGTACTCCTGCCAGGAAGGAAAAGGATGTGGTATTAGGCTTTGAAGATTATTGCTTTCATTTTGTCTGCTTCGTGCAATGTTTTGTAGCTATCTTGAAAAATTATATACAAAATAAAAATGTTTTAGCACTTATTCTGTGTATTGGTTTTATATCTAAGAATGCCTAGCTAACACTCTTTCAAAACCAATGGATTTTTCGTCAGTCTAAGTTTTAATCCTTCCAGAAGATGCTCTTCAGATAAACCATTAAGCTCTATTACTGAATTTAGATCCACTTACATGAAATTATGTTAAGGCCCATTCACTTCAAATAACTTGCAGGCACCTAATATTTGCAGGTCAGAACTTAGGTCTTCAAAGACACTGCTGTAGTGCTGTGAGTGTCCAAGGGGTTACCTATAAAGGACTTGACACACCTTCCTGTAGGTTGCAACCATGGTCCTGGTGGTATCAACAAGCCAACAATTAAATACTTGAAGACTTTACAAATTCATCCTGTTACCTCCACGTCTATTCATGTAGATAACTTCAGATTTCCCTTACGATCTGTAAAGCTTTTAGAATCAGAAGAGGGTTCACATCTGGTAATTTAAACAGGGAAACAATCATCAGTGTCCTGCTGGAGATGGCCAGTTATCTACATGGGAGTGCTGATAGATATTCTTATTGACATTTTTTATTTTGTGCCATTTCCCTGGTTTTGTGGGTCTTATTCTCACAAGCCTATTTATTTGGGGGTTTCAAGGCAGCAGAAGGCTGTGTGCCCATCACAGAGTTCCAGATTCCACTGTGCAGCAGGGTAATTAAGTTCAACATTGCAACAATTTAATTTGAAGTTTGTTACGAGGAGGTAGCCTTGTATATGGCTAAAGGATAAGGAGTGGAATACAGGCATAATAATCAAGAATGGTACAAAATATAGCTACAACAAATAGTAGAAGGAAAATTAAGAGGTCTCAGAATAAAGAAATTAACCTCATAGCTTATAAATAATGACAAATAGTGGGAATTTTTTTATTTTTTTATTTTTATTTTTATTTTTTTTCAGAAATGAAACAAAGCAGCTAACAATATTCACAGATAAGTAAGAAGCATAACATCCACAGCAACCCCAACTGTCAGAGGTCATCCTGGAGTCACATTTTACAAGTCTCAGGCTTCAAGCCTTCTTTGGTAAGATTTCAACAAATAAAACAAAATCAAACTTCCAAGATTTCTCAGTAACTGTAGCAGCTCTTCATCATTCTAAATCTCTATCGGCATTTCAGAGCTTTTCCGTCACAGTCACCAGAGTGGCAGGAAATTCCTGTACAGAGCTTGTCTTTTCACCCAGCAGTTCCAATTACTTCAGTCCTTGACTGCCGCTTTGACAGCATCACTTCTGAGTGATCCCGCAGTGCGATAAAAATTAGAAACAACAAAAACAATGCCTGACTTTTGAATAGGCTATTTCTTAAAATGTGTTTCAGTATGTGTCAGTTAATTACCATACTCCATGGTCATAAACCAGAGTGCATTTCACCATTTGTATTTCTTTCATCTCTAGTCAAGTGTTTCTTCCCTGATATCTGTCACAATAACTGATACTGATTCTCCGTGTCTTCATCGTGAGGCAGACTTGTTTTTCTTTTAGCTGTTATTGAAATTATCCTCTGCTTTAAAATAAGCATAAATGCATTTTTAAAAATAAGTAAGAATGGTCAGAAATTCCTGGACATTTTTGTACATGACTCTGTTGCATTTTAAACCCAAACAACTTCAACTATGCGTTTACAACAAATTCTAATGTATCGAAATATGGAAGTAGAAAACAGCAATGCTTCTTGTGGATGAAAACTGTACTGTTTCATTGCACTTTTGCAATTTATTAATAGTCTGCATGTTGAGTATAGTCAAATCGCCTGTGCTATTTGAACCGTTCCTTGGGAACAGATTTTAATAACATAAATAATAACATTTTAGACTGTATTTGTGTCCACTGCGTTTGTAAAGACCGATTTCCAGAAGAGCAAAACAATGACAGTCCTACTGAATTTTGTGAAGCCTTAACACTGAGTTTCCCATTGTTAAGAATCAAAATGTGTCAGAAATCTACTGACTCAGAATAAAATTGCAGGTTACAATTTCACCCTTGGGCTTAATCAAACATGTGGTGTAATATCAGATTTATTGTGTACTTTTGCTTTGAGCTTTGCTGACATTTCAATGCCATCAGCAGTAGAAATGTCGAAAAATGTGATTGTCTTTTTCTGCATTTGGATTTGGTGCCACAGTTCACCTTGGCTTTAACAAGTTTCATGATATTGTCCATTTTTTAAGCTGATAGAGGCCATTTTAAAGATCATATTTGTGTATATAAAGAATCTCATATCACTAAGGTTATTATCATGAAAAAACCTTACATTCTGCTTTTTCACATTACTATATTGTTGATTTTAATGTCCACATTTCATGATTACTGTATTTATGAATGCAAAGATTATATGATGTAATATGATAAATAATTTACTAGATATTTTTCTCATCCAGGCACTCTCAATTGTATTTTAAACTCCAGATATATTATGTATTTTAATCAAATAAATAGGTAAATCTGTGAGAAATATGGGTATTTGGTATCATATTGAAGATATGATTTGTTTTTCAAGCTGATATAAAGCTTTCAGGATAGCTTGGACATATACATTACTCCTACATAGACGTAATACATACACATATTGATTCAGCGTGTATATATAAAAAAATGTACAAAATAAAGTAGGGATTTGAAACCTTGTTTGCTTTCTATTTTAGTTGTATGATGAGAACTGCAGTTTATCTATATTTGGAGCTAGTCTTGAGGTTTATCTCAAATTTTTGAGGCAGTCTTAACAACACTCAGAAGAATATAATCTTTTTTTTCTGTATTTGATATAGAAATTAAAAAAACAAACCTCTTATTCAACAGCATCCTTTCTTCAAGGATCGCAGAGTACTCCATGAATGCTGGAAATGAATGTTTGCACACACTAGTGAAGAAAAAATTACTAGTGTATTTTAAAAGCACAACAGATAAGACTGTAGAAGAACTGGAGTTTAGATCCACAGACTGAGGTCTCCAACTGCATCTCCATTTTGAAAGCTCTCTCAGGCCACAGACTCATATATGATGGTCATGGCAGTGGCAACACTTTTATGTGGAACAATCCCTTCATGTCCCCAATGCCACTGCAACAGGGGAGATAAGGGTAGCAACTGCTGGTGTTAGTGTTGTCTCTCAAGATTTCTTGTGAAGAAACCGTTGTCTCCTCTGCTGTCAAATCAGGTTGGTGCTTCTAGTCTTTTTAATAGGAATTTCCACCATCAAAGTTACCTGGTCACCTATGTGACCACTTTTACCTATGTCCAGATACATGCAAGTGTCAGTACTGTTGACTTAGCAGACACCCATCTGCCACAGTATTACAACTGGAGATCTGTGTTCAACCACCATGCTAAAGTAGAACTGGTGTAAAATGTACTTTACATACTTGCACAGGATTTTATGTTATAGCTGAGAAAATGCAGAACTCCAGAAAACCAGTAGTGAAACTTCAGAACTGTTTTTTCTTTGTGTTTTCTTGCTGATGTCTTTAGGAAATCAAAGGCTTTATTTCCTTTTTGAAACTATGAAGTCTATATGAAATGCTACTTATTCAGTGCTGTGTGAATATCAGTGATTACCTTTTAACATAAGTGCAACTCAAAAGACTATTACACTCTGATTAGTGCTTGTTATTATTGTTTGTTTCTCTGCTCCCATTTTTCTGCAGACCCTCATCTGCTGCCTACAGAGAATGCTGGAAACCATATGAAATAGAAATGAGCCTTAAGTGACATTCACACCTCCTAATCTGAGCCATTTGCAATTATTTTATAATCTCACAAGAGAAGCATTAGCAGCTGATTGAGACTACAAATGCTGCAGGTAACAGCCACATCTGAGCTTGCTGTTGCAGGTCTGGCTAGGATCCTTGAAATTCTAAGCCAAACATTAAACATAGTCTACATATGACTGACCAAATTATGGACTGCTGTTTGGAAACTCCCCTGAATAGGAGTGACTTTGCACTGAGTATTGAAAGCTATGACATTATCCACACTTATGTACTCAAACTCTGACTCCATTAAGCAAATAAAATGTTAGCTGCTACTGCATATTGTTATATCCCTTACTTTTCTTTAACCATTCTGTAAAAAAAATCAGTTGCCACCTCTGTCTTCTTCAATGCCATTTTCATCAGACTTATTCCGATTTTATCCTTCTCTTTTTTGCTTCCTCTTGCATTTGGTTTAATAAATATATATTTATTCCCAGTAGTCTACATGGCTCAGAGGCCATGTGCGGAGTGTTCCAGGTTGGAGGACGCTCTTGATATCTGATCTACAGGTTGACTAGCATCAGGGGCTCACAGAAGGCTCAGTAAAATTGTTATGGCCCTAAAATGCCATTGGCTGCCACAGCTCTTCACCACCACGGTGGGGGAATATATTGGAACAAGGTAATACATATTAGAAGAATGTTTAAAGAATAAATGAAGCTCCAGCCAAGAAGTGAGCATGCTGCCACGTGAGGTAATATCTCAGTGTTTGCTATGGGAGCAATCATATCTTCCATCTGGGCCCAAGAGCTGCAAACTAGTGCTGATGCTGGTCTCCAGCTCAGCAATGTGCATGAAACATTATCTATCTGTGCAGGCTGCAGTTGGAGTCAGCATTGCACTGAGCCATGATGATTTTCGGCTACTGCAACTCCCTAGCTTCAGGAAGATCAAGAAAATAGTTTAATTGAAAGAAGATATGATTATATTTTTTACTGTGCCCTTTTCTTGGGACATGAAAAGTTCATTTCATTTCCCTGACATTAAAATAAATGGTGTTAATGTAAAATTTATTGAAATTATAGCTATAGTAGGTTTTAATAGATATATTTTTAAATCTTAGTTTGAAATCCATACAGGAAGCTTAGCATGGTCATAATGTATTTATTTGCAGAATAATTACCAGTAAAACAAAGCCAAAAATTCTATACATTTTGTAAAAGGGAACTACATTGGAATGAAGAAACTTAAAGAAGAAACTGAAAAGGAGAGCCAAAAGGAATTGAGGAAAAATTTGCAAAAGGCATGGATAAAAAAACTTTTTTTTCTTTTCTTTTTTTTCTCCAAATAAATGAAAACCAAGAAGTTTGTAAGAAGGAAATTAGAGATTGTAGAGATAATGGATAATCAGTTATGCCAAAAGGATTTAGGGAAGCTGAAGATGTAAGTGAAACTTGAAACTACAAGCATTTTTACATATTTAATGTGATGAAATTTGGGTTCCTTTCCCAAGGGACTATGAGATCTGTTTCAACAAAATAATTCATGGGAAGAAGATCAAGACTGAAAGATTGATATTGATATAAAGGATATGGATATAATTTATGAAATCAATGACTTTAGAGTAACTCAGACATGAAGAAGCCAGACAATTTACTATAGAATGCAATCTTTTGCTTAAACTGCTCTGATACCTCAGAACTGGAAGGCAAATATGTGCTGCTGATTTAAAAAATAAATTCACAGAAGACCAAGGAACTTACTTGTTCTAGCACCAACCTGGCAAATATGAACAGAATAGATAAACAGAATTAGTAAACATGTAAATAAAGATTATATGTTTTGTAGAGGAAAGCATTGGTCTTTGTAAAGACAAATCACAAATAAAAAATAAAGAATAAATGAAGAACCCTACGAGTACCTATGGTACTTAACACTGTAAAAAACAAGGACAGTGGGTGGATGAAGAGTGAAACAACAAAGTTTTTTGGTATTACAAAGTCATTCAAGGCAAGAGAGATGAGGACCATCTGAGACAAAATGCAGAACATAATATTTGGTAACAAAAAGCAATTTAAATGAAATGTAAATAAATATGGAGAAAAATAATCTCACGTTTTAATTATATATAAGTCCCAACTTAACAGATGCAGCCTGTCAACCAGGAATGAGATCTTCAAATTATAAATAGTAGATAACTGTAGAGAAACAGTTCTATGAAAATGTCAGCTCAAATTGGAAATTATAATTATACCTCTCTGTAATTTCACAGTGTGCTCACATCTTGAACACTGTAAATATTTCTGGCCTACTTTCCCCTCACAATTTCTCCAAGTCAAAATGATACAGAGAAGCTCACAAGGATAATCAAAAGTGTGAAATAGTTTCAGTGCAACGTTTAATAAAATAACTTAAGAATTGTAAAGCTAGAAAAAAAGACAAGGGGAGAGGGATGTTTATGAAATCATCAAGATTATGGAGGAGTAAAGGAGGAACTGACAGCACCAAACAAGTGTCTCTCACATAAAGTTAGTATATGGCAAGTTTAAAATTAAAAAGAAATAACTCTTTGCTCAATTAAGTTACTACAGGACATGCGCAGTGCTATAAGTTGGTATAAGTTCAAAAAGAATTGGAAGAAAAATCCACAAATTAACTCAAAAATGCTGCTAAATAACAAGAATTGTCCAGTTAGTTCTGAACTACAAGTATGGCGTAGAAGAGTAGGCTCAGGAAATAAACTTATTATTGTTACCTGAGGCTTTCTGGAGGCAAGTAACTTCTTTCCTTTATTTCTGTGCCCACAGCTGTCACATTTGAGCAAATTCTGTCTTGCTGCATCCTAGGACCTTGCTACTCTGCTGTCATTGTGCTTTCCACTGCATTACATAAGTGCAATGTGATATATGACTTACATCCACATAGCCAAGTTGATCACCTTGGCTGATTGAAGCTCAGAGTTGTCTGATGATCCACTTTCCACACTGGCTAAATTTTAGCCTCAGCTGGAAGCACCTTCCGCAGAGACAAGAGCGAGAGGTTTAAGGAAAGTGCAACACCTGATCTTCAGCAAGGGCAAACTTTGTACCAGCTTTGTTGAGCACTTTCCAACCTGGATTCAAAAGATGAAGAAAGACACCTACTTTTCTACCAAGATATCTTTTCTGAGGAATGTTGAAGCAAGGAGTTTAGATTTAATCAGTCACTTCTTCCTAGACAGTATTTTAACAGCACTGTAACTGCCCTTTGCACTTCCAGCACTGAGCTCTGTTTCCCAGCACATGTCGTATTTCACACGGCATATGAATTGCCCTTATATAAATAACAATAATAAAAAAGACAACACCCAGCTCATGAGAATGCAGAAGGCACATGGTGACAGGAAGGCTTCTGAACTCAGGCTGCAACTAGGGTCAGGATTCAGGAATTCTTTTCATTCCTGGTATTGCATTGAGGTCATCTTGCTCTTTGATGTAGCCTAAAAAATGAAACGAACTATTAACATCTGGATATGTTTCCCTGTTGAATTAAAAACATTTACAAATCCAACACTGCATGTAAAACTTAGGATTTCTCATGATAAACTGCAACTAGAGTTTGTTTCTAGTGTATTCTGTATTCTAGTGACCAGTGGCCTCTCTTCCTCCTTTTGGCTTGCATTTTACTTAGTTGCATAATTGTTACATCTTCATAAAGGTCAGCCAAAGTATAATTATATTTTATTGGAGGTGAGATGTAAACAAACGCTTGATCTTGCCCTGCCAGTTTTCTTAGGTCTTCTGCAGAGCTGGCTTACAATGTGCGAGTATTCACAAAAGGAGATCATATTTTCAAATCTGTATTGTATTATTCATAAATATTTCAAGGTACCTGCGAACCTAGGTTAATAGCTATCATGTCTCAGGAAACTAAAAAGGCAGCTCTTTTGCACTCACTGAATTCTGTACAACAAAAAAATGCTTCTGTGCAACTGGATGCATACGAATATTTATTTACAGTGCCCACTTTATTCACTGCTTCTCCATCCTAGCTTGAAAATAATTAAACTCAGGAATGCAAACAAGGAATTCTTGCAAACCTTGTTTTACTAGACATAAACTATAAAGCTCAAATATAAATTATTGAATACTTTGTTTTAAGATCTTAAGCATTTGTTCATTGATTTTTTACTTTAAACAGATGCTGTAGATACAGATGTAGCCTTTTCACATTCACGTAGGGCTGATATTATTAAGAATATCCACATGAGAAAAGGTTACAAAGGTGAATTGGCATATATCGTAATTTAGAGTACTTTTTGCTGTAGCTGACTGACAGACACATTTAGTAAAGCAGATACTTTGATGAGAAGATCAACCGCACGATATTCTCCCAGCATCTTCTCCAGAGTCTCAGTGCAAACTAACATAAGGATGCTACGTATGTGTCAAGAGAAATAAACACATATTAAAACAGACATTCATTTTCCTCAAACTAAACTCTGAAACCACATGCAACAAAATACTGGGAAAAGGTAGAAATGCCAACTTTCAAATGCAACAGTCACATTTCACATAAAGAAATGCTTTTATATGAAGTTGTATCCACAGTGTCTAGCATAAAATATTAATAGTACCAGCGATGTCACTTTATAAATGGGAAAGAAGTGTTCACAGGAGAGAAGTGTTTGATTTAAATATTCTGCTGTTCAAAAAATACATAGCATTTGTAATTAAAAACATTCATCTGTTGGCTATTACCAATAAGAACACTGGTGCTCTATGTTCGATGATTTTATTCAGATGCATGGCCAGAGCTTAACATAAAGCAGCTTTATCTAAAATTGCAAATTATTACTGATGAGCTTGTATACCAAGGCATTAAATGACCTTATTCTTAATAACTTAATTAACCTAAAACGATCTTCCTGTTCTTTTCGTGTGAGGCTAACTCTAGTTAAATGCTGTATTCGCTTGTCCTCTTTTCTTAAAATAGCCTGGGAGGAACTGAGCAGCATTCTACTTCCCTTCTATACATGCTGGAGGTCAGGGAGTTTTGTTTCACACAGAGCACCTCTGCTTTACATTGCATCTTTCCTGTACAAGGTCCAGAAGAGGCGGCAAACAGCTTTTGACAACGTGAACCTTGCTGTCCTCAGTGTGAAAAGGGACCTGGTTGTGGTCAGACGTGGGCAGCAAGCTCACATTTAGAAAATAGTTCTCAACTAATGGATAAAGTATTTTTAAGCATGCTGGAATGGCTCCACAGCCAAGCTGTTATAAATGAATAGGCCTTTTGTTGGGAGCCTTGATCTCTTCCCTCCTTCCTCCCTTGCTCCCTCCCCCTTCCCCTTTGTCAGGATGAGTCAATATCTTTCTAATTGGGTGTCCTTTCTGGACTTTTTTTCCAGGTTTTAGGCATTAAGAAAGTTCAAATCCTTAAACGCATAGCCTTGGTGCCCAGAAACCATTTTTCCTTTAACAGATTTATTGCTTCAAGACGTATTCATTTCAGAAGGCTCAACAGTATTGTTATGGGCTTTTTTTTTTTTTTTTTTTTTTTTTTTTCCTGTGCACAGAAAATGTAAAAGGCGCTCAGTTGTACTTCAGTGAAATGGCATTATCATCCCAAGAATGAACAAACTGATTTGTTATGTCTTTAACAAGAAGCCAGTCAACTTCTAAATAGTGTTGTGGGATTGTTCTGAAACTGTGCCCTGGTATGCTTTCTGAGATAACTACCCTGCTGTCGCAGTGGTAGCTCTTATTTTGTCATCACATCTTCACTAACTCTTTGAGGAAAGAGAAAGCGAGTAAAGCAATCTCTGTCAATAATACTGCCAGGAAGACAGGCCAAAACAGAGCACCAGTCAGAGACAAAACTGACAAAAACAAAAATCCTGCAATGGTGCCTCCTAATGGAGCCTCCTGACATCCTCTATAGGGTGGCTGCCTGGTACTTTTCCCAGATAGTGGTCTGGAGGTTTTTAGCAAAGAATTACTACTTGGAGTTTGTTAGTGAGAAGCTAGACTACAGCATTTCTGGGAAGTAAATCCCAGAATTAAGGATAGTAGTATCCTTAATCCTAATTCGTAGGCAACAGAAAGAAGGTACATGCAGACTGTTTTGATTGTTGAAACTATCTAAGTTTGTGATAGACTTCAGAAGAGAATTGAGGTTTCCTACATTACAAATAATAATAATAATAAATAAATAAAAATACAAAGAAACAATGGTAGACAGTTCTAGGTCCAAAAGAAGATGTGTATTTCTGGAAACATGGCTGGGACTCAGAGTTTAGATGCACTGAGACCATAATCACCCCGAGGCTTTAGCAGTTTCTAGAGAGGAAAGAACAAATTCCTCATCAAGTTAAAATGTGACTTTTATACATTTCTTTGTGAAGACTAGAGGGTAATGTTTGAATTGTATGAACCACTTATGCATAGAGATAGTCTATTAAATGAACAAAGTCTGATGTCAGAGGTAATGGAAGAGCAACTCACTGCAAATTAGTGTAAAATCTCACTGTGTGTAGATGTGATAGAATTAGAGCACATTTTGTTACTAACTTTGTATGTTTCCCTGGAATGACTGCTGACTACTCTGCAGGAGAGCAGATGGCTCTAGGAGAGTTTCTGGAGTGATCCAGCATGGCAGTTCCTTGCTCCTGCCCTCTCACTGCAAAAGTGTTATGGAGCACCTCTGAGTAAAGGGGAGTGAAAGGCAAGGTTCCCCCACAACACTGTTTCTCTGCTTATTTCCTATCTACTTTCTGAAATTATTTAGGGAGAAAGATGTCTAACAACTGCAAATAGAAGTACTCACGTATTTTACTTTCGAGTAGTAGTCCATCTCCAGTTTTTCTTAGGACGCTGTTGAAACAAATCTGTTATGTACATTCAGGAATTTAGATTTCCTTCATTCTACCCATGTAGATCATTGCTAGTACATATAAAGTAAACTCAAGGAAAGAAACTGATAGGGCAAATGAGATCTTACTTTCTTTTTCTACCTACTGATCAGTAAGGAAAAAAAAAAAATGTTTTCTATTTCTTTTTAATTAGCATTTATGGAAATGACAGTTAATCACTGGAAGCAATGTCACCTGCTTCCAGTGTAGTCTTCTTTGAGACATTTACCAGAACGGTCTGTCTGACTCTTCAGAATCTTCCTTCCAATTTCTCCTTCATTTCCACTAAGTGAAAGAGGGTTGAATTTCTTGGCATTTTAGACTGAAGTCTGTGAGCTCAGAATAGGACAAAGAAGCATCCCGAGCGGAAGTACCGTGATGAGATTGGTACAAATTACAGTCTCACATTCTTGGTTTTAATAATTTAGCTGCAGAAGACATTGTCTGTTTTTTTCCACAAGAGTACCACTGATGCCTTCTTTAAACATAAAAATAAAAAATTAAAAACAAAACAAAACAAAACAAAAACACCAAACATGGTTATTTTGTGGATAGCAGACTACCACATGGGCTCTGTGAATGATTTGTATCTCCTGGTATTCACTGTCTAAATAAATATGGAGTAGGATCTCAGAACTGTTTTTACTTGTGACTCACAGCATTAACTAAAAAAATAAAATAAAATTCAAAATCCCCCAAATCCCTCAACTCCAGTTTCCTCTTCAAGCTCTCATAAGGGTTTTCCAGCAGAGCCTCCCTTCTAATTCCACAGTGGCCTACTTCTTCAGTGTCATTTCTTACTTCATTTATACTTTTGGAGTTATAAATGAAATGGGCTCGTTCCCAGGAGACAGGAGAACTGCAGCCACTTTGGACCTGCTTCCAACATGAACTAACAGGCCAACTTAACCGATGACAACTGTTACTCATCTACAGTAACAAAATGAAAATGAATCATAAATCTTGACTCAAATCATTTATATTCTCACTTGAGTACCAGCCCTCAGTTTCCACACAGGTAACTCCCTCACACAAAGATTTTCCCATAGCCCAGTTCATAGGGAGATTATCACATTCCTGATGAGTTCTTCATGTGCTTTACCTACACCTGCCCTTCACATGACACAGTGGGGGGCTCTCTCCTGCAGTTGCATCACAGCAATTCAAAGTTACATTTACCCAGCAAAATCTGTCTTTTTAATGTTGTCTGTTGAATGTTCTTATCTTGATGGCTGCTGGAATATTCTACCAATAAATAACTTCTGTGATTATCAAATGCCTTGACTCCACTTCAGCATTTAATCACCCTCAAAAGCTATAAATTGCCTCATATACTCCTCCACTATGAACACTGTCTCTTAATCAAACTGGATTAATAAGTTTAAGAGACACTACCCACTTATATGTGGATTTTGGTAGGTCAGAAGAATAATGAGCCAGATGCACAGGAGATGTAAAGAACATTAGAAGTGCCAAGTCCTTAACTTTGAGCTCACACAACATGCATAGAGAAAAATATATGGTATAAATAGAAAAGGCTACTGTCTGGTTCATGCTCATTTACATTAGATGTGATGTATTTATTTACATCCAGAATTAAAGTTTTTATGTTATTTCTCATCTGTAGGTGTGTTTAAAAAAACACAGCAACTACTTTAGACCTGTTAACAAGTCCAGTTTTCATTGTTGTCTGATAACTAGTACTGACAGTATTTTTACTTGGAAGAAGTAATATATTCCAAATTAGAGATAAATCCTTTATGTATTAATTCTATAATACAGTGAAGGGGATTTCTTAAATGGATGCATTATGGCCTTTTTGGATGTTCATATCTGTGCATCAATGTCTGTATGTATGTTATTTTAACCATATTTAAAAAAAAAATTAAAAGTTGCATGAATACGTTTATACAAGGTGCTGTAAGCATTCTTGCTGATAGCTCTCCATAAAAGTCTAGTATACAAACCTGATTGCTGCTCATAAACTGTATTAAGAAATTAAAGTTTTTAACAGCTTGCCTACCCCTAAGCACTAAAACTCAACTATGTGAACTATCATGAGTTACAAGATAAGCAAACCACAGCTGTATGAGGCAGCACAGTGTGTGAGTGTTTGTGTTTTGAGTCATAAAGTTGCAACGAAATTACATTATGGTAGGATCCTCTCAGTCCCTGTTCAAGTCACAAATTCCGGACGTAATAATCTAAATATAATGCTGACTTAGTACAGTATTGTATGTGTTAGCAACTGCTAATAAAAATCTGTGGCTTTCTGTATGCTTGGAGGCATAGCCTATGCTTTGTGAAGATAAGTGAGACATCATAAACTGAACAGTTCTAAATCTTTTCTGATTTTGCTCAGCGTATGGCACAGGTGATGATTCTACAACTTTCCGGATCTCGATAGAGCCATATCTCCTTTAATTGATAGAGTTATATTCCCAATTTGCCAAATTGCACATGGCATGCAGAACGCTGATTCTCTCTCAACAGTGGTATTTCATGAGATTGACTGTAGCTTTATAAACAGGCAGAGTGTTTTAAGAGTCCAAAGACTGAATGGAAGAGTAAAATAGAAAGAACCTAGTCATAAATTGATGAAGCCATATATTCTTCATACATTAAAAAATAAACTGTGGTATTGATTAATGCAGTGAGCAACCCAATTCCATCCCATATTATTGTCACTTCAACCCAAACTTGCAATTTTCACAAGTTTCATCATTTATCTTTGGAACAGTCACCTGTCATGCTTAATGAAACCAGGTGACAATTATATTTCTTTCAGTACATTAATATAATTAGAGATTTTTTGTAAACCAACTTCAGGGTTAAAATAAATTATAGAACTTCATTAACTTCTGCAAGATAAGAAATACAGCTTTCTGCTTTTTTTTTTTTTTCTTAAGTACTGTAGGCCTGCCTTACTGTTACTTTGTCTCCTTTAATAAATATTGATTAGGATTAAATACTTCATAATATATCTTTTTCCATTCAAGAGTTCTAGGCATCCACCTTCACAAATGAGGATAAATGCATAATCTCATGGTCTACTGTGGCATATCCTTTAAATATACACAATGCGAGTGTAGTTAACTGTGGGTGTCTAGACAGATACTTATATAAACATTAATGTATACAAAGTCTATTGTGTACAAAGTCTATTGTGTATTTCTAAGACAATCGCCTTATTTTACCAAACAGTGCATTTCTTGGCAGAGTAAGCTAATATAGTATTTTGCACACTGCTATATCCATGGACTAAGATTCTCATTTTGTTTGCATCAGTGTGAAGCAAGAGTCATGGTACTGTTTTCAAGTTCTCTCATTTATGCTGAGTAGGCAAGATCAAATGTGTTTCTGCTTTATTTTAAGAAGTCTCTGTTGTCACAGGAGGTGGCTGCTGTTACTCACCACTTCACATTCCATAACAAATGTTATATAGAAGAAGTGTTACAAGATATAAGAAGCAGCAGATGTTATATGAGATGGATTGCTGGTTTTTGGCTTCTTTTTTTGTATCATAAAGGAAAAAAATTACATGTCTATGTGTTTCTCCTTACCCTCATGTTTTTGTATGTCTAGCTTCTATTTTATAACTGGAGAATTTGATGACCAATAGCCTAGATGCTTGTAAAGATTTACTTTTTAACTTTTTTCGTACTATTTCTCACACGTTTTCACAGAATGATTTGCAATAATTTAAATCATGATGGTTTTAAAAAATATTTTATTTCTCAGTGTATTTGATGCAAGTCATAAGGAGGCACCTGTTGAATAGAGGACACATTCCTGTGTTGAAAAGACTTTGCTGCACAGTTTTACTGCCATTTTAGTCAATGACTAAACCTGGGCTGTGGGATGAAAAGCATCATGCATACATTTCTGAACTAGTAGTATGTTTTGGAACTCGAAGCTGCTGATGACTAGGAGAGTTCACATTGGTTTGAGTGCTCTACTACACAAACTTTTGATGTAAATCGTATTTTTTTCCCTCAGGAAAATGACACCTTGGTGACACTACAGTGTTTCGAGAGAACACTTCAAAAACTCTTTTCTAAATTAGCTATGACTCTTTGTCAGAACTACTCATAAATGGTAACATGAGGAGGCAAGACATCATCAGTCAGCAGCATTTATTGTTTTGGAGTGAGTGTGAAGGGTCACCACAGGAGAAGCACTCCCACTTACAGCCCCAGAACAGACTGATGGTGATGTGATGGAGGGAGACAGAAGTCTCATGTCCCTGCTGCCAGTGTGATAAAAAAATATTTCTTCTTAATTATATTTATGGTGTAAAATAATTAGAAGTACATATTTGACCCCAGAAACAGGTGCGTGAAACTTAAACTAGTCTGTGTAAAGTATTGTATCAAGTTCAGGATAGATCCAGTACTATTGAATTAAAAAATCTGACATCTTTTTTTCCATTTTACTAAAACAAATTTTGGGTAAAAACTGAAGAAATGGATAGATTTCCAGGACTGGAAAACCAGTGACTCTACCTTGAAGTGAAACCAGCAGTGATACAATGCTGAGGTTGATTCAATTTTACTTGGCGGTAGGAGATGGTTACCAGAACTTTACTTTTATTGTATTAAAAGATATTGGATGAAAATACAAATAATTTATTGCAAAGACATAAAAGTCACCTTGAAAAACTATGGAATTTATTTAACTTTTTTTCTGATTCTTGATGATTACAGTAATTTGTGAACTGCTGGCATTTATATCTTGAAACAATCTGAGACAGAACAGCTAGCATGTTAGAAACCTAAAATAACTGAGTGCAAACTATCTTACTTTTATTTATGGTCATAAAAGAATGAAAAAACCCAGCTCAGACCTCAAGACAACTGGTTGTATAAGTTTACTACTGCCTGTTTATAGCTCTTACATGTAAAACAATGTTAAATGAAATTATACTTTAACATTATAATTTTTACAACATTTTCATTAATGCTTTAAAATGGTTAAAATAAACTACGGAAAAAGAGAAATGGAGGAATTTGTACACTGCAATAGCCTTCCTCACCATAATAAAATGTAACCATTTATTTTAAAGGAAATCACTAAAATTCCACTGATTTTATGCACTCTCTCTCTCTCTCTGATATGTAACAGACATTAGACATTGTACGAGGGAGTATAATCACACCTATCATTCAGTGGGTAGGACTGTATCTATCTCCATCAGCATTATCTGAAGGTGCCACATGCGTGGGGCTTTTTGATTCTAATTTGAGTTTTCTAATTTTATTATTATTTTAGATGAGATGTTATAATATTTATCTACAAGGGCATAAATATTTGACTCTTACATGGCTTGCAGTTTACACTCACCATTAATTGCCAAAGTGCTTATCTGTACACTTTTTGGAGCTAAGGTCTGCAGTAAGTATAAAACCTGAAAAATACTTCTCAGTACTACTTATTAAAGTAATACAACTGGAAATATTTTAAAACTATTACTTGCCATTCTGCACCATTGAAATGATGAGGGTGATTTCCTCTTCACTCATTCTGGTTATTCCAGTTACTCTACAGGATGAGGTGGAACAAAGCCAAGTCTTCCCTAGATTTTCTTTTGCTTCCTGTGGAAAATCCCCATCCCGTGGGAACAGACACAGGACTGTAGTAGAACTGGACTCAAGATCCCAAGATTTGTAGCACTTTGATTTAGATAAACAAGAAACAAAAGACTTTATTTACTTCCCTGACTTAGACAAGTAAGAATGCTTTTTTCATCTTTATTTGCATGGGTTGCCAGGATGTTCATTTATTGATGCAGAAAACAACAAATTGTTGATTCAAAAATCACCATATTTTGTGATGTAGAAGAAAGAGCCTTGTCCAATCCAGACTGCTGACTGGGACAGCAGGAGAATTGTATGTATAATATTCAAATATTAATATTCAAATAAGCATTTGATGCTAAGAGCTTAGTCCAGTCACTTAAAAGGACGCCATAAAGAAAAACTGAGAGCATGTATTCAGGCAATTAAAAAAATATATTTTGATTATCATTAGCAGATAGGAAAAAAAAAAGAGTGGAAACAGAGATAGAATGAAATATTTTACTTTAAGAAAGCCGTAGTATGAAGATTTTTTGCAAAAGTGGAATTTGTTTTTCTTTGTGAGTTGTAAAGATCAGGGTGAGAAATGACTCTGCACAGCTCTGAGTGGGAAGTGTGAGCAAATAATTTCAGCTTATAAGCAGAGAAACAATTATTTATCAAAGATCTGATTGTGCTTTCAGTATTATGGACTCATAAAATGCAAATGCATTCTGTTATTAACATATATTCACAGCACACGTGCTGGATGTTCCAAAGGAGCTTTAATAAGATGTGCTCCAAATATACATTTGGAATAATATGCAATACATAACTAAGACCATTCTGTTTATAGAACTGTAACAGAGAATGCACAGCATCTTTAATTTCTGGTTCATGGTGTACTGACATCTCCAAAGCAACACCTGTACAGTACTGTGCAATATGAATTCATATTGAAGAGGCACAAATTCAGCTATATTTTTATAGATCTCTGGATGTGATTCCATGGTGTCATACAGCAAAATAAGCACACCGCCTTTTGTTCCATTGCATTGTTCACTTATGTGTAAAATATGCTTGTTCAAATATTTTTTCTTTCAATATAATCGAGAAGGATTGATTAGGTATTAATTTTATATGGAAATATTTTTATTTTTATGAAATTCTAGGAATGGTATTTTTGCAAGCTTCATTTGATACTAGCAATTAGTTTGGTAGTGCTGAGAAATGATAATGTAAATTTCATGAATACTCACAACTGTTAACAATGTGCATAAAATACGAAGGTAGAATGATGCCAAATGCGGATACTACTCAGCCTGCAGAAGCAAACGAAGCCTTGCTAACTTGGTTTTCTTTCACCTGTTATAAATGAAGCTTCTGGGACCAGGTCTAATGTAAATCTGTGCGTGTGCCCGCAGGATGGGGATTTACCTCAGGAAGCAAAAGAAAACCTGGGGAAGACTTGGCTTCATCCCACCTCATCCTGTAGACTAACTGGAATAACCAGAAAGGGTGAAGAGGAAATTACCTACATCATTTCAAGACCCGGTGTCTGTGGTGTTTAGGTAAATTCAGAATGCTATTCTAAATTTACTAGATCTCTATGTATTTCATGTTCCTACATTTTGTATTTAGTTAGCCACAATTTTTAATCCATATTCACTTAAACTGCTTAACTGTCCTGTTAACTAAAGGGATGATGTTGTCCACTGCTTCTCTTTGCAAAGATGATCTTTAATGTCAAAAGAAATTCCAAATAATCTTCAACGCGCCGAAGAGTCTGAATAGCCTTTCAAGTGTTTGAAGCGTTCACTTCTGCTGAATTTCAGGTTTCTTCTGAGGAATTAAATATGTTTTTTATTAAGGCAGAATATTAACTTCAATGTGAAAAGCTGAGTAACTGAAAAGAATATATGCAAATAAATTATATGTTGCAATCCAGCAGACTTGGTTTTAATTGAATATTGAATATTTCTTCATGACTTATTTGTAGGAATGCAATAAATTACTAGTTGCTGTTTTGTTGTGATGAAATGTCATTTTGCATGCCTCAATATATGATCTGTTACTTTTTCATGTGAGATCTATTACTTGCCTGAGTGAGCTACTTGCTTGAGCTTGCTAAGCAATAGCTGAAACTACCATAAACCGTATCATGTGATGTGCTTTGCCCTAAGTAGGATAAAGCTTGCTGAGCTGCATTCATCTTTCATACAACTCCTTTGGCTTCACTGGAATTACATCAGAAATAATAATTCTCAATATATTTTGTTTCATTTTACAATTTATCAATTTTAATGAAATCTTTGCTATAATATTTCACAGAGAATAGTTCATTATAAAAAGGAAACTAGTATAGAGAAGGATAAATATATATATATATATATAAATTCATATGTACTTTAACTGTAATTCTTATTGCCACAATGTAGCCATTAAGCCCCACATTCTTTTTCTCCCCCCTGAGGAGTCCATCCTGTGGCAGAGAAACACTAGACCTGAGCAAGAATCATTTATGGTAGAAAGACATGGGTTTAGTGGGAGCTATTGGTAATAGGTGAACGGTTGGACTGGATGATCTTTTAGGTCTTTTCCAACCTTGGTGATTCTATGATTCTATGACTTCTTCCTCCAAATGGCAACGTGCAGCGTTACTGGAATCAATTGCTTCTCTGCATTTCTTGACTCCATTTCTGATTGTTCTGTATGCCTCTAATTTCATTTTGGCATCCTGGTGCTTATTTTTCTCTCTGCGCTCTATGGAGATGGATCTCCTTGGAATAGAAGGGATTGGTTGCCCTGCTATGAGCAGCTGGTGTTTAAAGCACTGTCAATCCCCTCGCACTTCAGTGGTTGTGTTTTAGAGAATGCAAAACCTAATCTAAAACAATCTACAGGCAGAATCCAAATCTGTTGTGGCTTCTAAAGATGTTTTCAAGAAGAGTAATATACAAACCAGGTCATGAAAACCTAGAACCTAGGCATGCTAATGCCCTTCCAATTGCCCTTCAGTGTTTCTTTTCTGCTGAACTTCTTATATTGCGTAAATTCTTGTTTTCAACCTAAATTAAAATGATTCATCTTAATTTGAAATGCTGTTATTTTATAATGTAATTTATCTTTAATACTAACTCTTTTTTTTATTCCTCTCAACTATAGTCGTCTTCTCATTGTTGTGTTGCCACACTATAAAGTACTTAGGGCAGGGAGCCTGCCATTATCCCATAGTGAAAATAGCTGTGACATTTAGAATAATACACATATGCTAAAAATGCGTTTTACAAAATTGAGAATTATGCTCTTAGCTATAGAAGGACAACAAGCACACAGGTAGTAGAGTACTAGCTTAAGGTTTTAATAATGTAAGCAAAAATACCCTAAAATTTGAAGCAGTTTTTTGTGGGGATATAATGGATTTAGCTTAAATAATAATTTGTGTATTTCTAAAATACTTTCACTCGGTGATGAGCCTTATTTTGATTGGAGATTATATCTATTTTATGTCTTGTGTGGGAGGTCAGACTAGAAAATGGTGACGGTCAATTTTGTCCTGAAGACACATTTTGTGCACTTTTAATAGGATTTTGTTTTCCTGAAAGTGTTCAATAAGGAGCAGGCTTTTAGAATAAATTTGACCTGCCTACAAACCATACTTATTGCATTTAAAAATGTTTTGAGCTTACTTTCATATCCACCTCCCAAATCTGTCATTATAGTCTTGAAAAGCATACCTGAATTTTCTGATCTAGCAATGGAAGAGTGTAGTGGAATATATATGTGCAACAGCCTGTACCCTGGTTTCTATAGTAAGATCCATTGCATCTCCTGTTTGTAATGGACTTGAAGGGCTGCTGCTGTTAGGCTGCCCACTCCCTCAGAAGTTTCAATAATAGTTTAGAGGAACATAAACTGTAAGAAGCAGTATGAAAGAATCAGTTTAGATTAGCAGTGTTAGGTTGTCAGGAATGTGCCATTTCGTTGGCTTCTGCCAATGAACTTTGTCTATCTGTGGTATCTCACTAACAGTGACCACATCTGGCTCTATCTTTTCACAATCAGTAAAACAATCACGGTACAAACAGCACCACAGCTTTTCAATGTAGCTGTAGCACAGTATTTTTAATGTTATTTCAGCAAGCTGAACTTTTTGCATATTGAATTATCTGAACTTTTGATTTGAACAATTGCTTTTCCCTGGGCTTATTGCACACTGCACCAATCACAGTATGGCAACATCAGCTGAAGATCCTCTTCCGTTCATCTATTTGGTTGTTTCAATCTCTATGTAGACTACACATCTCTATGTAGCTACACAGCAGAACCTTCCCAGAGTGAGTTCATGCCATCTTCTTTTTGAAAAAGATAAACTGAACACCAAGACATTTACCATGTGTGTGTTGTAGATAAGGTGTTTGTTTTTTGTTTTTTTTTTAAAAAAAAAAGCCATAAAACCTGGATGGCATCTGGTAGATAGACACGTATTATCCAATGAAACATTTTGAAGGCAGGGTGTGGCCGGCTAAATTGTCGCTCCTCCCACTGTTCTGTGCTGTTTCCCAGTTTCAGAGGGAAAAACACAGGCTTGGACGTTGAGGATGAGTCATAACCTCTCTTCTGCTACTGACTCACTTGCGAGTTTGAGGTAAGTCCTTCTACCTTATGCCTGAAGTGCTCTGCCTCCAGGATGGCGAGGAGAGAAGCAGCTGTTGTATACCGGTGCTGAGGAAAGTTATGCAATGTTTTCTTAGATGAGAAGTGCAGATATTGATACCCGCATTATTATCATGCAATGCAATATTAAGTTTGTGTATGCTAAATGGAATTTTTACTTGGCTTCTTCCGGACACAGCACATTTTTATTTTCCATTATATCATGAGAAAGCTTAAGGAAATACTATGTTGTACCAAAGAACATCTTCATGTACTGAAATAACTTAAAAATTATTGTATTTCTTGGCAAAAAATATATCAACCCAAAATAGCGTTTCTTATTAGTTGCATCATACGTACCTCTTGCACCAATAGTGACCAATAATAAAGCTAAACTGTGATGGGTTTTGCAATTAGAGGAGGCCCTAAAGTGGGTGGTGTCCCAAAGGAAATGGCTCCTACTCAGGTATTTATGCTGTATGGTCAGTTTGTGAGTACTGAATGGAAATGCTCAGCTTTAAGAAGAGAACTTTTAATATCTGACCACATTACTTAGTGCTTGTGAAATCAGCAGTATCCATCAGTTCTCTTTTCCCATGTTAGGATACAGACAAATTTATATGTTTTTAATTCCTATTTCCAACTTTCTAGAAGGTACCCGCTTGTCTGTGCTGGGACGCAGTAGTAAAGCATCTTAGCAAAACTATACTAAAATTTCTGTCTTTTTAAATAAATTACAGACTAAGATGAACACGTAACGAGAGAGTTGTACAGAGCTGGGGTAGGATGTGCAAGGTATCTTAGTGTATGGGTACAGGTGAGCAGTAATGTCAGCACTCCATAGTGTGGGCAGCAGCAGAGCGTAAGCCAACCAAACCAATTAAAGTATTGGGAAAGAAATGTGTTTAGAGAAACACAGGTAAGGCTGCTAGGCAGGTACTAGCAGAAGGAGTGGTTTGCTCTCTGGGTTACTGCATTTGAAAAATATCATCCTGTCCTTCCTTCTCACACACCCGTGCCATGCTGCAGGCAGAGGCTCACAGGCCGGGGCAGGTCTGAAGGGCGGCAGGCCGGGCGGGCAGCAGAGGCCCACATCCCTTCCCTAGACCGGGCTGACCACTTTCTGAGGCGCGACAGGCTGAAGGCAAACAGTAACCACTGCAGCGCACAACTTGTGAGGGAGCGGCTGCACCGTGAGAAGTGCCTCAGCCAAACTCTACAGCTGCGAACCCTGTCCAGGCATGAAAGCCTTCCTTTCAGGGTGGTGTATTTTTTTTTTTTTTTAATGTATTTATTTAATTATTTTTCCTTTCTCCCTTTTGCTGTTTGACGGGTTTCGGCCTCTCGGGGACTTCCCGTGACGGGAGGCCCGGCTGGGGGCGGGGGGCGGCCCAGCCCGCGGCCAGGCGCTGGCGGGCGGCGGGACACGCACAACGGCCGCCCCGATCCGCGCTCGCCGCCAGCCGGAGTGGGATGTTTCATCGTCCGGAAATGATGGCAAAGCAGTGACTGCGGCGGCGGGGGGCCGGCGGGGGGCGAGTGCGGGTGCGTGAGTGCACGCGTGTGCCCGGAGGAAGGCCCGTGGGGCGCACGACGCGGCGGTCGCCGGGGGAGCCGGGGGCGCGGAGGAGGGCTGGGCGGCGCGGCGGAGCGGGAGGAAATGCGGAGGTAGGGCGCGCCCCGCCGCGCCGCGTGGGGCCCCGCGCCCCTCGGCTGCCGGGCCGCCGCCGCCCCCCCCTCGCCCGCGGCCGGCCGCCGCCCCCCGGTCCCGCGGGTGTCGCCGCGGGGGGCGGGCAGCGCTCCCGGCCGCGAAGTTACTGCCGCTCCGTCGCTGTCCCTCCGCGCTCCCGCGCCCCGAGCCGTGAGTTCTCTGCGTAGAACGCGCTAACGAGTCCTTTCGCGTGCTTGTTCCTGCAGGGCGGCGTGTTAGTTCGGCTGGAGGGAGTGCAGGATCTGCGCTACTCGGTGAGAGCTGGCAGATGTCCCAAGTGAGGGAACCTCTTCCTCCAGGGCCTGAAGGGCCAGAGCGGGCTCCGAGTGACGGCAGCGCTTTGATCTCGCTCCCTCGAGGTGAGTCGCTTTAAAGTTTCTCGGTAATTGTTGCGCCTTTTATTTGAATGATGCGTTTACTGATTCGTTTTGTGCGTTTTAACCTCTTGGGGCTTCCCGCTCCCCGGCCCTCCTTGGTGTACCTCTGTAACACTTTCACTGCCCCGCCTTTATTGTTTTAGCCAGAAATATCCTATGCAAGAAACACAAAACGGGAAGAAATAAAGGATGCACTGATGTCAGCGCTGCTTGTCGTTGCTTGAAAAACTGCAGTCATTGAGAGGCAGATGCTGCTCCTTGAAACCGCCTCCTTGTTGCTCAGCTTTGGCGTTTGTTTTCTGGAGCTTTGCCAGGCTCCTCTTCTCAGCCCTGCAGTCAGTAGAGAAGGGCAGTCCTGGGCCAGCAGTGCTGTGCAGGTGGGAGGGCACACGCCTGTTTCTCCTCTTAGTTTTCTGTGGTGCTGCGCTTAATGCCTGTTCAGAGACTGTTCATTTGTTTTGTGTTTACTGCTCACCCGTTCTCCAACAGCTTGTTCGTTATAGTGAGAAATCCTTCAAACTGTGTGCAGTTTGCACTTGCATGGAGCATATTGATGCTCTGATCACCTTCATGTAGAAGAGTTTGACAAGGTGTACTGTAGGTTGTCCTCAAAGCAGGGCAGTGTGTTTGCCTGCTGAGCTCTGGCCTGTGAAGATGAGCCTTATTTCTTCTCTTGCATTTACAGCTACAGCTTTGTTTTTCAGAGTTCTGACAGCAGTTTTCTGCCTCTGAAGAACAGACAAATAAGGTTGTTCAAAGGCTGTGACTTTATACATAAGAGGTTAACTTAGCAGAGCCTGGTAACCCGGTTGTGCAACAGTGGATTAAAGATGCAGCGCTTTTGTAACATGGAAAATCAATAGCTGTGTGAAATCAAAGTTGAAGACTCATTTGAGAAACCAGAAAGTATCCGTAACAAAGTTTAAAAAAAAAAAAAAAAAAGTCTGGCAGGGAGACATATTAAATTGGCTTGTACTTATCTTATTGTTTTGGGTTTTTTGTTTGTTGATTTTTTTTTGTCCTGGAGAATGACTCATAACTTCTAAACAGTAAAAAAAAAAATAATTAAAGAAGATTAGATACAGAAGATCAGGCAGAACAGAACTCTTAGAATCATGTTTTGGCCAGGAAAAACAGTATTTATGATACATGTTTATTTTCCATGTGTTGCTCTTCTCTGTCATGTGATCCAGCTGCCACCCTGGTTAAATGCATTGTGTAGGCCATACATCAGAGTTAGGGGAGTTTCAAGCCAGTGAGCTAACTAGCCTGGAGAAAGTCTGCTTACAGTACCACTTTGAATTATGTTTTTACTGTGAAATAAAGTTGTATATGATTCAATTTCTGTAACATTTTCAATACCCGTTTTTCTTCTTACGGAAAGTAAGGAGAAGAATAATATCCTCCACACAGACAAGTTCTTTGCAGAGCCTGAAAGGCATGACTAGAGCTCAGAACTGTCAAAGTGAAAGGTTGTAGAGTGACTTTTTCAGGGATCACTAAGGTACAAAGAAGTAAGTGTAATGTGTTGATTCAGGTTTGCTCACCGGACACACCTTCCAAGGTACATGATCACTTTTAAGGGACACACATGGTTCACAGAAAGATAAAACCTTGTTCATTTTTTTTACTCAGTTCAGCATTTTAATGTGCTTTTTTAAAAAACATAAAAATCTAGTGAACTTAGATTTAAGGATAACTGTGGATATTTGTTGCTTTTTTCAAGTCTAATTCTGTTGGGGAAATGGGGGTGGAAAGAGGAAGAGGTGAGTTCATAACATTTCCAGTCTATATTCCAGCATTTCTGTTGTCAGCTTTGCAGTGTGTGGTTACAGGGTAAGGTAATTGTGATATTCCAGGACTGAAGATCTCAGATAATATATCTGGAACTTTCAGCACCCTCCAGCACTTTCTGTACCATCCCACAGGAGACACAAAGTACACTGACTTCTGTAGAATTTGGAGATAATTGTAAAAGCCGTGGCTGAAATTCACATTATTTCTGGAGGTGGGCTATAGTTGTAATAAGTTGAAGTGATTATTAATTTACTTGGTATCATCTTCTAATAGATAGTTGATGACTCCTTGTATTTACAATGAGATCCTTTAGATCTGCACCTGAGAGTAAAAATTCTTTAATCAGAAAGAAGTGATTTACTAAGTGATATAGTTTTAAGCACATCCTAATGGGCAAGATTTTCTGTTTGGTAGCAACATACCTATAGAACATGTGTTCTATATTTGTTTACCTGTTGTGGATATCTTGCATCCTGAGAACGAACTTCTGTTCTCTTCTGAAGTTTGGTGAGGTGCCATAAAGAAATCCAAATTTCAAGGTGCTCCTTGTGGTTGCTCTCATAAATTATTCAGATGCTGAAACCTAATTTTTCTTCTTCATAAAAGGAAAAGAAACTCCAACTGAACTGTAAATACTCATCAAATAGCTGTGCTACCATGTGGAGGAAACATCAAAAGAACTACATTTTGGGTTGAGATTCAGCTTGGCCAAGAGATGTGGCATTCTCTGACTTTCTCAACTTAAGAAAATGATCAAACATTGCTTTAAGCAATATGCTCTCTCATCTCACCTCTGCTGTACTGTTCTTTTTTAGCTCATTTTTGATTTAACACATGTATAAATATTTGTGAGAATCTTGGGACCTTGCCCCTCCACACTTAGTGTGCTATGAGAGATAGTTGATGAAATGCTGCTCTTTTTTGGCAATATCAATGCTTTGTTTCAGTCTTTAAACCACTGTTTGTGTGAATAGTCTGCTGCTGAAAGAGAATGAAAAGATTTAACCTCATTTCTGCAAACACTGGGTTCGTGTTTTGCCATGTCCTTGCAAAAGCATGTCTAGATGTGAGCTGTTGTTCGAGATCTTGCTCACATCAACTCTGCTCTTCTGGGCTCCATAGCCCTTGGAATCCAAGTATGACTACTTCTACCTGTGTGCACTACAGTGTGGTCAGGTGCATGGTGTCATATCTATACCAGTTTAGTTTGACTATGATCAAGTGTTCTCAGCACTGGCAAGTTTCAGAACAATTCAGCATCCCTAAACAAGGAATTGGTCGATTTGTGACCAGCAGCCTTTCTGCTTTAAGGAGAACATTTTGTGTATTAGAGGTCACACCATGAGTGTTGCTTGGACTATGTGTAGACTTCTTCCATTAAATCCTCTGCATTTGAATAGACCAGAGGGTGCGAGAGAGAACTTGAACAGACAAGAAACTGCATTTTGGGAATCGAGCCACATTTTAGAAAATGCAGCATTAACATCTATAAAGTATTTGAAAGGCTTCTATCTTTGCCCGTTACTAACTGACTGAATAGAATAACACGTGAATTAATAATTAACTTTCTGAATTTGCAAACAGTGTAAAGGAATGAAGAAAAACAGAAGACAATCACACAAACTATTAGAAATTTCTAATAGCTGTGTAGACAATGGAGATCTGTTAGATTTCCTTATTGGTTGATGTGTGTATGGCTGAGTCCAGTAGAAATACTAAGACTCAGATTCTATAAGTGGCTGTTCACTCCTGTGCAAATCATGTCACTGTTGCTGAGTGAGATGCAGTTATGGTTTGGTGTCAAGAAACTGTATACAGCAACATCAGTTCATTCAGAACCTCCATTCAGAAAACCACAAAAACAACGCGCTCTTCTTCAGTGATGTGATTCAAACCCTTTAGTGTTCTGTGTCCAGCTGTTTTCATGTGTCCAACTGTTTGCATGATCAAGAGCTCTGCAGTGCTAGGTAAGATGAGGTGACAGAAAACTCACTGTGGGAATGTCTGGGAATTCTTGAAGCAACACCTATTACTGTCACCGTGACTGTTGCACTTTACTAGTAGTGTCCCAATATTAAGAGTAATGGTTTTTTTTTTAATGGTTAAATTATACACTCAAATTGCTCAATCCTAGGAAGGGCTTGCCCTACTTGAATTTCCATTTCTCAGAAGAGAGTTTAGAGAATCTGTGTTAATTAGTTCTACAGTTTTCTGTCAGCAGTAAAGCATTTATTAAACGTTACTGACTACAGTACCTAAAACTTCAGAAGTGTCTGACTCTAGCTAGTCATAATAATAGACTTCTGCTTTCAGTTTCACGTACATGCAGTTCCAGTAAAGTGATTCATGTCTACACGGGTGTGATAGACTAGTATTTCACAGAGCTGACTGTTAAGATCTTGCATCAAATTTGAAATATTTTTGTTCCATCTCATAGGCAAGTTTTATATTGCAGTCATTCTTCCCAAATTCTATTTCAGACCTTCAGAAGTTAGGATTTACTTTAAACACTTGATTTTTCTTGCTTAAGTAGCATCCACCAATGAGTGTGTCTGTGCTAGTGTTTTCATTTGGATCAGCAATGCTGTTTTGAACTGAACCTCCTGTTCACCCCTGCTTTGATTTGCTTTCCTGGGGAGTGCCCTGGATTGGATTCCTTTTGAACTAAATATTCTGGAAGATGCACTGCAGGAATGTGCCTGATGCAGTCTAGCCAAGAAATGATCTTGAGACTAGAGCACTAGTCCAAAGTGTGTAGGTCGCTCCAAAAGTAATGCCTCCTATTTATTTCCATGGAACTACAACAGAGACAAAGAATGCAGTGACAGTATTTGATAGAGAAAAGTTGTAGCTAAAAAAATGCCATTTTTCAACCCAGTTATCACCATTAACTGTTTATTTTCACTGGTGATGAACCAGAGCCTGCATGCTGTGTTTCTGGAAGACTGCATCAGCAGAGGTGACCCACTGTCTGTGTCACCACTGCTGAAACACACCACACACTGTTTCACTGTGCTCACGTCCATCCATTGTTTGGTCTCCATAAATATTACGCAAGCATCAATGAATCTCAGTGGATGTAATTTTTTCCACATGCAGGAATTCATTGACACACCTTCATATACTGTTCCATGTCAGACACTGCTTTATAAGACTGCCCCTCTGCCGCCATCTGTCGCAGAGCAACACCATGTAAAGGAATGTAGCTGGGACAGTTCAATCTCTACTGCCATACCACCAACGTTTGCTTCAGACATTGTGGGCTGATATAATAAAATAGGATGCATTACTTTTGGAGCAGCCCTCACACATCCCAGCAGTGTCATATCTAGGTGTATAAATAAGCTTTGCCTCATGCTTTCATCGTTCTCCCCTTATATATTGAAAGTGTTGAGTTGCCCTTGTTTCTGCACTCTTAGTGGTGGTCAGTTATGCAAGTCTTTCCTGCTTGTTCCTGCTTTCTTGGTGAGAATGATGCACTCAGGTTTCCAGAAAGCTTTTACTTTATTTGGTGCTGTCTCCCATTTTGTTGGTGAACAGAAAATGAATGCCATAACAGCAAAGTCTTTAGTTGTGACAGGTGCAGGATTTTTAACTTTTTTTGTCTACCACGTTCCCTCATCAATACGTGAACTCTGAACCAGTTTCTGAAGTCCAGCTTGTCATGTTGCAGGTCTAGCGCTTTTCATCATTCAGCTTTTTGAAAGAATGGGTTATGTCAGCTTATGGTATAATGTGTCATCTAATGAATAGAAAGCAGCTCAGCTGCCTGTGACAGCATGAGGTGTTTGAACTCATTGGGACATATTCCTGTATAAACTCAAGAGAGATGGTAGGTGGTTGGAGTCAGCTGGAAGGTAAAGATACAGATGGGCAAGCACTTAAAGAAGAGGTGCGTGTTTGTCAAAGACTTGAGTTCTCTGAGGTGTCCTTCAAATGCACATCCTTTACCTATGAATTTTTTGTGTGTTTTCTGTCAGTTTGCATGCTAATTGAACCAAAACAACTTAAAAATCAATGTTGCAGTCATTTGTAACTGTAAAAATGTTATTCCATGAAATACATATGTATTGCTGTGTAATTCTAAAAACAAATATAAAAAGATTGTGGTGAATTAATGTGGTATAAAACTGATCTATATATGCTTTAAACTAATAATTCCAAATAACTCAGAAGTAGGAGTTCGCTTTGTTCATTTGTTTCATGAAACAGAGATTTTTAGATGTGAATCAGGTTCTTAATTTTTATCTTGTCTTTAACATAGATATGATTTAGATTGTTAATTATTCCAATTCTTTACTTGGCCTCCAGGTTCCTTCTTTTCCTTATTTAAACCTTACATTTGCATTCTTCCCTGCACAAAGTAGAGTTTGTGCCTATGCTTATGTTCAGGATAAGTCACAGAGTGATCTATCAGACCCACAGGGCTTTTGGCTAGGAGCTCAGTTCAGGGACTGCTGCTTGTCTAGAGGAGGTACATAACCATCCAGGTTGCTGATCAGGAGGTTGAACGAATCAGTAGAGCCAAGTATCTGGGTAAGAAAGCTGTGTTGCTTTTGTGACATAATGTAGAGTAACTTGCAGTGGTTTTAAGGAGAGATTGGATTTCTCAGCACAGCCAGACTCAGAACATAATGATTCTTTTCCTTCCATTATTTTAACCGTTAGGAAGAGCATCTGGTTTTCTTCTTGGCTGTCAGTTTTGAAGGTTAGTCACTGGAGAGTGGAAGAGTGTACTAGATGAAGCAGAAGCTAACATACCAAATAAATATTACATAAAATTTCTTAAGTCTAAGCTTAATTAAAGCAGGGAAGTGTTACAAATTTGTTTGAAAATAGAACGGAGAAATGACATGCTTGACTGTGGCAATATCCAGCCATTAATACTGGTGGTTGCTGCAGGTTTTATTAACCCTGTTCTGCCACAAGCGTGGCACATCAGAGAAGACTGAGGTCTTTATGTGGATTTTTACTGGTCTCATGAATTCATTACCTTTTATAAAGTACCATAACTATTTTTATGCACCTAAACCAAAAAGTAATGGCATCAACAAAATAGAGACTCAGGAGTGTTCTTCAAGCTGTTCTCATGTGTGATCAGTTGTTGATGCGTTGTAGTTATACAACAATTAGGAGTCCAGTATTTGTTTATTTTCAGTGTTCTGCACATCAATTTTTTAGTAGTGTGAACATACAAAACAACTTAAATACGCACAAGGAACACTTTTTCTAAATCCCCACTGCACCAAGACTGGCTAGGATGGAGTTAGGTTTCTTCATAGCAGCCTCTGGTTCTTTGTTTTGGATTTCTGACTAAAACAGCATAGATAGATAACACACCAGTGGTTTGGCTGTTGCTGAACTGTGCTTGTACAGCACGTCCCTGTCACTTGGTGAGAGGCTGGGGCTGGGCAAGGGGCTGGAACAGCTGAACTGATCTGACCATAACATATATCCTCATTCTCCACAGCAAGAACTGAGAGAATGTTTTTGAGGGGGATGTATCTGTTGGTTGGAAACTTCTGGAAGATGATGAGCAATTGCCTTTGTATCACTTGCTTTTCTTCTTCTTGTCTTCACTTATTACTAGTATATTTTGACCAACAAGTTTCCTCACTTTAGCTCTTTCTGTTTTCTCCCCGTGCTTCACTGGGGAGGGAAGGAGCAGCTGTGTGGTGCTTAGCTCTGACCTGCCACATCCCTATAGCAGCATCTGACAGGAGTTTGGCTTCTCTGTTGAGTGATGAAGAAGTGGAAAGTAAAATATCAAATAAATGCTTAATGTCTGGTGCAATATTGAAGTTATTGTTAGGAACATTCATGGGGGAGACTTAATATGAATTCAATGAATTTTCACTCAGTTCATGTTAATTGGTATTCAACTGCAGTTGCTTTCTTTGTTTCTTAATAGTGCTTCTTTCTTGTTAACTGGGAATATTGTTTACAAGGTTATGACTGGTTGTTTGTCATATCCAGCAAGAACAGGGGAAGTAAACATAGAAAACATAAATGAAACCTGTAAACAAAAAATGTTGATATATATACAGAACAGAAAACAAGCAGAGAAAACTAAATTCCTATGAATAATGATGTTTTGGTTGCCTTCTGCACTCCTTCAATTTTTGTAGATAAAAATGTAATCTAGAACACCAACAGCCCCACAAATGCTAATACTAATCTTTCCTTACAGTTGTTCACTGTTTACTACATCAAATAGTAGAGCTCTATAAACTTGTATCTTCTACAAGAAAATTGTATACAGCAACTCTCCTGTTTTGCACTACAAGCTGCAGGGCAGATGTTGTAATCTTAAGTGTTGTTACTGCAGTAAAGTAGTTTAAGAGCAAAATCTCTTAAAATAGCTCCTTTAAGCTTACTCTGTATGAAAAGGAGATTGTACTGTGCTTGCAGTTCTTTACACTAGCTCTCTCCAGGACACTACTTATTTTCACTCAGCCTATTTCAGGGCACTTTTCAAACACTATTGAGTTACATTTGCACCTAATGCCCAACTGCACAGACAAAATCGTTATACTTCCAATACAGTCATATCTGTGTCTGATAGATATCAGGGATTAATAATTTGTGACTGAGGTCTATGGAAGAGCTTCAAGAAAATCTGTTTTTGGTTTTGGTTTCGAAGAGGATGAGTGTCGAGGTGAAGTTAAGTTGTAAAGGACAGTATGCAGAATTTGTCATTGAAGTTGATGAGTATCTTTTCAGTCAGTGAGGTAATTTTACGCCAATCCCGATGAAAACTATTCATCTCAGGATGGATTTGAGGAAATACTGACAAAGTATTGAGGAAATGGTGATATGAGGGAGCACTGAGAGATAAGTAACATGTAGGCAGCAGGATCAGATATTTCAGAGGTGGAAAATAGTAGAAGAGGAGCAACAGTGCTTGAAGGCATGTGCTACTATACATACAGTATGGCATATATTATTTTGAATGATCTTCAGTGGTTCAGTTTAGTAGGGTGGACAACAAAGGCAGAAAGTCAGGATTTAAAGTCAAACTACTTTTGGCTACATAAAGAAACTAACCATAGAACTAGAAATAAGCAATTTTCTGCATCTTAGAACCAGAACAATTGCTTTACTAGTGGATATGAAGTCATTACACTGTGATAAATGTAATATATATATATACATATAAGTATATATGTGTATAGTTTATAAACAGGTTCTAGTTTGAGAAAAAGAGATCTAATAGTGTTCAACAGTTGCTCTTTTACTTTAGTTTTACAGTAGACATAACATCTTGTACACATACTGAAAAGTAGTCCACACTGAAAGTGATATAAGCTAATACTCTACAGCAGTTAATATGAAAGCTGTCACTCACCTTGGCTTGAGAATATAGAGGCCGTCAACAAAAATATCTGCTATCTTGTAAAGTAAGCATAAGAATTTACTATCTGGAAACTTCCCTGCATCTTGTATATTCCTGGAGTTAGAAAATAACTCTTCCTTTCCTTACAGGCTATTGAATGTACTCACTAATTCACAGTCTTATTTTTTAGTGAAGAATGTGGCATAGTGTTAAATAAACTTCATTGTAGTCATCATTGACGTTTCAAAAATATTGGCCTTTAATCATAAGTTGTATTGTAAATAATGGAAAACTTTTATATGCCAGAGGCACATGCACACAGGCAAAAAGTAATGTTTGTTTTTTTTTTTGTGTGTGTGTGTGACAGATTGAAATTTTTATCTGAAAATGTCATGGAAAGTAACTGAACATAAACTCTGTTGTTACAAAAGATGCTGACTGTTATTTTGTATGAGTAAGTAAATGATGACGGAAAGACTTCTTTTAAGGAGGGAACGTTTTCATCTTTATCTATGAAAGATATATGAGATGTTAATTAAAGTTGTGCTGTTACATTCTGCAGTTTTTAACTTTCAAATATAAGATTTGCTCACCCAGAAGAAAAATGCCAAAGAAACTAATAATCTCACATTTCCTTTGCCTTAGAAAAAACTGACCAACAGAATATTGCAGCGGGAGATAAAGACAAAAACCAGCCTTCCAGTAACCAAAGTATACAGCCAGAGATACAAGAGCAGTCTGTCTGGGGAAATCGCACTGATGGTGACCTCATCAGAAGTAAGTATTTCCAGAACAAATTGCTGCCATTTAGGCTTGCTTTGGTCGTGTGAAGGGGATACTGCCTGTTGACTCCCTTAAATGTGTGTCAAATGCAATTGTTTTGCAACTGTAATGCATGTCTGAGAATTTATTTCCTGGAATGACTTCTGTCAGCATCTCTAAGCAACAATTTGAAATAACGGTGTGATGAGTGTAGTGCAGTATAATATTTACCTCTACAGGACCAATATTTTAACTCTTAGTTTTGTATTCTTTTAGTGAGATATGTATCATTTAGTAGGCATGTGAGCTACAGTATGCAGCTGTGCTCAGTCTCATCACCTCAGATTTCTCAGGTTATGGAGGTGAACCATATTGAAAGCAGTTTCTTCCAGATAGACTGAGTCAGATGTAATTTTATAAAGAAACTGTGAATCTTTAGGTAGTTGGTCATCCCAAAAGTAGAGGGGTGCTGTATGACAAGGTCTTACACCTTAAGTATTATAAAGTATTATAGGGTTTTTAGGTGGCTTTTTTTTTTTTCCTCAGTTTTTTGTTTGTTTGTTTTGTTTGTTTGTTTTTTACAAGCCCACATTCCTAGTTTATGTCTTAGGTGTTTATGTCTTAGGTGCTTTGTATTATAAAAAGTGTTGTCCAAAAGGTCACCTCCAAAAGATCATCACCAAAAGATCACTCTCCTGGGGTGAAAATATTTTGGTTGCCAGAGCTAATGCTATTTTAAAATTCTGTGAATTCTTGAATGCGGATGTTGAAGGGAGAGGCAGCATGAAAAATTCTTCTTAATTATAGGGTGTATTCAGGAAGCAAATGGGCCGAAAGCGTTGTGGTGCTCCAGATCCCAGTCTGAGATCGTTGTTTTACCACATGCTTCTGTCTTTCTTTATGCTGCACGTACGCTCCACTATTCACAGTGAGATAAATTCACATTTTTTGAGCCCGTTGTTGTAATTGTTCATTTTCTCTGGAGTCATAGGCTTTATTTTTCTCTTAATCTGTCTGATCGTTTTCTCCTGACCTTTGTCTTAGCATGTGAACAACTTTGCAGATCAGAGATAATCAATTTATTTCAAAATAATGAGTCCTAAATAATTACCAAAATAATGACAAATACCTACATCCCTAGGATACTGATTAAAAAAGTATTTCTCATGGGCAGTAAAAATTGTTTTACCTGATTTGGGAGTTTCCTTAATCCCTAAGGATTATTCATGTAGGCCTAGTACAAGCAATAGGTCGGTGCTTTTGTTGAGGATGCGGGGAGGTAGGTGATGTGTTGGCTACTTTTGGAGTGTTCTTACTTTTATTCTGCCTTTCTTAGTTCTAGACAAGCAAATTTATCTGGTAGTGGTTTAACAGCATGCCTAAACTACGGAAGGAAGGATCAAGGACAGTAATATGTCAGTCTGTGTTTCCTCTGATCTCTTTGATACAAGGTTGTATATTGGCTGCACCAAGGAACTGCATACATTTTTCAGTATATGGAAAAATTTGCAGCAGATTTTGCAAGTTCCTGGTTGTGAAGGAAGTGTGAAACGGCTCAACAGTTAGCTGCAGCTGTATGGGACGAGAAGGTTATCTGCTCGATAAAGGCTAGATGCACGGTAGAATTCAGAGGTATTTTTCTGTTCTGTGCCTAATTGTGCCTTTCCTGGAGTTCCTCCTAGTTTACCTTTGTTGAAAGTAAATTTTAGGTGACAGCTGGAAGTTCCTGTAACTCATTATCTTGATAATTGTTGTATATACTAGTGGCTTTATTATGAGTTTGAGTAGCTGTTGTGAAACACCACTTTCAAGTCTTTCAAGTCTGATTTTTTTTTTAACCTTTAGTAGAGAAGTCAAAATCGAGGAATATCATCAGATTCGAACAGATTTCTCTTGTAGCATGCAGAAGGTCTACATGGTAACAAAAATTAGAACAACAGAAGTAGAACAGAGAGAATTTGGTTTATCACATACACCACTTAAGCACTTAGTTCTAATAACTGGCAATGTAGCTCAGAATCACTTCCGTTTGACCAAGTCTGTTACCTCACTAGACTAAATTTTGTGGAATATTGAATATTGAAACTTGAGGTTAGGAATAAACAGTGTTTTGTCTATTAAAAACTGTTTTAAAGCTGTTCCTTTAAGCTGTTTTAGACAGGACACACTTCAGTTTTCTCAAGGATTAAGCAACTATTTACCGCTATCCTAGTGATTTGATTTCATTTTTTTTCCCATACAGATTGTTTTCCTGCCCCACAGCTGATACTTAATCCATTAGTGTTAGTTAGTTTTAACTTTATAAATGGTTCCAGCATTTAATTTCCAAGGTTCTTCTTGTTTGCAGCTGTTTTATCCTGCTGTTATATGGAAGTAGATTAATCAGTCAGTTTTACTGGCACACCAACAACGAAGTCCAGTGTTAGAGGCTCTGTAATGACTTCATTATGTATGATTTCTTACTTGCACTTGTAAACTCAGTTTACCAGGCAACATCAATAAGCTGAATTACTACACTCATTTTCCACACTAAGATACTTTCAGTTCACCTTTACTTCACAGTCCCTTTCTCAAGCCAATTTTAAAAAGTTTATTGATATGAGACTTCCCCCAAATTACCCCTTCCATAACCGCCTTTGGAACATCCATTATCCTCAGAATTAAAACTTTCATAATATTCTGGTCAAATGGCTAATCTTTGGTAAGTATTATCTATTTACTTAAGCAAGGAATTAATCGGTTTTGAAAGGAGATTGAGTTATGATAGAAGAGTAGTATCTTCCAGTACAAACCTGTGCTTCAAAAGGCTACTGTGTACTGACATGTAAACAGGGAGAGCTAAATAAGATGGAAATGTTTATATTACCTCTCAGTATTAATTGTTAATGCTTTTCATAACTGTTACTGGAATACTGTGTTGAGTTGGAGAAGGATCAGGGAAGAACCACAAATATCTCAGGAATGGTTGAAAACATGCCTTATTGTGGAAAAACTCCTGGGGTTCAATCTGTTCACTATTAGCAAGGAATGACTTAGTATCATCGAATCATAGAGTTGAAAGGGACCTCTGAAGGCCATCTAATGCAAATCTCCTGCAATGAACGGGGAAACTACAGATATGTCCGGTTGCTCAGTGCCTTGTCCAGCCTCACCTTGAAAGCCTCCAGGGACAGGGTATCAACCACAACTCTAGGTATCCTGTTCCAGTTCCTTACCACCTTTGCTGTTAAAAACATTTTCCTTCTATCTACCCTAAATCTGCCCTCTGTAAGCTTCAAGCCGTTTCCACTTGTTCTGTCATCACAGACCCTACTAAAGAGTCTGTCCCCTTCTGTGTTGTAGCTACCCTTTAGATACTAAAAGGCTGCTATCAGGTCACCTTCTCCAGGCTGGAGAGCCACAGCTCTCTCAGCCAGTCTTCACTGGAGAGGTGTTTCATTCCATGAATCACAATTTTGGCTCTTCCCTGGATGCATTCCATCAGGTCTGTGTCTCAGACTTGCTTAGTGCCTAAGAAGCATGATGACACAATATACAGAAATCTGGTAAGATTGGTGAATCTGCTTAAATGCTCCAAGTGTAGTAGACAAGAACAGCAAAGGGAGAACTAGACTGAATGTCTGGAAGTTCATTTGGGCTGGAAATAAGGTCCATTTATTTAGTTTAAATTAAAGAAGATTTGGTTATTAAAGAACATTGGTAGAACTGCCAGATGTTCCTTAGATGCATTAATTTGACTTTGAGAAATGACCATTGCTTTTCAGATCCTTAGTTTTAAACCTTCAGTGAGAATTTTTCCAGCGTAGTTCCCCAAACTGGAATAGCTAGATTTTTCATATGACTTTTTTTTTGTTCATTCAGAGCAGTGCCAGGACCCGTTCCTTATTCTTCACAAATGCATACATAGTTTGCATTTTATTTAACACTATTGGAGGTCTTGCTTTTAAAAAGTGCTTAGACTCACGTAGCTCCATCTGCTTTTTCTTTGTTTTCAGCATTTTTTAATTTATATTTAATGTATTTTAAATATCTGCAAACACCTTTGTCTTTTCATTTTATGATCTGGTAGTCTTTACTGGAGACGTTCTGCTTCTGTTATCACTCACCTTTGGCAAGCGAGAAAGAGCGAATGTTAAAAACCACACAGCAGCATAACCATTGGCAACAGGAATGAAACCGTAGGAGTTTTTGCTGCCCTGCATTACCACAATGACCTGCTTTGTTCTTTAGAAAACACATTTTTGTCCTTTAAGAAAAAAAAAAGAAAGCCGTAAAGGTGAATTTCAGAATGTTTAGTAAAAAGTTCTACAGAGGGTAGAGGGTAGGTAATTGGCAGTGTGTGCTGTTACGTAGGGGAAGGAATGCTTAGGAGAGAAGAAAATGCCAGTGCCAACACTATTTGCTTGTGAGGATTTAATCTCATTTCTGGTTCTCGTGCAGGACCTTAGCTATGTGATATTTAAGAAAACAAAAAACATCTACCATAGATTCAAATTGTCATGAATAATTGATTAATAATAATCCAATTCTCAAGATTAAATACCTAAAATATGCCCATGTTTTACAGATAGAAAGGTCATTGCTATCCATCATTTCCTAGCTTCAATTGCCTCTTTCTCCTCCAGGAAGCAGCCTCCTGATAAGAGTGGTTCTTTAGGGAAAGAAATGCTTCATTCAGCTCTGTGGGAATTAAACAATTTTGCGTGTTCTCATGCTCACTCTTTTATTAGTACTTTCTTGCATTTTGTTTTATTAAAATCTGAAATTAGATTTTTTTAATATATATATATAATTTTGTTTTATATATTTTACATTGGTGTTTTTACTTATAATAGTGATTTATTTAATTACAATATTTGGAGATTCCCTTATCCAGCTGGCTATGTGGGTGATTTCCGTAGTTAAGCAAGCTTGGGTTTGGGGCTGTTTTTGCAAACAAGTAGATAATTTGTTGTTATAGCTGTTTGTTCCATGTGATAATCACACAAAAGTACCTTTTCTTGGATAATTCATAGAGCACAGTCATCTTACAGTGGTTGTGATTTCAGATATCTGTGTTCATACTGTCTAAAAAATAGTACCAGTTCTTGAGATAACTTAAATGGCTCTTTTCAAAGTTAGAAAGTATGACACATACAGACTACTTTCATTGTAACCGAATGTGTGAGTATAGAAGTTGTGTAGAATAGATTAATGGAAATTATTCAAAATATCTTGCTGAGTCTGAAGGGTGTATTCTTTTACTTCAAGCAGTGACTGCATAATGTTCACTATATACGCAGGTATTTTCTCCATCTGGCTGTGAAGAAATGGGAGGTTGGGGGGGGCTGTGAATGAATAGGACTTCAATCAATTCAATACTTAAACACTGAAATACAGGAATGCAGTATTTGATATTGTCTTCTGAAAAAAAGACAAGTCTTTGAGAAATCTGGCTTGTAGAAGTTAATGCAGCATGAAGCACACCTCCATACAAACTCCCCTCCCAGAGAGATTTTCTAATCCTTTTTCCAGCAGTCAGCTATCCTATGATACTCTTACCCTGGCCTGGCAGATCTCCTACTGCTTTCGTTCCAAAATTCCTCAGACAATTATTCTCACACTTATCAATATGAGCCTGATGTTTTATTATTATTAATTTCCAACATGTTGTAGTAAGATTGTAAGCAATATATGCATTCTTGAAAAATTTCTTTCTTCAAGATAAGTAGATAAAATACTATGATATATCAACAGATGCCTGTAGAACACACAGAAAGTATAAGGCCTATGCTGGATCTTTGGATTTAATTTGCTTTGAAGATGCACCCGTTTGGCTGAGGAGAAGAATAAGAATTAGCTCCTGCAGTAGGCTGAGAAATACAAATAGGAACCCACAAGTAATGACTGTCAGGACACCAGTAGTTTTCAGCAGTTTCTAGATGGTGCACATATACCTCAGATTTGGTGATCCTGCTGACACTGTTAACGATTTTCTCTTGCAGTTCTAATGTATAATGATTATGTCCTCTTCCCAGTCTGCCTGGAAGACTTCTGCAAAAAGAAGTGTTGCTTTGGTTTTGTTTTTTTTCTTGCAGAATATGTATCCATCTTCTTGCCATTTTGGTTTCCTCTTGGAATTTCTGTGATGACATGACTCAGATGAGAAAGTTTCGTATCCAAGACACTTCACACCTCCTTGTTACACAACCACAGCATTTTCATTTAATCTTCATTAATTTTCATTTCTAGTCAGAAAGATGCAATTACAGCCTTCATCATGTAAAACCGGATCTTCATTGTTTTCTGAAGCTATTGGTGATCTGAGTGTCACTGATGCAGCATTAGTAGGATGCAGAAGGTTTCCATGTTGCCTCTGCCCTTTGACTCTAGGTTGAGCATTCTGAAGCTGTACAGTTAATGACAGACTGTGACTGGTAAGGAGTTTGCACACTCTGTGGTGACTCCATGCTGAGAAATAAAATTTTAGCTTTCGCTGATCATTTTTTAGAACAGTAGTTAAACTTCAGCGAGAACTTTACACTGTGCCAGATGACTGCATGATAGATGCAGTGTTGTCGATTGTTCAGTGTTGTGTTTTGCCAAACGGTCGGCTGAATATGAGCCAGCAGTGTGCCCAAGTGGCCAAGAGGGCCAGTGGCATCCTGGCTTGTATCAGGAATGGTGTGGTGAGCAGGACTAGGGAAGTCATCCTGCCCCTGTACTTGGCATTGGTGAGGCCTCACCTTGAGTACTGTGTTCAGTTTTGGGCACCTCAGCACAGGAAAGACATGGAGGTACTGGAGCAGGTCCAGAGAAGGGCAGCGAGGCTCGCGAAGGGCTTGGAGAATCAACCCTATGAGGAGAGACTAAGGAAGCTGAGACTGTTTAGTCTGGGGAAAAGGAGGCTGAGGGGAGTCTTTATCTCCCTCGTCCAGTATCTGAAAGGTGCTTACAGTGAGAGTGGGGCAGGTCTCTTCTCACTGGTGACAAGTGACAGAACGAGGGGAAATGGCCTCAAGTTGTGCCAAGGTAAGTTTAGGTTGGATGATAGGAAATACTTTACAGAAAGGGTAGTTAAGTACTGGAATAGGCTCCCCAGGGAGGTGGGGGTGTGTTTGTAAGAGACATTTAGATGTGGTGCTCAGGGATATGATTTAGTAGAGGGTAGTTAGAGTTAGGGTACTATGGTTAGGCTGCGGTTGGACTTGATGATCGTCAAGGTCTTTTCCAACCTGGGTAATTCTATGATTCTATGATTGTGCGTATCTCTGGTAGCCAGAATTACCTGAGGTATATTGTTTTTTTTGTTTTACCTTACTTCTGAGAACATCATCTGAATATATGGTCTGAGGCTGGAGAGGTTTGGATGGCGGTAATCAGCAGTGCCAGAGAAAGGTGAAGTTCTTTAATGTAAAGATGACTGTGTTTTAGCCTGAAGTAAACTGTATCTTAATTTCAGAATATTTTCAGTTGTTGTATCAGTGTGGTCTCAGAACCCATGTGCTGTTGTGCCTCAGTGGAGAGTAATATTCTTTTCCTGATGAGCTCCTCATATAGGGAAAAAAAAAATACAATATGTTTGTGGCGGTTCCTTAAAAGGAAAAATAATAGAACTCTCGAGTGGGTTCTGTATGAAATGTTATAATACAAAAGCAATGAGTCAGTGCAGTTTCAGTCTGCTATTTTCAGTAATAACAGTATTCAGTTAGCCAGTTTTAGCAAAAAAAAAAGCCCCACCAAATTACAAAGTACATGAAAGTATCATCATACAAGTTGTACTTTTAGGAACCTGTTTTCTTGCAGAAATGTCTTGTACATAAACCATGGCAAAACATCTGTTTTTCTTTTATTTTTTTTTTATGTTTTATTTTTGTTATCATGTGTGGATCACTCGGAGTAATTTCATACACCTGAAGAATAGTAGTGTGTATTGTGTTTATATCAAAATTCTGAAATTAATTCTTCAAAATTTAGAGAGCCAAACTAGTTTCTAATCTTCTGAATGCTGTATTTACTGATACAAAAGGAAAAGACGAAGAGGGGCTTCAGGTCACATCAGAAAGCTCAGCTAAGTAATTATGGTTAAATATTTCTCTTCTTTAAATAGCGACTCAGAGAAAAGTAAGTTCTGAATACTACTTACTTATTCTGCATTCTGGTAGTATCTACACTGCCCACAAGTACCCTTTCCCTGAAGGTATTTTTGTAAAGGATGGGGAAAAACAGGGGCCTGTGGCCTATTTGCACATTGTTGTGCTGGTTTCCTGTTTTCCCTTAAAAAAAACCAAATAAATAATCATGACCGAGACCCAAAAGATCCTTTTGAAAAACATTCAAATGTCAAACAGCTGTGGTTACTCCAGCTATTTCTAATATTGGTTTTGTTAACTCATTATACTGGTGAGGTATGCTTCCAGAAATATTGAGGTTTGATTGGAGGAAGTGATGAAATATTTGCCACCCGAGTCTTGAGTATTCCTAACTGAGCTGTAGTGTTCTGGCATGTAGGAAATGCAGTTTTCTGTGGTGACTTCTACTGAAATTTGTGATCATGAGTACTAACCAGTAGCATTCTAGCAGCATTCTGACGCAGGAGTTTTCAAATGCCAAGTTCTGTATTGAGGCACATGGAAACAAGAGACAAATTTTACTTTAAAACTTGCCTCCCTCAAAGTCCATGCAGAATCTTGTTTGTCATGTTTTTACTTTAAAGCTGTAAGCGCTGTGACATTTGCTTAGAGAAAATTGTAAGATTGAGCAATGTTAATATTAATTACAGCAGAATTTCAAGTAAGAAGCTATTTCCTGATACAGAGATTCTTCAAGTTTAAGTGAGTTTTATTGATTTATGGCTCAGACTTATGGTTGTATAATGTTTGCATAAAGTGTTATGAAGTTTGCTTTTGAGACAAGTCAAGTAGAGCAAACTGTTAGGCAAGCCTATAAAATATGTGCCCTGTGAGTCAGATTTGACCTTCAGGGCAAGATTTTGCCCCAGGGAAACGGTACATGCCATTTGCCTGTTCCTTAGTAGAGCAGGAGTATGCTTGCCTTCATGTCTGGGTAGCTCCAAAATATATCCTTCTTGAAAAGAGTGACCTCTAATCTGGTTAGAAGGCACTCCTGTTTATTAGGAGAGATGCGTCTTCTGTCTGCCATTCTGTAAGTTGCAAGCTAAAATAAAATTTTTGTTTTGACAGAAAAGCAATGAAAAATTTGTACGACGACCGCAGTTGGCCCTAAGAGCAGTTAAACTAGCGAACGCTTTTTAGGTCTCCTGTATAGATCAGTGAATGATACTCATTTTGCTTGAATTTCAAAGTCAAGGAAGATGTTGTGTTTTGACGAGATGATTTGTGATCATCCTGACTAGAAAGGTTTGTCTGAGTGATCAAATTGAGTTTTTCTTAGAGGTGACTGAAATAAATTAAAAAAAAAACAATCAGATGATAAGGCAGGATGAAGAGATAAGTTTGGATAATACACATGGGGTGTCCATGTAAGATATTCTATTCAATTATGCCAACTCTTTTGACAATTTAGTATTCACTTTGTAACTGTGAACTTATAAATAAACATATTTCCCTCCCTAAATAAATGTTAATATTAGTGTATTCTGACTTTGTAGTGACAAGAGTTAATACTGTATTTGTAGTGTAAAATCGGTATTGAGAAATATTTTTACATGGAAATAGACCTTTCAGTGAAACTATATACAAACCACACTAGAAAGTGTTTTGTAGTGTACCTCTGTGTGTCTGAAGTAGTCATAAAATTCTTCCCCATGTTTTGTAACCATCCTCATCTCAGCTCTTCTGTAAATTGTTCTGTGCGGGCTCGAGACTTGGAAAATTCAATTCAGTGTGAGCTTCGTATTTAAAACAAAGGAAACAGTGTTTAACTTCAAAAAGATTGAGTGGGGGAGAAGCAACACAGGAGGAGAATTTTCAAGGGAGGAATTTTGTTAGTGGTTACCTATTTTGTTCTTTGCTCGTTATTTCCTTTCTTGTTTCATTTACTGTTGTGTCTGCTTGATTTTCTAATTCCCATATGTATGTTAGCATTCTACCTAAGGAATCTTCTCCCTATGATTTAATTGATAAACTCAGGTTGTATTTAAAACAAATTTCTTCTGGTTAGTTTGTTTGTTTTGACCATTGGTGTATTACGTGGTATCTGCTCTTACAGCTTTGTGACCAAAGCAGTCTAATGGGGCGACCTCATCTGCTGTTATGCTTACTTGTTGAATAACAGCAAATAGCCTGGCAAAAACTTTCTGTTATTGACATAGCTGCATCCACATTGGGGATTCTTCTGGGATAGCTGGAATAGGGTGAGAACCATAGCCCCTATTATCAATATTTTTTTCAGATATTTGTGGAACAAGTCCTTGTGGAAAGGGAGATATGGCTTGTTTGCTTAGCTCTTGCACAGGCAGGGGTCTACTTTGCTCTCAAAACTTAAACTAAGTGTTAAAAATAATCTTCACAGATACTATAGAGGAATGGCAGTTGAAGGTTATAATCATAAAATCTTTCCTTTAGAAATTATTGTAAGTAAAGTAAAGTAAAGAATGTGGAAGAGATGTGGTGGCTATCATGGTAGAGTCAGAATTAGAGGGATTTTGGAGGTTTGTTCTTATTTTTAATAAACTGTGTTCAGTGCCCTTTTTCCATATTAATTTTATAAATTATGAATAGAAAGAAAAGGATGATCCATTCTTGTTCTGGTTACTGTCTCTAGGGCATTTTTCTCTTCTCTGCATCATTTTCTTTACTGCACCCTTATCCCACGTCATGTTATTATATAGGATTTAAATTTTCATAAAACAAAAACATTAACTTGGTCTTAATCTTTGTAGTTTCTAACGAAAGCTCGAAGACTCAAAACTGAGAATGCCAATAGAAAGGACAAACTTAAAGATAAAATTATTGATAGTATTTACATAATCTGAGTTGGCAGTACTGTGCTGGAAGTAAACCAGGAATTCTGTCTAAATTAGCAGGACACTAATTAAATATAAGGTAGCCTGGGGATGTTCCCATTGTATTCTGTTAATCCCAGCAGCCAATGTGGCACAGTAATATGTAACTTGTTATGGTGGAGGGACAATAACAAAAAGGTTGCTGTCGTTAATTCCTAGGCTTTGGTAGCAGTGAAAGTAAAATGGCAGATTGCATGAAACTTTAGTAGAGTGATAAGGATGTGTGAAAAATGCTGCAGTTGTGTCCTTTTGGCAGATGTTTTGTTGTTTCCTAAGAGCTTTTCTGCTTGGGACCAAGAAATATGAGGGAGGCTGAGGTGTTCCCTCAGTGCCAAACAGCTGCACAGCACAAAGAGATGGAGACAGCAGTTTGGCTTGTTGATGGCCAACCTACTTGAGCTGCTGATGCTGCTGAATGTTTCTGTGGGACTGAAGCCTTTTGTAAAAAGCAGAGGAAGGTTGTTTGCACATAATGTAGTTGCTGTTGTTGCTGTAGAGTGAGGGTTGCTGTTGGTCTTTTGACACTTCTGGGGAAGAAAGGGCTCCTGCTTGTGCTGTGACTTACTGAAGCTCTTGAATTGTGAAAGGACAAAAAAGCATGGGCGTAACTTTAAATTGTAATGTTTTCATTTAAAATGCTGTTTCGATCTTATGAGTCCTTCTGCTTATATGCAAAACCTTCTAACCAAGAGTTCTTAGACCTGCAAGCGGGTACTTTTCAGTATGGAGAATAAAGCTGACATTGCACAAATTTCACTGCTCTACCTGCACTCTATTTCAAAAAAGTAACTGTGGTCAGTGTGCAAATGAATTTTCTTTTTACCCCAAATAAAAGGAAATATGTCTTCTAAATAAAAGACAAAGGAAAAGCTTTTATCGTAAAAGATCCCAATTCAAAGCATGGGCCTCATCTGAATTTAAATGCTATAGGAGTATTTCTAAATAATAGGTGAACTAAATAAAGTTTTATAAGTTGAAAGAAGTATTTTTAATATTTAATAGAGAACGAAAACGATTCCACATGTATGCTGAACGCTTTTGAACATGTTGAAATAAGAAAATTCGCTTTCTGGACGTTAGAGATAAAACCCAGTATTCTACTGCTATTCAATCAATTTTGTAGCATAAGGACTTGCAAGTGCTACTGGCCTCTACTATATTGAAATGGTTTGAGCATAATAATTTCACAGAGATTTATATCTTGTTTCATGAACAGAAAGGAGAATCAGAGTTTTAGCTCAGTTGCAGGGTGAAATGAAAAAAAGTTGGATGTGTGATTTTATACAACTAAGACAATTTACCTTCTCCCTCAGACAGTCTGGTACTTTCTCCTTTAAATTAATATGATTGTTTCTCTGAATTTTTGTGCTTGTCACTGGTGATTATTAATGTGACGCTATATTTTTTCAGCAGTGCAGATTTGCAACTGTGTGACTCTGATATCAGAGCTTTCTTGCGAATTGTTTGAGCAGCTCATGTTTGGCTTCCTTTCAGGAAACTTAGTGCATCGTTTTTACAGGAAGTTCAGTCTTCACCAGACACGGTCAGCACTCTGACATTTGCTCTTCTGTAAGGGCTGTGTGCATGAGCAGCAGGCAGAAATGCCAACACTATGCAGATAATCTTGCTTCTCTTTCTCCTCCGATTTTGTTTTCTCTGGGTTGGGAATTGGACACCTGGTACATTCTGCTGTGTTTCCACTTCTTTTTTTCTCACTGACAGTCACTTTCTTAATCAATCACTCTGCAGCAAAGACTAAAGTGTTCTTGTGGATCTCACATCCAGTTGCTGCTGACATAGGATTTCCATTTTCCACCATTCATTTGTTGCTGAATGTGTCTGATTGCTGGCCTAGGCTCCTGGAGCCTCTCTGACCTTTAGCAGAAGGGGAACTGTTGTTTCAACTCTATCTAAATCACTGTGCAAGTACAGTCTTCATTTTATTTCATTGCTTCTCGATGAATGGCTTATCATTTAATTCTTTCCTTAAGTGTAAAGTTTGTAGCAAATGCTTCATCTCTAGTGGATTTTACTTACAATTTTTCTTCTTTTCTGCCCTCACAGACCAAAGGGGCTCATCTCATCCTGTGTTTTTCCCTTTCCTATACTCTTCCCCTCCAGTGCTGTCTTCTTCTGGGTATTTACCATCTGCTCCTTTTGATGTTTTTGCCCTGCTGTTGGCTTAGTAATGTAAAATCCCAAGTTTTTGCATGTTCCTTTTGGCTACTACCCATTTGCTTCTCCTGTTTTGTTCTCTTTGCTGCTGTGCTTTACTTTGTTCTTCCTTTGGATTTTGGTACTCAATAGCTGGTGCCAAATCTTGCGTCAGCTCTAGATTGCTAGAAATAATAGCACAGAGAGTGCAGCAGAGGGGTCGGAATATCAGATAGCAATTTATTTGTTACTATTTTTGTAATGATCTTCTATTTCCTTGCCTTACTCAGTACCTTTTCACATTCTCCATTCTTTTTTCCTTGTCCTGTTTTTACTCCTATATCTTTCTTTCTGCATCTTGTAAATTTTGTTGATAGCAGTACTGTGAAGTGTTTAGAATTATAGAGATGATGCAAGACAAAGCAGTGAAAGCAGGGGCTAGAGACATCTGAGCTGGAACACTTCTGGAGTCTTAGGAAATTTTGTTTGTAGGGTCAGTGGTGAATAAACCCAACCTTTGAGTGTTTCTCTCTCAAAGGTGAGTGCTGAAAGGGCTTGTCTGTGAAGCCAGCTCTGCTCTTTGCCTCACCATTCTATCTTCTTTCCCATAGTTCAACAATGACTAGTTTGTCTGTGGTTGTTGGCCTTTGGAGGAAGGGAGTAGAAGATGCTGGAGCCAAGAGGACCTGTTCGTGCACTGGTACAGCCTGTGGCTATTAATGACATTCAGGTTATCTCTCCTGTCTCATACATCCTGTTGTGCTGCTTATGAAGCAAAACCGAGCAAGATATATCCTGTTGTTTGTAGCTTCTCTTTGAAGTTTGTTTGATTTGGGAACAAGTAACACAATGGTGAGAGGCATCAAAACTCTTCCAAATATTTGATTTAATGTGCTAGTTTCATGGGACTCCTGTGCACCTTTATGCATTGGTATAACCATATGTTGTAATCTGTACTAATTGCGTAAGTGCTGTGATTGTCATGCCAATAGTTTGGATTATTTTTTTTTGCGTCTAGTGGTTAATTAACCTTCTTTTCAAAATTAGAGCTCCAGAAGCAAACAGTGCTGTTCCTCAGTGAGATGGGATTGTGTTGGTTTTGCACCCCTTTGTATCCTTTATAGCTCTGGGGACTGTCTTTACACTTACTGAATTACCAATTATTTATGGTCAGGGAATAAATCACTTTTGCCGCTTTAGAAATAACAAGAACCTAATTCTCTGATTCTTATTTTGTGTATCATTTTGTTTTCATATCCAGTTTTTATAAGTCACCGTTCCTTAAAAAACAACATTTAACAAGAACAACAAAAAAATAAACTAAATCATTATGCCTCTAAATAAGTAAGCTGTGTGGAAAACATAAGAAGAAATTACTTACATAGAAAAAAATCACCTTCAGAAGTCATCAGTGAATATGTAATCCACCATCAGTATGCACACAGAGTGCTGGAATGGTGACCATAAATTAATCTGGCATTCTACATGTCTGTGCCATGACTGCCACTCTGTGAGTAGTTGGAATGCCGTGAAACGTAAGAATAAATACACTGCAAGTTCTTTTCCAGTTCCTTAGCATAACATATGAGGTAGAAAATGGGTGGATAATTGTTTTAAAGGGAAAGCTTGGAGATAAAATTTCCTACTTTTGAACACAGCTTTATATAGAAATCTATTTCCCAGAAATCCGAGTGCTTGTTATCTGCAACGGCCTGTTTTGTGTTTGGGTTCTTGTGGATTTTTTGTGGCAAGCTACAGCTGTTGTTCTCGTGATTCTGCAGAGAGCTGCGTCCCACTTTATGTAGATGTAGCATAACAATCACTGCATTATGGGAATTGTTTTTATTTCCGTGTTCTAGAAAGAATTTTTTATCATCTACAAAGTTTATTATAGATGCTGATATTTTCAGTCTCACCAGTAAAACTCTGCTAATGGTGGCAAGATTTGTGTATGATAAAGGAGCAGAATTTGCTGATAACCTAATGGTAATTAGAAGACAAAAGGATGTTTGGAGTTTTGAGATAGCTGTTAGGTGACAGGTAATTAAAAAAATGTGAAGGCATTACTCAATCCAGCAACGATGAAGAATATGATGTTGCTGTCATTAAAAGAATCAGCAGGCACTTCTTCATTTTGAGAAAACACTTCAGGGAAGAGGATTTGTAAATACAGAAATTCACTCCACGTGTTCAGTTGCCTATCAACTTTGTAAACCTCTGGCTGCCGGCCCTTTTCATGCTTCCCTGTGGTAACTGCTTCTTTTGGGGTATGTCAAAGATGTCTTTAAACAATTTCTGAAACTCTTCAAACAATGTGTGAGATCCCGCGGTGCTTCCAGAGGAAGGCACTGCAGGTGTCTTTGCACAGATTGAAGAGTACTTTGGCACCTTCTTGTGCACATGTGTCGCCTTCTCAACCTGTAAACACACATGCACACACTCCATTCTCGTTGGCCCTTCTCACATTGAGAGCTGACAGGATAAAATGCCTTTTCCCTTTGTCCCCCTACAGCCCCATTTCTGTTATAACTGGCTCTCCCTGGATGCTCTCAGGCATATTTTAACAAAGTGTTCTCAGTGTGGGTCTTGCAAAACTCATACCAGCAATTTTACTACAGTATTTTCATTACAAAGGGCATCCTGTTTCATAATAATGTATTGTATTCATTTTGAAGATGTCCTCGTGTCTTACAAGAAACAGTTCTAAAAAAGTGGTTGATGCCGTTAGTTGGAACTTTGTTTTCCTTGTAAAGTCAGCATGGTATAAAAAATTCAGTGTGAAAAATTGATTTTAAAAGATAGATTGTACCTTGATGGTACCTTGTTATTTAGTTAATGTATGCTTTCTACGATATGGAAGCTGCAGTATGTGCCATTTATGTCCTAGAAAATATTCAAAAATAATTGCTGACAAAAGCCACTTCACAGGTTGACTCAGAGGCACATCTTGTAATCTGAATGTTAATATTCTGGATAGCTGCGCAGAGGAAACTATTGATGTAGTTTGAAGATCCACATAGAGACTAGTCAGGATTTTAGTTAAAATGTAGGGGGAGAGAGAGACTGAGATATTTGAGTTTTCCCAGTTTCACTGCAGCGTTATGCTTATTGAGCATATAAATGCATACATATCATTTGTAAGGTTTTTGAAAAGGTGAGATTTTTTTCTAGTCAGTTTGAAATGTTGCCTTTTATATTTCAGGAATTTATGTCTTTTCCAGAAGCAATGTGGAATTACCTTAATTTTACTCTAGAATACAAGCAGTTCCTGGTTTTACTGTACAATCCATGACTATCTGTCATGTGCTTTATTTTTCCCCTCAAGCTTGGGCTTGTGTTATGAAGAAGTACTGATAAGGAACAGAGGCCTGATTCGTACCTTCCTTGCATGAGGCCTCTTCAGTGTGATCCATGCGGAGAGAGCAGGAGCAGCTACCACTGAGATCAAACAATTTCCCAAGATCAAATTAGCATGTAGATCCTGGCTTTCAGCATTAGCAGACCGAAGCAGGACCTCTCTGGTTCCTAAAGGAGTTCATCTGCTTATTGTCACTGCAGTTTTTTGGGAAGGCAGAGAAATGCAAGGGATATTCTGAACTGAAATCCTGTTTTGTATTTTCCCAATATTTGAAAATGCCAAAGGTTATATTTTTTTTACAGCCAGCAGTTGTACATTTTTGTTCCACCCTTGTCCACCTGGAAAAATACTGCCTTTCTAGCCTGATCTGATGTCGTGAACTGATCTATCATAAACGAAGAAAACAAATAGGCACTGTTACCTCTCTGGGTGTGTAGTCAGATGCTCGGGATGTAACTGGAAAGTACTTTTTTCCATCGGTGGCATCAGCCCGCCTATCAGACTCCACGGGCATCTGTATCAGCTGCCTTGGAATTGCTTTTGATGTGATTAGGCTACTAATTAGCTGTCTCAATTTTTCTCTCCCTCCTGATGCTTTCTTTTGATTCGCTTTGACTCTGAGGAGCCTGTATTCTGTGCATGTTTGTTTTTTTTGTTTCATCTGAAATCCCTAATGATAGCTTAAACTGTCCTCTTTTTGATGAGCATTTCCCTGTGTTTACATACATTTTTCTGTTAAATGCATACGTCAGGATTTTTCTCATAAGAGTAGCTGTTATTTTGTGGAGGTATAAACAATGTACTGTCAGTGGGCATACATGTCCATTCTAGGATTTTACAGTCAGAATGTGCATATTTACTTCATCCAAAACCATCAGAATCACAGCAAATGTTTAGTATGTGAATATTCACCAGATAGTAACCACACAACTAAACAAGAGCAGAAGTGACTGTGTTAAGGCCCAGTTTGCAGTGACAAGGGAGCAGTGAAACACGCTAATAGATTGTATGCTATAGCAATATATTGCCTTTTTATTGCTTTTCCACAGGCAGCAGATTCATGTATAGTTATTACTAGCTACATTATCTGGTAGTTTTCTATCAAAAAAGATTCAGTGTATTGAATCATTAATCCAGTATTTATCATTCTTATTGAAAATCCACTAGTGTTAGTACTGCATGAAATATTGATTTAAATGTACTGGGTTTGCTAAAGATTAAAAACATATTAACCTAAAAAGCACGGTATTTTTAGTACATTTGAAACTATTCATTGTGGATGCTTAAACTGACGGTATTTCTGTGTTGTGCAAGGAATTAAAAAAAAATCTTCGACATATACTGAGTGACCAACGCCATCCCAATTTGAAGATGCTGAACGTTCATCCAACTCATATTTGAAATTTCGATGTGTATTGCTGTTACTGACTATCGAGAATAAAATTTTTGCTCATACATAGAGTGTAAAATGGGATCTTTTGTAGCAGCACACGGCCTGTTTAGAATGATATAACAGGCGCTGAATGTTCACATATCAAACAAAATGCCATCTTTCTGTAGAAAAGAGGTGTCAAAAAGTTTCTTTGTACCTTTAACGCATGTGATTATGTAGTACAAAATGCAGAGTTTGTAAAATTTCTTGAATATACAGGCAAAAAATGAATAATTCAAAACAACTCATAAGTTCTACATTCTATTGTATCTTTTATAACGCAGGCAGAAGATAGCATTGTGTTCCCAGTAGAGCTGAATTTGCACAAGTTACACCTCTGAAAATGCCAGATGGTCTATGGTCTACTTTTGAGAGCTGTCACATATGTAAAGATTTGAAAAAAGAAAGACAGCTGAATGAGAGCAGTGGATCATTAAAGAGAGAGTGAGAGTCCCTGGGTATCGCTGTGTTTTAAGAAGCATTGTGTCGTTCCCCATATTACACTTCTTTTTTTTAAGATAGACACAACCTTTAAAAAATAAGGTAAAAATATTTCTGTTTTAAACTGAGTGGTTGTGGCTTAATCTTGGAACTGTCAGTTGCTTTTGTTCTTTATGCTAGAATGCGGTCATATGGTTCCTAATTGCTTTCAAGTGTGTTTTAACCGGAAGATTCAAGTCTCCCTAATGCAAAATTATCAATAAAGTTAAAATAAATTTAAATTAAGATAACTAATGCATTTGGGATTTTGTTCCGTTTTGATTTGACCTGCGTATCACATGTGAATACTGTAAAGTCAATCAGCTAAAAAGTTGTGTGGTAATGAAACAAGACAGAAGTAAGGGTACTTTGGGAGCAGGATTATATAAAAACAAAAAAGCACATCCTCCCTTCCCCCCCCAGGACAAAACAAAACAAAAAAAACAACACAGTCTGCCCCCCTTAGTAAAAATAATAATGAAAGCAAAGCCGTCTAACTTCTTAGATTCCTATTCATCCACAGTTTGATAGAAATCTCATAATTTTGTAGATTGAATTTAGGGTAATTTCTTAAGTTACTGCATTATAATAGAGTACCAGAAATACACGAATGATTGCACAGTGCAACCACTAATTTAGCTGACTTGGAAAAGGTCATAACTGTCAGTTTTGGAAACTTGCATGTCTAGGCATATGGAATTTTTAGTATCGTCTGTTGCTTACATGTACCAAGGAAGGATAACCCCTCTGTAGTACTTTTAGGCTATCAGTGCCACTCCGCAGCTGGGAATCATAGGAAGTGCAGTATGAAGAAAGTGTCTCTGGATGGAACATGAAAAGCGCTTTTCCTTAATAACATTTACATTTGAATGGGATAGTGAGAATAAAGCTAGGAGGAGTTACGAGCATGAACACTAAACTTCAGGGAGTATTAATTTTGATTCCTGATGCTGCTATTGATTTCATTATTGACTGAAGTTAGGTCTATGTTAAGAATTTTTTTAATGGAAGGAATAGCTTTTGAAATATTTCTTGAGCACACATGGAAAATCCTACATAAAGGATTCCTTGTATTATGATTGTAATGAATCTACTCCTGTTTCACAGTTGTTTTGGAACTCTTAGGATAGTCTGGAAATGTTAACAGAATATGTGCGTAGAGTTCAAAGTCCCTGGAGGTATTCAAGAGATGTGTGGATGTCGCACTCAGGGACATGCTTAGAGGGCAAGGTGATGATGGGTTGGTGATTGGTCTAAACGATCTTAGAGGTCTTTTCCAGCCAAAATGATTCTATGACTGTATGCACTAATGCAAAGGTATTTTCAGTGAAAGGAATAGCTGCTTCAGTATTGCCATTGAAAATATTTTGGGGCAAGTTAGTTCAAGTGCTCCTTGATAGCTTTGTGCTGCCACTCTGGAGCAGTTACTGCAGGTAATGGAAGCGAGGCATCTTTGTCCTTGCTACATCTCTGGGGAGACTAATAACATAAAAGTGTACCCAGCACTTCCTTTCATTCCTGTAACAGAAAATTCTCACTTCTATAAAGAAAGTGTACTGTTAGGGTTGCTTTAACCTAGTCTGATGTTGGCAGTGTGGATTGTCTTCTTAAAATGGTATATGTTGTAGCTAAAAATATCCAATAAAGATAGCCAACAGAATGTAAAAAATCAACCCGTTCTTTTTTTTTTCTTCAATATTTAAACTATTCTAAAAATATCTCTGTTTGCCTGTGAGTGTGACAAAGACCTAGATCAAGACTTGTCTAATCTGGTAAATTAGTAATCATTTGAGGAAGCAATCTGACGATGGTATCGAAGTCCTTGATAAAAAGGAAGCATTGAGACTTCATTAGGCCAATTCAGAACGAAGAGTTCTGAAGACTTTGCTGCTGTGTGCATCACGGTAGTATTTGTCCGTGTTTAGTCACATCTACCTGATCAGTGTGATTGTTTCTTTTAAAGGAAGATAATTATCTACACATATTATTACGTTATATGTAATCTACAAACAAAGCTACACTGTGAAATCATCAAAAAATTGATATGAATCATTTGAAAAGAAAGCGAAATGCAGTTCTGAGCAGTGTTTTCCTTTACTACTGGTTCTGTTTAATCTTGCTACTTTCAGTAAAATACGGGCTTTTTCCTCTGCATAAAATCCGAAAACAGTTGAAGATAGGCCTGCTTGAAAACCTCTTTATGTCCAGGCATGATAAAGTAGTGATTTTGATTAGGAGAGGTGATTGGGCTGATACTTTTTGATTATGAAATTTTGTTGTGTTACTATCTGTATAGTTTAATTAGTTTCAGAAGCAAGTTGGCTTCTTTAAATAAAAATCCTTAATTGGAAACTAGTGTTTTTATTATAGAGATTCACATTAAAAACTTATCTTCTCTTTTCTTTAGATTTATAGACTTTAAATACATGAAATATTTCTGATGTTATTAAAAATAGACTCCTTTATGATACTGTAGCTTAACAAGGAAAGGAATGATCAAGTTTCATGACCTCTCATTAGAATGATTTTATAACACATTTCTCTTGGAGTCCTAACCAGGACGCTGCAGGTTCCTGCCTTGGCAGATTTTGTATTTTTCTCCAACCATTTCATTTCGCTGTCATTAAAGCCCTAACGTGTCCATTACAGCCATTTGTAACTTCATGATTGTGAAATACAGTGGGGCAGTGGGGGAACTCTAGCCTGTCATGGCTTTGTGCTGCGTTCCCCACACTTCCTGAAGATTCTGAATGTTTTTGCTTTTTCCAGCAACTCATGAGCTTAGTTTCTAACTGGTATTAATTACTTGAATATTCTTATTCATATCTAATATACTGGTCTCTGGTGGCTGTCTTTCAGGACAGCCTTCCCTTGTCACTCTGGTTGTTTCCAGAGACTGGCATGTTATTCAACCAGCAATTCCACTTCTGTTACTGCAGACTCTTATCTTCTCTTCTATACTTTTTTCTTTCTTTTCATTTCTGTTTCCCTAATTCTTCATTAGTCTCCCTTTTAACTCAGGTTTACCTCAGTTTTCATTTTCTTTTTATCCCTCTCTGGGCATTTTCCTTCTTCCCGTTGCTTGCCTTGTTCTCTCTGCCCAATTCAGAGAACCACAAACCAGTGCAGTGATGAACAGGGGATTCTAGCCCTCATCTAGTCATGAATGAGGCACTTTATAAATGTTTAATCGTAATTATTTTAATCTTTCTTGTTTTGTCTGGGGATGTTAATTTTTTCCCAGTCTAGCCTAAAGTATTCAGAGTTCAATTTACAGTTTCAATTAACACTTTCTTTCTCTTTCATTTTAAGCACAACCTCAACGTTTGCCTCAGCCAAATACTTCAGCACTGGAAAGGGGTGAGGAAGAAAGCAGCAAAGTGCAAAATGGCCATGCGGGCTTGAGTAATGGAAGTGGAATGCACAACGGGGTCAAGCATGCGTCTGCAGACAACAGAAAACTTTCATCTCCTGTTTCAGAAAAAATGCACAGGAAAATTCAGTCCACCTTGTCTGTCAACAGCAATGGCAGCAAGAAGAGTAAAATAAGCTCTGCGTTTTCTCAAAAGCCTTCACCTGAAGGTAAGCAGAAATTCTTATTAAAAAAACAAACGGAATGTAGACTAGCCAAACCCTATTCTCACTAATAATTACACAATCAACTGAAAATAATTGAAGAGCATGACTCATGCTCCAGAAGCAAATAGAAATCATTATGATAAAAAGCAAGTTACTTCCCCAAAGGAAACTATTAAGTATTTGAAGGAAATTGAAGCAATGGGAGATTTGTTGCTTTCAAATATTTTGCCAGCATAGTCTGGTGATGTTTTCTTCTTTGTAGTTAATATCATGAACTGACAGAAACTCCTGTCAACATCATCACAAGTATATCAGGAAAAAAGTTAAAGCAGTATTTGAAAATACAGTAAATACTTAATTGCATTAATGGCAGGCTTCACAACAGTAGAGTTTGCTTTTGAGAATGTTGTTAGCAGATGATATTCTGACTACCTGTGAGGTTTGAACACTAAATAATAAAATTTAGACCTGTGTTTTGATAATGAATGTGCCTTATGTTGTAAATAATTTGCATGAAGAAGCTTCATACTCCCAGTGCACAGCTTAAATAAGCAAAAGTAAATAATTTTGCTTTGCATTTTAGCTGTGTGTTTTCACTGCTTGCAATTACTCTAATGGTCCCAGTGTTCCTGAGCCTTTCCTCATTCCATTGTTTTCCCATTAGCACTGATATACTCAGGGAGCTTTGCTCCTGCCTGTTACAACAAGGGTGCAGAATCTACATAAATTTTATTTGTTTAAGATTGTTATTCTTTCAGAGTGAAGGCAGGATGCATAGATGTTACTAGCTAAAAATAAAAAAAAGAAAAAAGTGAGAGGTGAGTAAAGACAGATTTTCAGAGAAATGGGAAACTGCACTGTTCAGTGAATTGGGGAGGATTCATAGCCGGGATGAAAGCAGAAGGGATCAGAAGGACTGTATGTAGTGGCCTGAGTGAAACCCACTGATTTCAGTGGAGTGACTTCTCTTGGCTTCCACTACTTCAATCACACCTACTGAGTGAATCTATGTAATAATATCAAGTAGAGCTTCACTTGTGCTGTTCCGTGGGCTGGTCCTCTTTGCTATACCCTATTTTCATATATATCTTCAAGAACCTAATGTTATGTTTTAATTGGGTTTTCGGTCCTTTAAAATTCCTTTCCCAAATCATAATGCTGTACTTGATATATTTGTCTCTTCTCTTCCTATATTGTGAAAACTGGTTCACTGTCCAGTGTGGTTATTTTTTGCATACATTGTTCCTGCATTCAGTATACAGAATGTACGGAAATGCAGAGTGATTCTTATTCCAACATTTAGATTCTTGACTTATGTAATAGCTAAGATTGATTATATTCAGAATTAAATGTATAATCTTGTAATGTCTTAATTTTCTTTGTTGTAAGTTGGACATGTTCTGAGTAGCTTGACCCACCTTGCAAACATTTGTTGCTCTAAGTTTTCTGCTCCTCAATACAAGTGAACCATAAGTTGTATTGTGCAATGAATAAGGTGTATGCAGACTATTGTGATATGCCAATAAGGGGAATAGTTGTTGAAAAAATACATAGTTTTGAAATGTGTTTTGCTTTCCAGTTCTCTGCAGCAGTTTTAAATTTGTGTCTACACAGTGCACATACGCAAGCCGTATGATAGTTTCTTCAGTTTTTCTCCCCGTGAGGCTGCGTGGAGGAACTGTAGGCTATGAGTAATAGTCTCAATCAGGGACTCTGGCAGCAGTCAGGTGACATTCAAAAAATAACACAGAGAACAAATCATAATGTAAAGAAAAATAATGTATCCATAATATAAAAAGAAACACTTATGAATTTAACAAGTGTTAACCCCTTAGGAATACTTCTGGAAATCTATACTATAATCTCATCCTTGAGTCCTCTGGACTGTTGGCAATCAGGAAGATAACTGGTTTTGTTAAGTAAATAAAAGCAACCAGAGAAAAATTCAGTATGGAGTGCTATTCCCCACCAGAATCCCCCTGTCACAGTTAACAACTTATTAATTGTTCCATCTGCAAGCTTCACTTGTACTGCACATTACATCTTGTGAGTTTTAGGAACTGAAGTTGTATTGGAAATGCTTAAAATGTGAAAGACAGTTTGGTAGCAATGGTACAGAAGCTTAATTCTGTCTTTTCAAATGAGGATGTAGTTTATGGTGTCAAGTCATCATAGCAGGATATGCTGTTTAGAAACACTATCACACACAGTGGGGCTTAGGAGGATGCAAGTGAACTCACTAGCTCTGTTCTTCCTCTGCATCTATTATTAATCCATATTGTCTCTGAAAAAATCTTACTGAACTTCATGACTTGCACTAAAAACAAACAAACAAAAAAAAAACAAACCTGACCCCCCAACAAAGGAATTAAGAAGGAATTTCTCTCTTTAAAAGAAACAAACAAACCAACCAAATACAATAATTTCTAGAAATTATTCTAGAACTTTCAGTTCTAGAAATTTTTCAAAGGAACTGGATAGATTTTGCTGTGTGTTAGGAATTAAAGTTGTGGCTTTTTAATTTTTTTAATTCAAAGAAGTATTAATAATATTTAAAATGATTTATACTGAAGGTGTTGCAGTTCTTCCAATGCTGTGTTCTGCAGACCATTGGCGAAGTGAATTGTCATTCCTGCAGCCATTATTGGTAGCACAGAGAAACCCTGGAAAACTGAAAAAGCGATTGAAAAGGAGTTAAAAAAAAGTGTAGCTGCTGTATTTGGAAGCCTGTGTTTATCTGTAGAAGAGGGGAGAACAAACTCTTTTTTGCCCAAAGCAACTTAAAGAGGGAAGGAAGTCTAAAGGAGACAGCATTGAGGCAGATGTACAATAAATCTAGGTGTTAGGAATGAGGAGAGTGTTAGTGAGTATATACACGTATCAGAATGGTGAAAGGTAGATAATAATGACATATTTAGGATTGCATAAGGAAAGAGAAGAAGCTGGACGATGGGAGGGATGGAAGTAGAACTTAGCGTGATGGAAAGGAGCAATAAGATGAGTTAGATACTAATTATTTTGTTAAATAAAAAGAAACCTTTTTCTACCAGAAATGTATGGAGCTTCATGGTATGTTTTTTTGTTGTTGTTGTTTGTTTTGTTTCGTTTTGTTTTGAGAAAGCAATTGTTGATAAAAGTAAATAAATAAATGATGTGCAAAGGAAATACTGGTTTTGAAATGGAGCTCTTGCTTGTGGTCAGGTGGCTATGACCACGCAAGTCCACAAGTCACTACATTTGTTAGGGTGGTTACAACAACTCTTAACAGCTTGTTAGAATCTGGTTTTAGGGTGACTGGAAAGGTGTTAAACTAGGAGCAGATTGTGAGCCCAATTGTTTTATATACAATAGATTTTACTTCATTTCTTCCCAGGCCATCTAAACCAGGAAAGCAGGATAAGGCATCTTCTTCCCAAATTCTGTTTTGTTTTGTTTTTTTTCTAATACGGATAGGTTATAGGAAGTGAGATAAGCCTGGTTGCAGGAGAGGGATAAAGAAAAGTCTTCTGGATTGTGTATCCTATGTATCCTGCATTAGAGATGCAATGAAGTAATCTCACACGTGTTTTTTTCCTGAAATCAGAAGTTGAAAATTCAACACTTCAGGATGCATTTGAATGTAACAGTTTTTCTTCCATTAGTATAAACTTCATCATCTGCTTTAGATGTTGGAATTGATGAGCCCTATTTGACTTACGTTGCTGACTACACTAATTAAAGTATCCAGTGTGATACTGATGTCTTAACTGAAAATAAAACAAATCCAACCAACAGACCTGGGTCTTAAGAGCCAATATGTGCATATACAAAGAAAGTGTTGAGTCATTGCCTTAGCAGGATAACAGACTTCTCTGTTTGAAGTAGTGGATCTTGTTTTGGTTTATATAACTTTATATAAACTGACATGGTTTTCAGTCAACTTCCCTTTCCTTTTGGGCGTGTGATTTTGAATAGGATTTTTTTCTCTCTCTCTCAAATGCAGTAGTTTTTTTATATACTGTCCTGTCTCTGGATTGGTATCACAGATAGCCTAATATTGACTAGTATATTGAAATACTGACTGGCCATTAAAGTCTCTCCTTTCCTCTTTTCTTCCATCTCTTTCCCTTTTTCAATCTCTCTCTTTTTCTTATTTACATTGCTGAAATCCATCCCACCAGCATTTAGGCAGCTACTTAATATCTTTCTAACCTCTCGTGCCAAAATTTCTAATGTTATCTCTTGGAATTTGATTTATTCTGGAGCTCTGCCTGAGTACTTAACTGTTTCTAACAGTGTTTTTGTTAGACAGTGTTGTGGCAGAAGACAGTTGTAAGTCAGTGCGCAAATAACATCAAATCGTCAAAACTGTAATTTTTAAGAAGGTATTTTGAAAAGTGGTGTATTTTAAGTGTGGTTTATATTTTGTTTGCATAGAAATCTTGGCAGGTGATTTACACATTGTGTTAAATGAGCAAGTGGAACACAGGGCCTGTAACGAAGAAAGGTCTTTCCACAGCATCTATTTTATAAGGTCACAGTCCAGCTGGCATCTGACTAGTCTCAGTATTTGCCATGATGAGCAATGGGAATGAAAGTTGCAGATTCAAAGGAAGCCTTAGGTATTGGAAATTTGCATGTTTCATAGTATGTTTACCAGCTGGATCGTTTTTCTTCTGAGGTTATGGCTATATTAAGAGTTTAAAATATTGGCTTTGATGAAAGTTTCCATTCGTGTTGTAATGTAATTTAACCATTCGGGCAGTATTTTAATTTTCTTGATTAGGAAAGATGGTCATTTTATATTTTAAAATGCTAAAATATCACCTGAAATAATGTGTAACTTTCTTGTCCTCCATGTAAATAATTGTGCCTCTGTCATCCAGGGATAGCTGTATGCCATGTGACAGATTGGTTTGTTCTCCCTGGATTTCTTATTTTCATGTCACAGTTTTACTGGGTGTAGTGAATTTTCTAAAAGGGGATGGGTAGCAGAAGCTGCACAGGGTCTGCGTATGTCATGGGTACAGTGTTGCATGTGCACGCATGCAGCCACTCAGTAAGCTGACGTCTCAGTCTGTGTAGACCTCCTACAAACCTGGGCTGGGGGTACTTCTCCATGGCTCACTCCTGTTGATAGGTGAGTGCTGTGCTGCTCTGGCCAGGGCTGTTATCCCTCGCAGTGGGTTATCCCTTTGTGTAGGTTATCCCAGCCTGTGCTGGCAGCAGGAAGCCAACCATGCCTGCTGAGGCTTCTGTTCAGGGCGCTGCAGGGGCTTGGTGCGATCCCCCGCTGAGGACCTCAGCCGGCACTTTGATTGTGGTTTTGCCCTTTTTTGATTATTGCTGTGAGACAGCGGAGTGCCTGGAGATTTATTTTGAGTTGTCTGAACTCAGTGGATATAGTTAGTAAAAAGCTGACCAAGGTCACCATTCTGTAAGTGAGCTTATTTACCATTGCAGACAGGGAAACCTTTTATCGCATGCGACCTGCCTGTTTGGAATGAAAGTGTATTGGGTCAGTTTGTGAGAGGTTAGTGTCAAACGTTACAAAAGCAGCACAGATCAGCCTGCCTCTGTGTTTCTCTGTACACATTTTTCAGTTTAACTTCTGCAGATCTTGTACAGTTTAGATGATCTCTTAAAATCTGTTTCTTAACTGGAACTGCACCTTTTAATAAAAACAAAGATGAGAGGATAAAAAGGAAGTTGAAATAAAAAAGTGTGTTTCAGTATTTAAAGTAAATTAAATATAAGAACAATGTGTACATAAATATTTTAGAAATAAGTAACATGCATACTTGCACAAGTGTTTGAAGACAGGCACTGACAAAAAATAGTGTTGTTTTACTATTAATATTGTTTCTTTTCCCTAACAGAATGTAACTTTATAACTGGGATGAGGTATAATGTTGGAGCTTTGAGTGTCAGTGAATAAACAGTTTTCATAGACTCACAGAATCATAGAATCATTGCACTGGTTGCATCAAGAGAAGCGTAACCAGCAGGTTGAGGGAGGTGATTCTGCCTCTCATGGAGCTGTTTGAGTGGGTCCATAGGCAGGTCATGAAGATGATTAGAGGGCTGAAACTCCTCCACTGTGTGAACAGGCTGAGGGAGTTGGGGCTCTTCAGGCTGGAGAAGAGAAGGCTCTGGGGTGACCTTATAGCAGCATTCCAGTACCTGGGGCAGGTAGTGACAAAATGAGAGGAAATGGCTTTAAACTGGAAGAGTGTAGATTTAGACTAGATATTTGGAAGAAATTCCTTACTGTGAGAGTGGTGAGATACTGGAACAGGTTGCAGAGAGTGCCCTGAAGGCATTCAAGGCCAGGCTGGATGGGGCTTTGAGCAACCTGGTATAGAGAGAGGTATCTCTGACTAGAGCAGGGGGTTGGAACTAGATGATCTTAAAGGTCCATTCCAACACAAACCATTCTGTGATCACAGGAGATCATTCAGACCCACACCCTGCTAAAGCAGGTTCCCTACAGTAGATTGCACTGGAAAGTGTCTGGGTGGGTTTTGAATATTTACAGAGAAGCAGATTCGACAACTGCTCTGGGCAGCCTGTTCCAGTGCTTCATCATCCTCACAGAAAGTAAGTGTTCCAGTTTGTGTCTGTTGCCCCTTGTTCTGTCACTGGGTACCACTGAAAAGAGCCTGACTCCATCCACTGACTCCAACCCTTCCAGTATTTATAAACATTAATCAGATCAACCCCCCAGCCTTCTCTTTTGGAGGATGAACAGCCCCAGATCTCTCAGCCTTTCTTCTCATAAGGAGGTACTCCAGGCCCTGCATCATCTTTGTGGTCCTCCACTTGACTCACTGTAGAAGTTCCCTGTTTTTGTTGAACTGGTGAGCCCAGACTGGAACACAGTGCTCCAGATATGGCCTCACCAAGGCAGAGTAAAAGGGGGGATCACCTCCCTTGACCTGCTGGCCACATTTTTTGTAGTGCACCCCAGGATACTATTGGTCTTCTTGGACGCAAGGGCACACTGCTGGCTGAAGGTCAGATTTTAAGATGCTGGTCTGGATATTATCTGAGGTATCTGTAGCCTGTTTAAAGTATCTGTCATTTGTAACATACACGCTTTTGCACTCCAGTACAAAGTAGCTGGAATTGCATCTGTGATCTAAGCAACAAAAGCTTGACTGAGTTTGTTGAGATTCTATTTGCCTTGGCGTTGTTTAAAGTTCCCTAACAAATCTGTCACTTTTGGAGATGTGCCAAAGAACTAAGGAAACAGCTTTACTTACATCTGTATATAAAAATGCCTCATGGAATGACTCTTTTAATTTGGGTCTTACTTTCATCCAATTCAGAATAAAAGGATAACTCTGGATGAACTTATGTATCTGAAAGTGGATCTGCTTTTTTCCCTTTACTTTGGCTTGGTCTTGTGAGAGATCCTCTCTCAGCTGACAGACCAAGTAACATAATTTATGCCGTTCAGCAGAGCCTTTGGAGCTTGAGTGTTAGTCAACAAATGTGATACAGTGTTTTGATGAAATCATAAATGCATTTTATAAAAGAGCAAGGGTAGACATATCCTTTTTCTTTTTTAATGTGCAGAATATACCTCTGTGCAGCGTTTAACACCCCACATCCATATTTTTGTGCAGCATTCACCTGTAGTGCAGTACTTCAGTGTTAATTAGGGAAATGTGTGATAGAAGAATTGAAAAGCAGTGGAAATTTGAGATTGTTGCAGTTTAGTCTGTAAGTCTTGAGTAAAGTCTTATCTTCATTAATGGATTTATATAACGGGAAAGAGACTAAGTTCTCTCTCTTTGAAAGTATTTAGGTGAAAGCTTGAATTTCAAGAAACTTGTAAACTGCTCAGCAACAGTGCTGTATCAACAACAGCAAGGTACATGGAGTTGGATCCTTGGTAAAAGGACACCCCTGATTCTTATTTGCGTGACTATATCTAGTGGAAAAAGAAGAAGGAAACCAAGTCTGGATCTAAAAATAAAAAATAAAAAAGTTAGCCTTTTAAAGTAACATAGGTATTGCGTTATGACTGATACTGCTTTATCGTTTGTTGAGCAGAAAAGACTCAAATCTGTTCAGTGTTTCTATAAGATGTGTTACCAAGCCTTAAGAACATCAAATTTACTTTTTTAGATTTTATTTCCCGACTATAATGAATGAAATTTAACTTCAATTTAAATGAAGTGTTCTACTTCTCACTCACGTGCAGAAACTGTTAGGATTTTCATGTAGTAAGGTCAAAGAATGGAAGTAAAGTAGAGTCTTAATGTGTTAAATTAGTTGGTCATGAAAGCAGGGAAGAATTACCAGGGTGCACGCAAGTACTGAAGTATATTTTAGTTGTCTCCAGGGTGGTACTCATATACCGGTGATTATCTCTTTGGGAGTGAGTATTTTATAGTATCTTCTTCATGGCTGTGTCTCTTCGGCCATGGCACAACACTACAGCAACCAAAGAAAGCATTTTAAACTGTATGAATTCTTAGGAGCTGACATTTTGGAGTATGAATAGGGGTAGTCAAGAAGAATGTATGAGTTCTGTGTAATATGTTAATATGCTATGAAACCTTAAGGTCTCATATCACTGCTGTTACAAAAAACACTGTGACATCTTTTCTTTTCATCTTAATAGTAATTATATCAGTAGATGAGAAGCAAAGACATAGGTTTCATACATGGAAGAAATTCTTCCAGTCATCTACCCAGAAAGAAACGTATTGCAGATGAGTTACAATTCTGAATTTATCTGGTTAGTTTGGGCTAGGTAAGAGCATTCTTTGTCATGTGCTTAATAATTGCCACATGGTTAGTTATTAAAAGCCAATACCATGAAATATATAAAAGCATTATTATTTCAATTTTTTTTTCATTGAAATGTAGATCAAAGTTTATTTTCACTGTACAAATGAAGACTGAGGAGATCAAGAAAAGGTATCTTCATGTTAATAAATGCTAGTTCACTTTAAGTAAAATTGTTAGGTAAGGATGAGTTTTACAATCCTGGCACAAGGAAATCAAAATAAACAGTAGGAAAATACTCCTACTGTGTTTCAGTCAGTAAAGAAGAGATGGAAAGAAAGACTTAGAGAGAGTGCATCATAGTACTAAAGACAAAAAATTGTTATTTGTGTCTGCTGTTATCTTGGAACTATCATCATTTAAATCAGCACAGCCTCACCATGTCAGTATTGACTTAGTGTGCAGATGTTTTGTGTTTCAGGGAAAATATATTTTGGGTCCAGAATGTGCTTTTGTTTTAACTTACGGACTGTTTCTCTTGTCAAGTAATAAATACCTATGATAGAAATTATGTGAAAGTTCCTTTCTCACCCTGCAATTTTGTATAGCCCTATATGAAGCAGACATGGTGGCATTATTTGTGTGTCTTATTTTCAATACTGATACTCAGAAAGTTTTATTGAGGTGTTTCGTTTACAAATATGTTTGTAGTTGAAAATTTGTTAAGATATTGTCTTCTTGCAGCTGTGTTTTAAAGATGCAAAACGGTAGATATCTCAGTTCCTCAAATATGAAGGCTTCTTAGATACAACTCTTGGCTTATTTATCTTTCTCCTTCACGTTAAAAGAAAATCTGAAAGGAGATTGTACCTGAACAAGTTTAACACCATCTCCATGACAACCAGCTAATTAATTGCCATTGGTATGGCTTTGGTCCTCTTCAGTGAACTGATACTCCCCATCTTTTTTTCACATATCTTCTGGGTTTTCTGTGAAGGTCGTTTATTTAGTGACAGCATATACTTAGAAAAAGCAGCCTTTCAATTATAGGCAGCAACTTTCTTTAAAAATAGCTCAGTCTTACCTGTGTTTTCTTCCCAGTTCTACTTCCTGCACAGCAACGTGAGTTTTATGACAGAGTTCTTTCTTCTTGCTTTTCACTTCTTTTGATTGTGTTCATGATGTATATTGTGACTGTGACAAAAATGCAATACAGGCATTCTCCATCTAATTTTGGACACTGTTGTAGTTAGGAAGAGAAATTAATCTGTGGCACAGTGGTGGTAGTGTAGCTAAGGTAGTTAATTTCATTTTTGGGAAAAATTTTCTAAATGATGTTGAACTGTGAACTGCATTTCTGTATTTGTGCATGCTAGTGTAAACTGTGCTGTACACTGTCTGGCCATCAAGGTTTCTGCAGTCAATCAAGATAATAACCTGATCATTTTTGATACTGTAAATGTTTTGGAGTCTTGATATTTCTACTGGAACCAATTGCAAGCTTTCCATTACGATAACAGGCTCTAATCTGTGAATTTTAAGAGAATTGTATACTTGCTCAGAGTAAATGACCATATAGCTTAATATCCTGTGTTTGCTAATGATTTCTTGTAGCAGATACTTGTGATGAATTTTAGGGTCAGGAAAAGAATGAGATGGTGAAGGATATTTTCCCTAGAACGCCTTCCCAATATTCAGTTGTTTATGACTAAAGGAGTTAAAAGTTTGCAAGCTGTAAAATGAAGAATGAAAGTTCAGTCTAGAAAAGGACAGTATTTTTCAAGCTGAACGTTTTGTTCAGTTTTAAGGTTTAGTTTTCTTTCTGGACTGGCTGTTCACTACCTCTTAGAATCTTTATAGATAGTATATGTTTGCTCTGGGAGGGCATATAATGCTTACCGTTGGTTGAATGGTCTCATTTGAAGTGCTGTGGGCAATAGCTCGGTGTTCAGGTGGACACCAGTGGTGAGTGGTGTGCCCCAAGGAACAGTGTTGGGACCAGCACAATTTAACATCTTGTTGGTGACGTGGACAGTGGGGACTGAGTGTGCCTTTTGCGAGTTTGTGAATCACACCAAGCTGTGTGGTGCTGTCAACAAACTGGAGGGAAGGGGTACCATCCATAGAGACTTTGAGAGTCTCAGGAGTTAGGCCCATGTGAACAACATGCCATATGACAAGGCCAAGTACAAGTTCCTGCACCTTGGTTTCTGTTTGTCATGTCTAATCAATGTATTAATTGTTTGAAGCTATACCATAAATTGGTTCATTGGGTGCCAGATTTTTTGCTGACAGTTCATGGAATACTTTTGCAGTTACCTCAGGTTAATTAATACTTGCGAGAGATGCATTTTGACATTCAGTTATTGTTATGAACTATCTTGAAATGAAGTAAAACTTCAAAAGGATTGACAGGAGGCTTGTATAGAAAAAGGAACCTTCCACCAAAACTGGTAGTGAATTGGAGATGTAAGGCTACTTATGTGACCCTGAAGATAGGGAACACGTTTTTTATGATACTGGATTATGTCAACTCCGAATCACTGTCTTTCAACTTCTTATCTGACACTGTGATTTGTATGCATTTAAAATAACATATTAATGTGTTTCTTTGTTTTTCCTTTTCTCTTTAATATGTGATGTTCCACTGAACTGATGCACATGAAGATTGCTGTGTTCACTGTATCCTGGCTTGCTTGTTCTGTGAATTTCTCACCCTCTGTAACATTGTTCTGGGACAAGCATCCTGTGGCATCTGCACATCGGAGGCCTGCTGCTGTTGCTGTGGGGATGAGATGGGGGATGACTGTAACTGCCCGTGTGATATGGACTGTGGCATAATGGACGCATGTTGTGAATCTTCAGATTGCTTGGAGATCTGCATGGAATGCTGTGGGATCTGCTTCCCATCCTGAAATACTTACATTTTCCTAGTTTTTTCTCTTAAAAACTGGAGAAAGCCTTTCTTTAAATACATTTGAAGAAATACAAGGTAAGATTTTCACACAGTCAACTGGTATTGCACTGCTCATTCTCGATATATAAATATTTTTTTTAAGCAATCCTCAAATCTGTATTCTAACACACAAATTGTATAGTTTTGTATGTGAATCTCAAGCTACATTCCAGCTTCCTTTTGGCTTTGCAAATGGAAGATTTTATTGAAAATCAACTGTAGACTTGCTGCTGCAGGTGATATATGCAAAGTTGCTATTTGAATTTAGTGACAGGTTTTGGTCAGAGAGGAGACTACAGGGCAAAGTCTTAAGTACTTGTCTTTACCTACTTTTAATATTTAAATGCTCAAGGGGCTCTGTACAAAACATTCCTTTACAGGAGTTTGTAAGTCCTTTATTCAATCTCTTTAGGGGTTGAAAACAGCCTATATTTGTAATATAAGTTAAATTGTCAACACCAGTAATCTACTGTTGATTTTGCTAGCAACATCACGTTGACAGCATTTCTTTTGTTTTTAGAAAGAGACTTCGGAAATTTATGTAGACATGAATATATCCTTACACTAACAAACTAATGGACTAATAAATCTTTAAAATTTGGCTATAAAACGGAAATTATCAATAGTTTACTCGAGAGTCAAAACATAAATGATCCTGTCAGTTTTTGTTGTTTTGCAGATAGTCTCACATAGTTTAATATTTATTTCTTCACTGTGTGGGAAATACCCATAAAGGATAGAACAATTGAAACATGGTAAAAAGACTAAATTAATACTGAATCAGTCAAGGAATTTTGTTGTCATATGCAAAAAGCAAATACAGTATTCTTATATATGTTTTAAGTGTTACTTAAAAAGAAGCTGTGTAGAAAATTGATACTTTAAAAATATATATCCTTTTCAGAGAGGGATAACATGATCTGAAATGTTTGATAAGCCGGGATTTGGTTGGCAACTTTTTACCTATTACACCGTTAAGGTTTTCTAGTTAATATCTGTTTTTGTCATTGAAACTGTGAAATGAATTTGGTCCAACATATAAAGAGGTTTACGACATTCCCATATTTAGGGAATAATGGTACCCATTTCCTTTCCCATTTGCCAGTTTATCCCCTTTACGTCTGTAAACTATTAACTTTTCTGCACAAACCACCTGTACATCTTGATTTCTCATAGTGTAACTTTCCTATCTACACTCCAGATTTCCCATTTGTAGTTTATTGGATGTAGTAAACTTGTTAAAAGGTCATCAGTAGCCAATACCTTTCTTCTGTTAAGAGAATTGACCATTAATGTCTCTTTCCACTGTAGTGAATTCAGTTTATGTAAATGTGACAAACTAAACATTGCAGGAATGTGAAGCTGAGTCAACAAATTGTCTAACATCAAACCAAGCTTCTCCCTGTGAACACTGACTAGTAGTGCTTACTACTGCAAGTTATCACTGAAGGTAAAATAGCCAAGTCCTCATCTGTAATGGGAAGCTGGAAGGTGTCTTAACATCTGCAGTATTGTGGTATATTCTGGTGCAATGCAGTTTTACTCAGAAGGTGTCTTATCTATTTTTTGATTCATTTTTTTTTGTTTTATTTCCCCCTGTATGTTGGGCCAGATTCAGATCTGTGTTGCATTAACTAAGTACATTTCCATTAATGTCAGAATTTTCCATTGGTGTAGCTCCAGTTAGGGAGCACAAAGGTATTATGGTAATAGGCAGGCTAATAAGCAATCATATAGTTAAATTGATAAATTCCCCGAGCTCAGAATCAGGCCCATGGGGCTCAATTATGACTCCTAAAAGTCTAAACCACATTGGGAAGGGGGAAGAGGTGCATTGGTTGAGTGGCAGTGCCTGGAGGCATTTTGCCTTTGTAAGGCATAATGCCTCTGGGGAAATTGGGGGCATCACGGTGTGCACTGGGACTTGATGCACCTTGGAAAAAGTGTAGACAGTGCTTCACCCATCGGAGGCCTATGGTTGACACAGTGGTGATAGGGACATGTTCTCTGAGGCTAGGTAGCAATACTAGCTGTCCTTCCTTGTGTCCTCATCACAGAGGGGTGAGTTATGGCTGTTCTTTGTCTGTTTGTGCTTCTGGAGGCGGGAAAAAGGACTTCCTGCCTCCGGTACTGCTGGGATGTCTCTGCCTGAGCAGTTTCCGCTTTGTGTTTGGAAAACTGTACATTTGCATTTGAAGCTTTCAGTGAATACTGGATGTTAGCAAAAATTACTTTTACCACAGGTTAAGATAGTATAAAAATGTAAATGTCAATCCAAGGAGTCTTTTTTCTATGTACAAATTCATACAGTTTACATAAGCCTTGTTTCTACTTACAGGAACTCAGATATTGTTTTGCTTAACTAAAACGATGAGATCCTGAGAAATGTATTTACCATTATGAATTTATTTCCAGCCCTGTTAAAATACAAATTCTAAATACGAGAGTTCTGTTTAGACGTACATGCATGTGTACAAACACTTCTACACGTGTACACATACAAACATATACAGCTACATTACTTTTTTCCCACTTCCTTTGTGAAATGCTAAGAACTGAAAATGCTGTGTTTGTTTACCCTTACAGTGATTAGAACTATCAAAGTATTACAGACAATTTAAAAAATGTGGGATTTGTTTGTCATTTAAATATAATCTGCTACTATTTGTCATAGAGATATTAGCACTTTTGTAAAATGTATCTTCGTAGCAGAGAATATTAGTATGTAGTTTAAGGACTTTTCTTTCTGTATTTATATTCTCAAATTCTGTTTTGTAATTTTCACTCCATAGGCAATCTTATAAGCACCTTGTGTAATTAAAACAAGCAGAATTAGAAGGAGACAAATGTGAAAATATAGTTTAAGTAAAATTAAAACATCAGAACTTAACTGTGTTTTATAATTGTTGTTGTGAACCTGTACAGTGTTTCAGTATATAGCTCTGCGAACTGGCCCATTTGAAAAAATGGTAACTTGCTTTTTGTATTTTATATTAACTGGATGTGCTATTCTCAAACACTATTTTGAAATAAAGATCTTTATTTTGAAACTTTGGGATATCTTCTTCTACTGAGTTATTATTCTGAATAATATTTTTGTGTCTTATTTGTGCTTTTTCTGTTACAGCATTTATTGAAGGCTTAGGTCTTCAAGTGCTTTGCACAGAGAGCTTGAGACAGTGTAGGCAAGCAGTCTTACAGGTGTATCTGTTACATCTCAGGTGCTCGTACAGAACAGCAGTGGAACAGTTTATCATTAAGGGGCCAAATTCATGTCTTAGTGTAATCAATAAATTAAATGGAATTCCAGTAATTTCTAAGTTTGATCAAAATGAAAATTATTTAAATGCAGTTGCTTCAACAGTATTTGGTTTTCTGAGAACAAGCTGAGTAATTTGGTTGTTTCATAACAGTGCTGTAAATAGTGATGAAACGGCCTCTGTGGGCTACAAAATGGAAGGTTTATATACAATAAATTGAGGAAAATTTTTAAGATCAGTTTGTTTAAACTCAGAGTAGACCATTTCATGTGTGATTTAAGCAGGTATTTCTTCATGTGGCTTAAGTGGATGAGAACAGGTTTATGGTCCTTTAACACTACAGAAGCAGTACTCGTTTGTACTAATTTTCATACATCTGTTTTAAAGTTACTGAACGTTCTACTGTGTCTGTGTACACATGGATTCTCAGAGGGTCTAAAATAAAAATATATCTCCGAGATGTTTTCACAGGTAGCATGAGACAGAAATTCTGTGCTTGGATGCATACCATGATTTCTTGATATTGAGACTGTGCTGGAAACTTCTTGTAGTAAATAATTGGAATAGTAGCACTACTTGAGACTTGCTGCAGTGTTCTAGCCAGTGTCTATAGCACCTAATATTCCCCTCAGCTCCTCCCACAAAAAGGTGTCAAAGGTTACCCTAAAATCTACCGGCACCCATGACAGGGGTATAGACGGCCTGCAGGGCCGCTATCCCAAAAGGAAAAGAAAACAGGGAAAAGGAAATAAATAAAGCGGCAGCGATCTAAGGAGGCACACTATTTTACTAAATACTATATCGAAATACAGAATAGCACAATATAATACAATATAATTGGAATTAAGGCTAACGAATCAAGTAAAATAAGAGAGAGTGAGTCCCGAAACCGAGAGGCCTACTGTAACTCTAGGCGAAACGGCTGGAACGCTCCCACACGGCTCTCCCCCTGGCTGGCAGGATCCAAGAGAGCAAGTCCAGCACTGAAGTGAGATTATATAGTCCTGGTCATATGACTGACCGTGGTGCTCCCTGGGACATGTAGTCTTCTTTCTGTGAGCAGCAGATTCGTCAAAATTATCTATACTTAACATGATGTTATGATGTGGAATACTGATAGCAAAATTACAACATTGCAAAACCATGACATTCCACCCCTTATTCTACATCATTACATTATGCTTATTATACACACACACACATATATATAGTCGTGAGCAATCAGCAACCTTATTTTCTTAACAATTTATATCTATTTTCATGCAAATCCTTAGGCTGAAAATAAAACTCCGTAACTTTACACACTATTATTTATTAACTCGAGAAATGGCAAAACTGCCGGAAAGAGGAACATGATAACGGTGGAGGGAGAAAAAGGGGAAAGGCAGCACTAGTGGGGCCTCCCCCACATCAAGGTGCACTCATCCTTTCCCTAAGCTACAGGGCTGCTGCACGGAGGACTTCTCGGGACTGTCCTCCTCTGTCTCCATCAATCTGGATGTCAGGTCAGGAGCCCAGAGCATAAGCAGAGGGGAGAAGCAGACCAGCATCACTGCTGGTGGTATGGCCATCCTCCAAGTCATCCATTCCCTTCAGTGGAACAGAAGCATCAAGGAGAGGCTCATCAAGAAACTCCCCAGCAGGTGATCACAGTATCACAGTATTGTGCAAGTTGGAAGGGACCTTAGAGATCATTGAGTCCAACTCCCGGGATTTGAGCCCTCTGTGTAGCAGAGCGGCACTTCTACCACTTGCGCCACAGAGGGGATTTGAACCCGGACCTCCAGTGTTGCAAGCGGCAGTTCTACCACCGCGCCACTGGGGCACACGATTGTGCCAGCAGCTTCACATCCTGGCCTGGAGAGTTCAGCTCCAAACCCTCGTAGGGGAACAGTGAACTCAGGCCTCGTGGCTGCAGGATGACCCCCCTCACTGCGGGGTGGCTCACTTGGCACATCCACACCATCCTCACCATGGGCTTCTGCTTCATGCCCAGGTGACAGGGATAGGAGTGGAACTGCTGGGGCAGTGTCTGGAGTACCATGCCTCCATAGAACTTGCTTCTCCAGCCCTAATATGGTATTTCGGGTGATAGCATGGGGTACTGCGTATGTTTCAAGCCACCCAGTGGTTGCCTCCACCATGGTGAGCACATAACGCTTACCATTGCGAGATCATGGCAAGGTGATATAATCAACCTACCATGCCTCCCCATATTTATATTTTTGCCATCGCCCTTCCCCCCAAAAAGGTTTCCTCGTCTTGGCTTGTTTAATTATGGCGCATATTTCACAGTCATGAATGACCTGAGCAATAGCATGCATAATTAAGTCCACCCCTCGGTCTCTGGACCACTTATATGTTGCATCTCTTGCTTGATGGCCCGAGGTCTCATGGGCCCATCAAGCTAGGAATAATTCAATCTTGTTCTGCCAGTCCAAGTCTTTTTGAGCCACCTCAGTTTTGGCAGCTCGATCAACCTGATGGTTATTTTAATGTTCTCCAGTAGCCTTACTCTTAGGCACGTGAGCATCTACATGGCGCACCTTTACAACAATGTTTCTTATTTGGGCAGCAATGTTTTTCCACAGTTCAGCTGCCCAAATAGGTTTACCTCTTTGTCGTTGCCAGTTGTTTTGTTCCCACTGCTGCAACCACCCCCATAAGGCATTTTCCACCATCCATGAGTCAGTATAAAGATGAAGCATTGGCCACCTCTCCCGTTCAGCCACATCTAAGGCCACCCCTCATGCCGGACAGCCGGGCCTCCAGTGGGCTGGATGGGGGCAGTGCAGTTCTCCTGCCCCATGGCCATAGCGGTGGGCGCCTGCTCAGCCTGGAAGCGCACCAACCCCTTCCAGATATGGAACAGACCCACCGGGAGAGCTGAGACCGGTGACGTCTGCTTGGGGTTGCGCTGCTCCGCTACAGGCTGCCTCGCCTGGGCTCGGGAAGGAGCCTTGCTCTGACCGGAGGTTGTTACACTCAGACTGGAGGGCGTCGTGCTCAGACTGGAGGGCGTTGTGCTTGGACTGGAGAGTGTCACGCTCGGACTGGAGAGTGTCACGCTCGGACTGGAGAGTGTCACGCTCGGACCGAAGGGCATCTCGCTCAGACCGAAGGGCGTCTCGCTCAGACTGGGGTGTGTCTTGCCTGGACCAGAGGGCATCAAGTTCGGACCGGAGGGTGTCACGCTGATATAGGAGGTCATTTCTCTCAGCTCTGAGACTCTCCATCTCAGTTCTGAGACTCTCTATCTCAGCTTCAGAAACTTTTTCCCTCTCTGCCTTTTCAGCTCTGAGACTCTCTCTCTCAGCTTCAAAATTGAATAAGGCCCAATAGGCATTAGCCAGGCCCCAAATCATTTGTGCCTCCTGAGATCTGCCTGTGCCGCAACATTCCTGCCTCAAATATGCGATCAAGCTCTCAGGATTCTTCAAGTGTTCAGGAGTAAAGCTCCATGACGCTGAAGATGTCTGCCTTTTTAAAGTCTCCTCAAAGCCTCTCCACACTCCCTGCCACTCAGTATTCTCTGGTTCTGGGGAAGACTTCCTCAGAATGTTATAAATCCAGATACTGAGTGAGATTAATAAAATAACCAACAGTATGTTCAGGGAAATTAACAGTGTGGTCAAATGGGCATTCAAAAGCTGCATAATGGATTCAGGGAAGGGACAAGGAGCATGCAGTCCCCTGAAAAGCAGTTTTACTAGCAGTTTTAACAGAGCACACATTTTTTTTTCCTCTCTTCAATAACGAGATAGCAGAGCTAAAAGTTTACAAAATATTCTGGGGTATTGGCCGTCCGCCTGGACTTTCAAGGTCAAGCTCCCAGGTGCAGAAACGTAAACTTTAGATAGCTCCTTAACGAAAAAAAAACTCGTAGCTCTGTAAAAGCTAAAGGAACAGCAGGGAAAACAGCAGCTTTTGCAGTTTTTCCCCACTTTTGCCCCTTTTTGCCCAAATTTCTTGGCAATCTGCCCGCATTCTCCACCAATTATGTCAAAGGTTACCCTAAAATCTACCGGCACCCATGACAGGGGTATAGACGGCCTGCAGGGCCGCTATCCCAAAAGGAAAAGAAAACAGGGAAAAGGAAATAAATAAAGCGGCAGCGATCTAAGGAGGCACACTATTTTACTAAATACTATATCGAAATACAGAATAGCACAATATAATACAATATAATTGGAATTAAGGCTAACGAATCAAGTAAAATAAGAGAGAGTGAGTCCCGAAACCGAGAGGCCTACTGTAACTCTAGGCGAAACGGCTGGAACGCTCCCACACGGCTCTCCCCCTGGCTGGCAGGATCCAAGAGAGCAAGTCCAGCACTGAAGTGAGATTATATAGTCCTGGTCATATGACTGACCGTGGTGCTCCCTGGGACATGTAGTCTTCTTTCTGTGAGCAGCAGATTCGTCAAAATTATCTATACTTAACATGATGTTATGATGTGGAATACTGATAGCAAAATTACAACATTGCAAAACCATGACAAAAGGGCTTTTATGAAAAGGGATCATGATCAGCAGCATAACGGATCTTTTGGATTGAATGATTCTATTTCAGCTACAGTACTCATGCTAAGAACCGTATGTTGAGTACGGTGAATCCTTTGGTGTAGTCTCTGGATGAAAAGCTTTTATCCCTTTTGCTTTTTTTTTAATCTTAACGGTTGCAATAAATGATGTGTATTCTTTGAGAACATTGTCATTTATATCGCTGTATTTCCTTTTATCAGCAGCCTAGTAACCTTGTGCAAGACAACATAGGTATCTGAAATCTTACTTTTAGACTCAGAATTAAATCAAAGGTTTGAGAAATATGTCTGGTATCTTCTGTCTCCAGTTCTGTGCGTCGATGTGTACACCACATGTTGAAGGACTTAATATTGATAGTGACAACAAAGGCTTTAGGCATTAATCTTACAGTATTATTTTTAATCTTCTAAACCTTCTGTGAGTTGTTTTCACTTCAACAATTCGACTTTACCTCAATTTTAGCATGAGGATATTGAAAAAAGATCAATAAAAACAATACCCTGAACCCGCTTCCATGAGGAGTTTGTTTGCTGTACTCAGTAAACTCAAATGTGGAGTTGATTGCTTCGACAAAATTCAGCCTTCTCACAAGCATATGCTTATGCTGTTTACCAGTGATTTGATGCTAGTGACATAAAAGGATGGCCTTCCCCTCCTTCACAAACCTCTGATGTGATGGCCTATTTCTACTGTAGATGGAATGTGAGAAATTTCTCTGAATTACCATTCTGCAAAACAGCAGGTGTTGAGTTTGATTAGGTGGTCTTAAGCTCTGTGTAGGTTTTAGCATATCAGCTCACCTCTCTTGAAAATAATTTAATAGAACACTAGATACAATCCAGGTTGCCTCTTTTATGTATATATATTATAGCAATTGTTGTACATTACCATTCAGTACTCATAAAAACGTGATGTTAGATGAAAGATTGTATAGTACCTTTTTATACCTTTAATGGTATCTTAACTAATTTTTATTCTGATATGCATATGCTGTTTTAACTGACAAAATACTCCACTGTAATTGAAGCTCTTTATATCATCTCAGTGGTATGTAATTGGTGCCCAAGCACTATACAATTCCTCTTCAATCAGTGGCGAAGGCTTCTGCAGTTTCTCTCATCTCCAAGTTGCTGCAAGAGTGACCACACAGTGAATATGCTGCACTCCAGTTTGTATGCCTCTCAGATTACCGTCTTTTTTTCATAGTAACTGTTTATTTCTTTAACTTAATCACAGTGTATTTTTTGTTGTTGTGTATTTATTTTTTGAAATATCTTTGTTATTAAAGAAAGAGCAGAGAAAGGACTTTGGTGGGATGGTAGGAAGCTATTACATTGTAAATTACTTCTTTATTTTCTCTGTGTTCACTGCTATGTGCAACTCCTAATCAAACACCTGTGAAAGCGGTATGTTTGGAAATTTGGAATAAATCTAAGTTAGTGTAGTTCACATGTTTTACAGTTAAACCTCAAATTGCATTAGTTCTGACTTGCTTGCTGAAATAAAGAACTGAAAGTTCTGTTAGTTGAGATGTATGCTGTGGTCTTGCAAACTGAGTCTTCAAAATAGTTCTCCTTGTAAGAATAAGACCAGTATATTACTTTAAAATTAATAGATTTTGCAGTGTCGTACAAGCTTTTAGAATCTGTGCTACTTTCAGTTACTGAAGACTAACAAGAACATGCCTGGAAAAAGAAGTGAGCTAAGCACCATAGGTTTGCTTTCCTCCCTAGGAAACATAGCTCCATTTGTCTGTTTCTTCTGTGAAGAGGAGACAACGTGATTACATATTTAATGTAGACCAACAGCGATGGTTTAGAATCCATGATAACTTCAAGGACATTATGGGTAGTGTGTGAAGGATAGAGGGAAACACTGCACAAGTATTTCTGTACTGTTGACAAGGGCTGTCTGTGCATCAGTAATCTGCTTCGCAGCTACCATGCTTTCATAAGGTTAAGTGTAAAAAAACTAAGGTATCCATGACTGAAATTTTATATTCCATCTTGTTTCTTCGGAAGGAATAATTAAACTTATTTACACAATTACATTTTAGTAAACTATTAACACTAGCTTAAGTGTAACACATAGTGTGGTGAAAGTACATTAAACAGCAATCCAAATGCAATTTAGATGCTGAAGGCATTATTTTCTATCTAATTATTCATAAATTAATGAATAAAATTAAATTCCAATCACTGAAAAAAAAAAAAAAATGAAGCAATGGTGAGAATCAGAACTACAGATTAGTTAAAGCTATGCAATGCATAACAGAATTAAAGCTTTCTTTTATTCAAATTCAATGCTTAAAAAAGAACAAATCCATCATCTTGAAATTTGACTTGTAGCTTGACATTAAAAATAATATGAGTAGAATTTTCAGTGGGGTAAGCACAAAACTAGTTCAAGTAGTGTCACTCTCAATTAATGTACTCAGGTGGTGTGCCCATTAAAATTCCCACTTGTGGGTTCAGCTCTCTATGCAAATGGGGTCATTACCTGGAGAATTTAATTGGGTATGACACTGGGAGTAGGAATTTTCCTTTCAAAATAAACCTACTTGCACACATTTTCACTAGAAATTTGATTGTTACATATACTTCATATTGTTTGGCTCTATAAATATTTACCAAAATTGAGAATGTCTTCACTTATTTATTTTTTTTACAGGGGATTCATAATGTATCAAAATGATTTTTAAATCATTCCATGTATTGCATATGCAAGTCTTGTTACAAAGACCTGTGGTGAAAATGCATTTTGGGTGTTAAATTGATATTTTTACTTGTTTCACATCCTTTTAAAGCTCACATTAATTTTTATAGCATCTGAAACTAGAACGGTAGTATTTTTATAGCATATGTATGTGTTACTGAAAACAGATTATATAATACTGAACTTGTATCTCAGACATTATTTGGAAGGGACAAAAATATATTGTGCTTCTGAGTAATACCATCTTCTAACTTTTTATGCTAATTACTTTGCAGAATTGCTTTTGTAAAGAAGGCCAATACTGCAAGACGTTAATTCCAAAATGCACGCATAAATATTGAGGAAATTCAGACATATTTGGCTGCAAAGAACTTCTAAGAGAACTTGGAGTTCTGCGGTTTAAGCTGAAAGAGTGTTCTTGAAAACCTGCAGTGAAGGGAGTTTTGGGCACTGAAGAGACAGTTTGCACTAGTGCTATAGTAGTCGTTAGAGAAATAAAGCTTTTTCCTAAGATCCCATTTAATCTTATTTCTGCAAGGCTGACGTATCCGTGTTCTATTCCCAGTGGATGTGTAGAACAATCACCATTCTCTTGTCATAACCTTTCCTGTATTAACCTTTCATATAATTTGTGTACTCCTGCCTAATTTACCTAGTCCAACGAAATCCACTCTAATTTCTTCAACCTTTCTTGTTAAGTACAACGTATCAGTACAACATCCACTTCACAAGCATTCTATACTGTAGGATTTGTGCTTCTCATTTCAAAGTATCACAAGACTGAGAGAACAACTTGTGCAGGAACTTCTCTGGAAATAAGAAGCTTAGATGTTGCACACAGAATTGAGGTAAGAAATGCATTTGTGTCAATAACATTTATAGATTTCTGTGGCAAGAAAATTGACGGTACTTCAGTTCCACCTTCTCTAAAGAGAACAGTCAAAAGAATCAACAGTGTGCAATATGGAAAAGATTTTATTAGGATTTGTAGAAAAGTTCTTAAAATTTCCAGGATGAATGTTTGGATTGCTGTCTTAACAAAAACAAAAAGAAGAAACGGAATCTAACGTGTCATTAAAGCTTATTCTCATTTCTTGATTCTGTGTTTTTCACTATCTTCAGGTTTCAGTGTCTTTTTCCTAACCAACATCCTCCTTGTCCAGATATATTGATTCTCATTGCTTCTTTGATGAACAATGCATACTAACCTATGCAGAAAAACAAAATAAAACAAACAAAAAAAACCAACAACAACAACAAAAAAAAACCAACAACAAAAAACAAGCCCCTTATACTGAAGAATGTTGTTTTCTTTATTAAATTAGTGGAGACTACCACAACACTCTTCATATTAAAAAATGGGAATTAGGAGAATTTGGAGAAATCTGATTTAATTCTTGGAGAAAATCATTGGGAACTTTTTTTTTTTTTTTTTTTTTTTTTTTTTTTTTTTTTTTTTCTGGAAATAATGAAAAATTGAAGTATAAGGTACTAATGCATGTCAACATAGTTTACTGGGAAATAGGTCTTGACTGTTATTAACAAATGCTATTAACAGCTCAGCAGATAAAATAATCATATAACTGTGATATACTTGAGTTCTTATGACATCTGACTTAGGATTCATATGACATCCTGATTTGCAAGATTATGCTGTAATACATACATATGCTATAGACTGAAAATGAGTTGACTGCTAGGTCTCAAGAAGTAGTTGTCAGATGAAATGATTGTTAAACTAGTGATTTTAGAGAGGTTCTGCAAAGATTGGTACTGTGCCTGGTGCTATTCAACATTTTCATCAGTGATCTGGAAAATTTTCCAGCAAGGTTTGTGGATGAATCAATACTTGCTGGAACAGGAAATTAAGTAGGTACTGTGTTATAAGATGCTCATTTACAGCAGTTTGTATCTCATAGGTGGGACATATTCTGAGGTGTGTGTTTTTTTTCCACACTAAGAAAGAAAAAGGAAATATTTTTTTAATTTTCTTTGAAGAAATAAGATTTTTAAACACTTTGAATGAACAGTGGTTTTCAGTTGAAATGGTTTGGCCTTTCTTGACAACCTTTACATTCCTAAATGGGCAATGCAGTAAGAGAGAGCAGGGAAGCGTGTCTGTTCAGGAAACCAGGTTTTTTTGGTGTGTTTTGAAAAATATCAACAGTCCAAAATAGACCCACAGAAATATAAAATTGCTTTATAAGGAGGGAACTACAAAGCTTAATCAAGTCAGTTTATCAAACAGAAGACTGAAATAGGACATCATTGTACTGCACCAGCATCTTCACAGGCTAAAATTACTTTGTTCTAAAGTCTAATTTTATCCTGCCAGAAAGGTACAGAATGCACTGAAATCAAAAGGCAAATAAATATTAGTGTCCAATTTCTTACCTGCTTATATCTGTGATTATAGTAATGGGTAGAACAAATTATTAAGCCAGCATTCAGTTACATACCTTCTGATAATCTTAGCTCAAACCCAAATGATTTTCTGGAAGATACCCTAGAAAGCCTGTTTCTACACATACGTAAATATTTACATATACACATATGACTTAAAGAGAAAATGTAATTGATTTATATATGGGCACGTGCATGCACATACGCACACACACACGCCTCTAATGTTATTCTGTTGGCCCATGACATCAGAAGCAGATGTTGGTGGTACAGCAGTAGAGGCTGAACCTTCCTGCTGATTTTCTGTTACATTTTAATGCTGTGTGACAGATGGCAGCAGAGGGGCAGTCTGACAAAATGGCGTCTGAGATGGAAGTACACATGAAGTAAAGGTGTGTTGTTGAATTCATCTGTGCAGAAAAAAAATGGCACCCATTGACCTTGACTGATGCTTGCTGAGCTCTATGGAGACAAAACAGTGGATGTGAACACAATGAAGAGGAGGGTGGTGCATTTTGGCAGTGGAGACAGTGACATGAAAGACAAGCCTCATTCCAGACAGCTGTGCACAGCTGTCACACTACAAAATGAAGAGTGCTTCCATAAGCTCATCTGTGCAAATTGGCTAATAGTGGTGACCATGTTGAAAAACTAGAGTATTGTTGCTGAGGAAATCCCTCTGTCAAATATTGTTATTTTGTTCTTTGTTGCAGCTTCCATAGAAACAGATAGGAAGCATTACTTTTGGAGCGACCCACATTTGTAATCAGTAAGTGCTGAATTGGCTGGAATTTAATTTCCATTCATACTGGAGAGGTTAGATGATGGGCAGACCATGTAGCTCTCTATAACTGCCTGAAAGAACTTTGTAGTGATGTGGATTTTGGCCACTTCTCACAGGTAACATTGATAGGACAAGAGGAAATGGCCTCAAGTTCAGGTCGGATATAAGAAAAGGATATAAAAAATATAAGGATATAAGAAAGAGTTGTTGGACACTGGAAAAGGAGATGGTGCACTGTCCCTGGAGGTGTTCAAGAAATGTTTAGGTGCGGTACTAAGGGACATGGTTTATTGGCAGTATTGGCGGTAGGTGGATGGTTGGACTAGGTGATCTAGTTATTCATTTATTTGCTTTTTCCTTCTTTACTTCTTTTCACTTCACTGGTGAGGGCATGACAAGTACCAGCATGTGTCTAATCTATGGAACAGGTTTTGTTGTTTTTTGTTTTTTTTTTTGCTAGAGTGGATTCTCCTTAACAGAAAGATGTATGTCCTCCACAGTAGTGGTCTGGGATAACATAGCAGTCACAGATTTTTTCAATATATAGTTCTGGACTAATATTATAGTTCTGGACTAATATTTCAAATAAAGATTAATTTCCATTGGGAAAAAAAAAAAAAAAAAAAAAAAAAAAAAAAAAAAAAAAAAAGACATTAAATGTTAATTTCAAGGGCAAAGCTAAACTGAAGTCCCAAAGAAAATACTTTAGATTAGATGAATTACCTGTAAAACAAACATCGTAGATAAAAAGAGAATTTACTTAATATAAAAAAGTTAATAAAATGGGCTGTGAAAGCAAGATGAGCAGTATTGTTAAGATAAATAGTCCACTCTCGCACTGAAATAAAGCATGAAAGTTCATCTATGATATAGAAGTTTGTGGAAAATTTGCAAGAAAAAATGCAATCCGCGTTCCACTGGGATTGGTGTGTTGTGAGCTGTCAGTAGGCTGATCATAACCACTGCAAATCTACTCTGAAATGTTAAAATAGCAAGAATACAGAGCTAGAAGGTCTGTCCTCTTGGCTGATGAAAAGGATTGAGTGCTGACGTTTTGTGTGTGTGTGTGTGTTAACATGACACATGTTGCAGTGCAGAAAATTACAGACCAGTTGGTAGGTCAGGAGTATGTAGAGACTTTGAGCCTGTTTCACTTCCACGCTCCTTAGATAGAGGTTAATGCAACACTGTGCTAAGTTGATTCAGCAATATTTTTCTTTCTCCTGCTTTAGGAGAAATGTAACTCACAAACTATACCTTATTTGCTTGTTTGCTTACTTCATGCTGCATCATCACTTATGTGTTGCTCCTGAGTTACTCAAATAATAAGCAGAATATTGATCTATATGGAAATCATTAGTTTGTTACACATTTAGATTGTTACACTATGTTTTGAGGATTATGGAAATTTTCCCAAATAGAAAAATCATGTTCTTGCTATTCTTAGTGTCTTAATATTCCACTCTGATATAAAATGCTTGATTCCACTCTGATTCCACTCTGATATAAAATGCTTGCATTTTTGTTTGTCCATTTCCTTATTCCTTACTAATAAAATTTAAACACGTTGGTCCCAGTTAAACCAAATGAAAAATGAGAGCAATTGAAAAAACATAACAAAGCAAGCTGCATAGAGGACAGTGAGGCATATTATTACCCCTCTGATGAGGAACTTGCAGAATTTGCTCAGCTCTTATGAGCTGTCAGAGAGTCCACACAAGGATTCTAAAAATGTGTAATTGTGCAAAAAAAGCTGCTGCTGAAACTCACATTGTATTAAACATAAGGGAATTAAGCTGACATATGCGAATCATACAACTGGAAACAGGCAAGTTTTCTTTAATTCTACTACTCATGGAACAAACGGTTTTCTGTGATTTACGCCTGATTCCCATAAATGTGAATAGTTTAAATTGCTTTCAAAATAAATCCTAGTTCTTTGACTCCTTTGCAATGCTTGCTTGATGGCATTCCTCACTAATCATTCAATCTTTTTTTCCCCACTAAATAGTTTTCTAAAGCTGCTGTTCCAGGACAGCCTTCAGGTAGCAAACTAGAAAGAGCTGAGACGATAACTTGATAAAAAGCTAAGAGAAAAACTTCTGCAGGTTTAAAAAAGAAACTGTGTTTCTATTAGGATGTTTTTATTTATTTTCTTTTTTACTAATACCAGTTTTTGACTCCAGGCTAAATTTTAAAAATTATTCCCATATATGGTATCAAAGCAACTTTTTTTACAACAACAACAAAAAATATTAATGAAAAAATAAATAATGTACTGTATAATTGTGTACCCAGTTAGCATTAATAACGCATTATGTGTGTAATTTTTAGAACTAAAAGTAGCGCTGTGGTTGTCACGTATTACTGTACACATAGTTTGATTGTCGCAGAGTAGACATCTGCCAGAAACATTTCAGTTTAGCATGATAAGAATACCGTAACCCTGTCAAAAATCACATAACAATGCTGAAGTATTGCTTTGAATATGGGTTGAAAAACAGAATTAAGCGTATTGAAGAAGGTTTTCAAATTCTCTCCGAATCCAGTCATTACTGGTGCAGTGGCCAGGCATGTAGGAATGCTGCTGCTCCATGGGGGATTCCTGGGAAGTGAACGTTACTTAGTTAATCAGGGTAGTGAAAGAAAAGACAGTTATAGACGGTAGGTGCTCCAAGTAGGCTCTCAGCCCCGCAGCGAGGATGCGAGCACAGTAAGGGCATGCAATTTACATAACACCGTAAAGATTTTTGAAGTATCATTGTTGAAGGCTTCTATTAAAAGTAAAATGGCGGGGGTACGATTTGTTTGTTTGTGATGTTGTATGGGAGATTGGTAATCACAGCCTGAACCTCTGATTAATCAGCTGAGGCAAGTATGGGGTCAGCTGTGGGAGCACAGGTGAGAGTGATGTAGCTGTGCTCCCGGGAGGGGTGGAGCTTGACTCCATCCCCTCTGAGACCTCATTTAAGGGCTGACTCCCACTGGAGCAGTATCTCTTGGAGATCGCTCACCAGGGAGGACTGCCTCAGCTGCTTCAGTCAAGGCACCACCGTTGGTGAGTTTTTCCTTTACTTATTCACTTATATACCTTCTGTACATTTTGTTTCCATCTGTACATTTAAAACCAATACATTTGGCGAGCCAGGCAGGAGCCTGCAAATATCGGAAAAAAAAAAAAATGTCTTTCCTATGGAATGTGTTTAGCTGGTTCAAGGGGGAGAAGATCACCCCCTTAGGGAAAATCCTCCCTGGACAAATACCAGGGTTTGAGGCGTCCCCATATTTTCAATTAGCAACGATTATCGAACAATGGGAGCCCTTACGGGTAACGGGCAATATGTCCCCTTACCATCTAACTGAATACTTTCAGGGGTTGCAAAAAGATATTTTGACAACCAAGGAAAGGCAAATGGCTGCATCCATGGCTGCTTGGCCTTTATTGAATGCTTTAAATCAGGCAGAGGTTAAATCAAATAAGATTGAACATGAAAATCAATTATTAAAAGCCCGCATTGAAAAATTGGAGGGTGAAATTAATCTGTTAACGGGGAAAAATTCATCATTTTTTTCAAACACCCCCCAAATTAGATATATTACAATGGATGATAGTAGGGATCCTGAAACATCGGATCAAACTAAGGTCACTAAATCTGACCTAGAAGAGCCACTTAAGACGGACTTATTAGAAGTCCGTCCTATGGTAACTCAAAAAACAAAAAAAGTCCAGGAGCGACCAGCAGGGGTGCCTCCTGATCAATGGACCCCTGCTGACTCCTATTTACACGTAACAGCACGTCCATACACACCCACCGAACTTATGGATCTAGTACAGCGCTTCAGGCAAAGACCGAGGGAAAGTGTCCCAGCCTGGCTGCTACGATTATGGGACTCGGGAGCAGAAAGTGTAATAGTTAGCGGCCCCGAGGTATCTAAACTAGCAACAATAACAGTCCATCCTGCCCTGAGGCAGAGATTGTACTCAGGGTCCCAGTTCCCTGAAGAGAATCATTCAATCGTAGATTGGATAATGGCTGCCTGCCGTATGGTATGGTCAAATAAAACAGACATGCCAATACATACAGGAATGTGGTCTTCTATGGAAGACCTACAAAATTATATCCGGGAACTAGGCATGCGAGAGGCTGTCTATGAAGATGCATCTGTTAGTCCGGACATGGTGAAGTTTTCTGCAGGAATGAGGGACCTAATCTTACAGCAGGCTCCCTCACATATGTATGGAACATTGGTTTCTATATTGAATCCTTTAGTGGCCGCAGAGGCAGCAGTCCAGCATGCTGCCCAATTGGTAGCGGACCTGGGGGAAACTGAGCGCCTGAGAACCAAGCGCAATATTAGAGTAATTGAAGATTCTGAAGTTTTTCCAATAACCCGAGCCAGGAGATCGGCTCCACGAACCCCTCGGGCGGGACCCATTAGGGTGTCCCGAAAACAAATGTTTAATGATCTACTCCGAGCAGGTGTTCAATTTGCCAAAATTGATGGGCAGCCCAATCACGTTCTGCTTCAGTTGTGGAAACAGCTGAAGGATGAACAAAAATTTCAAAACCGCCCCAAAAGACCGGGGATAAGGCTTATAGAACGACGACCAACAACAGTTTGGAATCTAGAAGACTTTGTCGTGCCAAATAGGAAAAAGAGGCCACCTCAGGTGCCTCGGGTCACAGTACCAGAGGCATCAGAGGTAAAAGACTTGAATCTGGCCCAGTTTATGGCGTGATGAGGGACGTCAGTCACCCTAGGGCCTCTAGACGGGACCGGAGGCCCTATGTGGAATTGACAATATATTGGTCCCGAGAGAATGTGCAGAAGGTTATGGCCCTCGTTGATACTGGGGCGGAAACATCTATAATATATGGAGACCCAACAAAATTCAGAGGGAACAAAGTAATGATTGGAGGCTTTGGGGGACAGACCGTTCCAGTCACCCAAACTTGGGTAAAATTGGGGGTCGGGCGCCTCCCACCACGGGAGTACAAGGTATCTATTGCTCCAATTCCGGAGTACATATTGGGAATTGATATCTTGTGGGGTCTGGCTCTCCACACAACAGTGGGAGAGTTCCGGTTGCGGCAGAGATGCATTAGTATCCGGGCAATTCAGACAATATTGAGAGGCCATGCAAAACATGAGCCTATTTGTCTGCCCAAGCCACGTCGGATTACTAATGTAAAACAGTACAGACTCCCAGGTGGGCAGGATGAAATAACAAAAACAGTGCAGGAATTAGAAAAAGTGGGTATTATAAGGCCTGCACATAGCCCGTACAACTCCCCAATATGGCCAGTGCGAAAATCGGATGGAACATGGAGGATGACAGTGGATTACAGGGAATTAAATAAGGTCACGCCGCCCGTTCATGCAGCCGTACCCAATATTGCCTCCCTAATGGACACATTAAGTAGAGAAATTAAAACGTATCACTGTGTCCTAGACTTAGCGAATGCATTCTTCAGTATTCCAATTAGTGAAGAATCACAAGACCAGTTTGCATTCACATGGGAAGGCAGGCAGTGGACTTTTCAGGTTCTGCCGCAAGGGTACGTGCATTCACCTACTTTTTGTCATAATTTGGTGGCGCGTGATCTGGCTAAGTGGCAGAAGCCACATAATGTAAATTTATATCATTATATTGATGACCTCCTGTTAACATCCGATTCATTAGAGGCGGTGAGACAAGCAGCAGATTTATTGATAGCTTATCTGCAGAAGAGAGGGTGGGCTATAAACCCACAGAAGGTGCAAGGTCCGGGGCTATCTGTAAAATTCCTGGGAGTAATTTGGTCCGGAAAAACCAAAGTACTACCCAGTGCAGTAGTGGATAAAGTCCAAGCGTTCCCAGTCCCTACAACATCGAAACAGCTACAAGAGTTCTTAGGTATATTGGGGTATTGGCGCTCCTTTATACCTCACTTAGCTCAGTTGTTGAGGCCATTGTATAAGCTTACCAAGAAGGGTCAATCGTGGAACTGGGGGAAGGTAGAACAAGATGCTTTCCAACAGGCAAAGCTGGCAGTTAAACAAGCCCAGGCATTGGGTATATTTGATCCGACCCTCCCAGCTGAACTAGACGTTCATGTTACCCAGGATGGTTTTGGCTGGGGCCTGTGGCAACGCCAGAGTTCTGTTCGAACCCCCATTGGATTCTGGTCTCAGGTTTGGCACGGAGCAGAAGAAAGATACAGCATGATTGAAAAACAGTTATTGGCTGCCTATTCAGCGTTACAAGCGGTAGAGCCAATAACGCAAACAGCAGAGGTTATAGTTAAAACTACATTACCGATCCAGGGGTGGGTAAGAGATCTAACTCACCTTCCTAAGACAGGGGTGGCCCAAGCACAGACGGTAGCACGATGGGTCGCCTATCTAAGTCAAAGAAGCAGCCTGTCTTCGTCTCCACTCAAGGAGGAATTACAGAAGATCCTAGGCCCAGTGACATATCGCAGTGATACGCCGAAAGAACCAATGGTCGCTCCGCCAGAGAAGAGCCCTGTTCAGGAAGGAAGATATCCTATTCCTGAAGATGCCTGGTATACGGATGGGTCCAGCAGAGGCAACCCGAGCAAGTGGCGAGCTATAGCATACCATCCCTCTACTGAGACAATCTGGTTGGATGAGGGGGATGGTCAGAGCAGCCAATGGGCAGAATTACGAGCCGTGTGGATGGTTATAACTAAAGAACCTGGTGATGGCATCCTGAACATCTGTACGGATAGTTGGGCCGTGTACCGGGGGCTTACTCTGTGGATTACGCAGTGGGCTACCCAGGAATGGACTATCCACGCCCGACCGATCTGGGGGAAAGACATGTGGGTAGACATTTGGAATACAGTCAAACACAGGACGGTATGTGTCTACCATGTCTCTGGTCATCAACCCCTGCAGTCACCAGGAAACGATGAAGCGGACACACTGGCCCGAGTTCGATGGATTGGGAATTCACAATCCGAAAATATTGCCCGATGGTTACATCAGAAGCTACGGCATGCTGGACAAAAGATAATGTGGGCAGCTGCTAAAGCATGGGGGCTGCCTGTACAGCTATCTGATATCGTCCAAGCATGTCAGGACTGTGACGCTTGCTCGAAGATGAGACCAAGACCGTTGCCTGAAACAACATCCCACATTGCTAGAGGATATAGTCCTCTTCAGAGATGGCAGGTTGATTACATTGGGCCCCTCCCTCGGTCTGAGGGGGCGAGATATGCCCTGACCTGCGTTGATACTGTAAGTGGACTGCTGCAAGCCTATCCCGTACCAAAGGCAAATCAAGCATATACAATTAAGGCACTCACTAAACTGATGTCTGCATATGGGACACCTCAAGTCATCGAGAGCGACCAAGGGACTCACTTTACTGGAGCGATGATACAGCGCTGGGCAGAAGAGAACAACATTGAATGGCGATTCCATCTGCCATATAATCCAACAGGGGCAGGCCTTATTGAACGCTACAATGGTATTCTTAAGGCTGCCCTGAAGACAGACTCCCAGTCCCTGCGGGGGTGGACAAAAAGATTATACGAAACCCTGCGGGACTTGAACGAAAGACCTCGGGATGGCAGACCCAGTGCTCTGAAAATGTTACACACTATATGGGCCTCCCCTCTTAGGATTCAAATTACAGGTGCTGATAATGAGGTAAAACCGCAGGTTGGTAATGACAATAATCTCCTGCTCCCTGCCCCTGAGAATCTAAAACCAGGAATCCATAAGATAAATTGGCCCTGGAAGGTGCAAGTAGGACCCAAGTGGTGTGGCCTACTTGCACCTTGGGGGAGACTATTGGAGGTGGGAGGTTCAGTTACCCCCTCGGTGATAGGTACATGGCCTACTGACATCGTGGTCAATACTCCGGTCTTTATTGCTAAAGGGACACCCATCATGTCCCTATGGCAGATCAGGACTCCTCCTCTGGTGCCAGATATAGTTATACAGCCACAGATATCTGGCCAGAGGGTATGGTATCGGAGGCCGGGACATAATCCAGTGCGAGCAGAAGTATTGACCCAAGACAAGAATACGGCCTGTATCTTGCCCTGGAGGGCAGACCTTCCTCTCCTGGTACCCTTGAAACATCTGTATTACTCTCCCTAAGATTCTAAGCCTCTAGGACCATCAGAGAACAATTTGTGTGGACTGATGAAACGCAAATGGACCTGCACCTCGAGATGGCTTGTCTCCAGTAACATCTATCAAGCACTGGCCCACGGAAGATCGTGAATACCCATCCAATCATCATTTGAATAACATCAGCATTCGGTGCGACGGGAAATTGTATCAGCGTCGCGTTGGGTCTCTGTGATAAGGGAAAACTCACCTAATCATTGGTTCACGCTGTGAAGGGGTGGAGTGTATGGGAGATTGGTAATCACAGCCTGAACCTCTGATTAATCAGCTGAGGCAAGTATGGGGTCAGCTGTGGGAGCACAGGTGAGAGTGATGTAGCTGTGCTCCCGGGAGGGGTGGAGCTTGACTCCATCCCCTCTGAGACCTCATTTAAGGGCTGACTCCCACTGGAGCAGTATCTCTTGGAGATCGCTCACCAGGGAGGACTGCCTCAGCTGCTTCAGTCAAGGCACCACCATTGGTGAGTTTTTCCTTTACTTATTCACTTATATACCTTCTGTACATTTTGTTTCCATCTGTACATTTAAAACCAATACAGATGTCTTCTGTGATGATGTTATTCCAGATGCATAATTTTTTACCAGTTATATATGGAACACTGTGAGCAACGCTGCTTGGCTTAATATACTTGAATCCTTTTTTTCTGAGTTATTTGGGCCCAGTTCTGAACTCAGATAAACAGTAGAAGACAGTCTGGGAAAGCACATACTGTTCAGAGACTTAATGGTAATTATCTCGGATCAGGACATTTCAAGAAACAGTGTATCAAGAACAGTAAGTACTGTGACATTTTTGATAAAAGATTCCTCAGTGACGTATGTGTCTTAAATAAACGTAGGCTATCTCACTTTTTTCTCAGGTTACATCTTTTTGTATCTTCAGCAGAGACCAAAGGAGTTCCTGCGCATTTCAAACAGAAGATAATATATGATCCTGGAATGCAACTCAAACACCACGTTTGTACATTTAATAAAACTTTTACTTATGAAAGAGAATGTCTAACTGCATCTTCATAGACCCACTGTTTGCCCATCTTTTTGTAGTATTCAGGTAAACACTAGAATCAAAGGTAGACTATCAATGCGTACTCTTATTTAATAGAATTTTAAACTATAAGCATCCAAACTGCTTGCTCATATGTAATTACTGTAAACAATTGTGTCCTGATATTAAATGCTGGATAAGAAACATGCATTGTTTGTTCCATTATAATTTTCTATATTTAAGGAATTTCAAAAACTCTGTAAGTCCAACAGCAGAGTGGCAGTGCTTTATTTTAACAGAGGAACCTGCATATCTCTCTTCCTTTCCCTTCTCAGAAAGGGAATCTGAGAAGTGATAGCTTGCAAATCCAGAAAATACGTTCCAAGAGAGGCAAAGGGAGAATTCCCCAAGTCAGACTTGGGCAAGTTCCTTCCTATTTCACTTTGGTGGGATATCTGGAAAAGGCCCCATTCTGTAAAATTTCCTTTCCAACATCTACAATCACAGAATTTACTTCTATAAAATGTATCACTATTTGATTGCAAATATTAACGTTTAAAGACAGAGTTGGATTTCTATAGAAGTTGTTGTAACTCTAAATAACTATTCTTGGTTTTGTCACAGAGTACTCCTCCTGTCCTCAGTCTCCTAATTTCACCTGGCTGTTATATGTAAGTCCATACTCAGGACTGGTGACACTGTCCTGCTAAATACCATGACTAGGAGTAAATCACCTTACCCCATAAACAGTGAGTACCCAGTGAGACCCTTCAGCTCTAATCCTAATAAGGCTGCATGTGACCTCCCCAGGTCCTTTTAAATACTGTGAAGCTTGACTGACAATAGTCTCAAGGTAAATTATGTGGAGTATTTACCAGAGGTGGCTTATGTTTAAACATCCACTTCTTGAGAGAAGGTAAAACCTCCAGGGTGGAATGCTTTGGATAATCCATTCAGTGATTGTTCCCTAAGCAATGTGACCTGAGACCTTAGCTGTCAGTAAGCACTGTAGCAAACACCTGAGAAGCTGGGTGTACTGACTATAAGAAAAAACAAAATGGAGTGTGGAGCAGAGTAGAGGAGTAATGGAGAGAGTGTGGAGTAGAGTAGCCCCATGACTCCAAGATCATCCTGCAAGGATGGGACTTGATTATTGGAACTAATAAACTATTCTGTTTTCTAGAGCCAACCATAAGCCAGCAGTTTTCAACCTTTCTGTCAAAAACAGTTTTAGAGTAAACATTGCAAGACAAAAGTATGTTTGACTAGAGTCACCCGAGCTCCATCTGAAAGTAAGAGAGTAGTATAAAGTGGCTTAAGAGAGAAGGAATTTTGGGGAGTGGAATCATCTCCTTGGGTGTGGCCAAATTCCTTAAGGCTAGTTATGAGAGCCCACTCAAATGTAACAGATGAATTGGGCAATGTACTGTTTATGAATCCATGATCTTGATAGATCATATATTGAATGCGACCACACTAATTGTGCTGACTTGGGTTTCACTCTGTATCGAAGCTCAGCTGCACCCAGGCCCTCTGATATCTGAGGACAAGCTGGAATACAAGTGGGTTTATTTTCTACCAAACTTCTCTGCCCTTTTCATGCAATGGGAGTGCTTACGGTTCACATCTTCCTCTGTTGTGCTCTTGTGAATAGCTCAATGTACCAAATGACTGACAAGACACCCTATTCTGCTACAGCTGAATTAGGGCTGATACACATGTTACACACAGCGCTGCCTGACAAATTGAATCAGCTGCTCTAAGTGATTTTGCCTGTTTCAGAGTGCTGGGAAACTCAAAGGGCATCAAGTCAAATTACACATTGATCGCAGTTTGCCCTGTAGCTTTTGCACACAGAAGGAATCACATACTACACTTAGAAGATTAGTGGAAGAGACTGCAACAGGGGAATATCACATACAGGGATGTAAAAGTTGAACTTCTCCAGATGGTAGTAACATCAGAAGCCTAGCCAGCCAGGAAAGAGCAAAATGTGTGTTGATGTGAGGTTCGTAAATGATTCAGTTAAGACACAGAATTCATCATCCCTCCCCTTGTAATTCCAATTTAGTATTAGCGTAATTCCTGTTTGGTTTGGGGTTATTTTTCCTTAGAAAAAACATCAACAAAAAGCCCTGAAAACAACAAACCAACCCACCAACCAACAAAGCCCCATAACATCAGATTACTACAAATTAATGTCTAAAATTGTTTTACATAGAAATAGAAATGCATATGTACTTATATTTGTGAACTTCTGTATGTTGGAATCTAAGTGCTTATTTGAACAGTAGTAGAAAAACAATGCTTTTTAAAAGTCATGCAAATGATTATTATACAAACTGTTTATTTTAATGGATGACATGTAAGAGACAATACAAGACACTGTTTGATTTGGAAAGATGTGCCAACCATCAGCACAAAGACTTGTCATTATTTGCAATGCTTGCACTAGCTGCAGCCTGCTCTTTGGTACACTAATGAGCAACTGGTTGCACCAACTGGCTGTGTGCTACTTGGAGGAGCATCATTGTGGAGTATTGCTAAATAAATTCAATAAACCTGTGTGTACTGGATGTTAAGTTACTGATCAGTAATACATGAGAAGTTGAACCAGGTTCAGTGTAGATGGTGGTTCTGCTTTTCTGAGCCATTTAATCCAAAAATCCTGAAGATTTCTAATTCTTATTGTTTGTCTTTTTGTTTCCAGGTAATTTTTTGTTTCTGCTATGTTTTCTTACAGATCATTATTAAAAGCATGATTTTCTTTTCTTTTTTTCAGTTTGGCTTTTATTTCTGAGAAACTAGTCTATTCTCAATGTCTCTTACAGTTGTGGACCTAGTAATCATTGTGTATGTACAAACATGAAAGGTTTCCTATGACATTCTGTTTTGAACACATTTAATTCTCATAGATTGTTTTCTAATCAAAGACAAGAAACATTTAGTGAAAAATACACTGATTCAAAATTGTCTTACATAATTTCTGACCTATTTTGTTGTTGTTGTTGTTGTTTGATATTTATTTCAGTGAGTTTCTTCCTGAGAAGTAAACAAAAAATGTCTGTTTAGTAGCTTTTATCACCAGATATAGGGATGGTCTCTAAGTACTGGATTTAAGAACAAATTCTTTTGTCTGGACTTAAAAATCTACTTGGTTGTTCGGTGCCTTTTACATTTTTTTCTTTTCCCCAAATGTCATGATTTCAAACTAACCATGATGGTATTTGAGTTTTCTGGGAATTTCTACACTGTGATGCATGATGTGAAGTTTTCTTTCTTTCTTTTTTTTTTTTTTTCTAGTTCTGCTTCTAGGCTGCCTCTGATCTCTGTAATGTACAGAGCAGTGTTCCCTTCCCTAGGCACTTCTCATATCATTTCTTAACTTGTTCTGTTTTTAGCAGCTTGTGGAGGTTTGCAAAGGAATCATTCACAATGATTTCTAAACTTTTCTGTTAAACTGCATAAAACCTTTCCAAAGAATATACAAAAATGAAGCACTAGAAACATTTGCCTTTTATAAGCTCAAAATGAGGAAAAAATGAAGATCTCACAGTCATCCTTGTCCCCTTGACCTGCAAAACCAACCAAATAAATACAACTTTTTGCTTTATTACAAATGCAAAATTCTTCTCTAGGAACTACTTTGCTTGGAACTGTATTAAGATCAGAATGAGTAAATGAAAAGACTGTTGGACCAAAGGCAAACATTTGTCCATAGATGTAACCATTTCAAAACCTGAATATCTTTCTTCCCTCTCCCTGCCAGCCACCACACTTCATACAAAATAAGTGTACATCGGAAGTAATTATTGTTCTATCTGAAACAAAAGTAGTTTTTTTGTTTGTTTGTATTTTCCTCAATGATTTCCCTATTACTTTTTTTCTAATTTCAGCTATTAGTACTATATGAAGTGCTGAAATTGATCCTCTCTAAATTTATTTGGGAATGTTCTCTCTGCCACTGATCCCAGCTGTGAACACTGGAGTGGCTGTGGTTCAGGCAACTGGCCATCTCATGTAACTTACAGCGTGTCCTACCAGATGGCACTGGGAGAAAACCTTCTAAATCTTATCTACTCTCTCTTCAGCTTCCTCAATACAACTGCTTATAAATATTTGCTTTTTATGTTCCTATAATTACATATTGTAGCTAATTTGGGCTTGAGCAAGACAATAAAAAGATACACAAAAAGTTCATCAAAGAGAGAATATTTGATCTTAAACAGTATCTTAATAGCCAACACTCATCTTGAAATGTCAGAATCATGTATTTAAGAACACAAAAGACCATCTACATACAGAAGCTTATACACCCATGTCTGTCTACACTAGCTTGAACATAAAATGGTTATTTACTTGGTTTTCTGCTTAATGCAAAGTGTTTGTTTTTACTAACAGTGAAAAAAGTAGATCATAACACCAAACTTGCAACTTTCTTTGCTATGCTGTACAGGGCTGTGCTTACCTACTAGTCTGTCTTAGCTGTGTAGGGTCAAGTTGGCTGATGCTTCCAGAAGCATTTTTCTTCTTACTTCTCAGGATGGATATTTACATTTTGGAGTACTGCAAGAGATGGTCCATATGAGAATCAATCAAAATCTGGGAAATTGCCCCACTTCTCCCTTGATTTCACTGGTTATTTTAACAGGAAGATTGGTGCTACTTTGAAAATGGGAAAATTACAAGACTTTTGAAGCTACCATTTACACTTTTCACCATTAATAAATAAATAAATAAATAAATAAATAAATAAATAATTTTTACTTTGCCCACAGAAGATTTAACATTGATTTTGATGTTGCTTTTTCCAGGGTAACTTGGCTATGCCTCTTTATTTTATTTGTCCTTATTTATTTATTTATTTATTTATTTTTCATCTCCCTTTCTCATACTGTGAAGTCCTCTGGCCTGTCTGTTTCATTGGCTGTTCATGGCTGTATCTTGTCCATTTGTGCAGAACTTCTACCTGAATCCTTTAATCACAGCATGGTTGATAAGTCAGTCTCTCCAGCGGGAGTTGACTAGAACTCGGGGTACATTTCCAATTGAAGGACAAAAGTGTTTTTCCTGCAACCTGTATTTCAACAATGAGCAAGAGAAGTTTTATAGTCAACATTAAAAACAAAGCAAAGCAAAACAAAACAAAACAAAAAAACACACACACACACAAAAAAAAAAAAAAAAAAAAAGGTTTCCTGCAGCTGGAGTCTTAATCTTGCAGTTGGTTTCCCACAGTCAGTGCTGCCAGTAGCAGCTTTTAAAGCTGGTGGTACTGCAACTGTTGGCTTTGCAACCACAAAACTCTCTTTTCAGGTAAACTTGAGTTAATAGCTGCAAAAAGTACAAAGCTGCAAAAAAAGAGCAGGAACTTTTTCATCTTCTTACTTTTTGAAGAGCTGCTGGGAAGTCAGTGTTGTTTCATAGGAGTCCAGTTTATGCACTGACTCAGAAAAACATCCTAAGCTTTATTTAGCAGCATTGTTCTCCATTTAATTAGATCTTACATCCCTCCCTCCTTGAACATCTTCCTTTTTGGAATTGGCAGTTCTGTAATAGTGGAGTTAAAAAGTGCAAATATTATGCTAATCTTGTTGTTTTAAAAGCTGCTGTTTTGGTGTTTCCTTCCTACACTGCTCTTGTGGAAGGTGCCAAAATCTGAAATCCTCATCTGAAAATGTTATTAATCTGTCACTTTTTTCTCTATTGACTCACATTTCAAAGAGATCTGCTTCTTTTTATCAACCTGTCTGCCTTCCCATTACAATTTTACATTATGATATTGAAGCAGTCTTTGATCGTTTTGTAGTTTGCGTAGGTCCTTGTGTAATATGTTCACTTGCTTGTCTCGTAGCATGTTCACTTGCTTGTCTAGAACACTGCATGTCAGCAAGACAACCTGCACGAGCCTAATCTCATCTGCCTCATTTTTTTGAATAGCTGGCATATTTTGTCTGATGTGCTATATAAGTTGTCTGCGTATTTGGCTGAGCACTTTTTGATAATTAATATATTATTCACCAATGATTGTCATGAACGCATTTCCTCCAACTTTCTGTTCTTTCTTTTCCTGAATAACGAGAATTGCATCTGTGCAGAGTACTGTCACTACATCTTTCTAGTTGTGCCCTACTCCCTTCACTGACTTGATTTTGTGGGTCGTTTGATATTTGCTACGCTAATGAAAGTTACCACATAGTACTGAAAATTATTTTTCTGTTGTCAACAATTCTTTTCCTGTTGTCATAGAATCAGATAACAATGACTGCTATGCTAAAGGTCTTTTGAAACCGAAAGTGCGTTTGTTATTTTGGCAGAGGTAAATTATATTTTCATTGTGAAATGAAAAAGGTAAAAGAGAGAGGCACAAGTGTGAGTGTGGGTGACAGTTGTTTCTCCCTGTCTGTGGGTGACTACAAAGGATGACTGAGCTTTAGTGGTTGAAGCCTGGTAACTTTATTCCTGATTGTGAAAGAATTTTTTCTTTATTTTTACCCCCCCACCCCCCCCTTTTTTTTTTTTTTTTTAATAATCTGTGACTTGCAAAAAGGAAGGACAGGATTTTTTGTTACCGCTGTAATGCTTGAGCTACTGATGGGAAACGGGGAACAGCCAGCAAAGTTCCTGTAGGGAGAGGAAAGGGGAAGGAAAGGGACCTGAACTTTCGTTTTGGCTGCATTCTGCATAGCCTGAAAACCTCAGGGAAGCTTCCAAGTGTTACGGTAGGTAGGCTGCAATGCACTGATCCAGTGTGAAGATAACCAAAGCGCAGCTCAGGGTGGGGAGGCTTGAAACTGATTAAAAGTAATCACAGCCCTGTGGCCTGAGGCATGCAGAAAACAGAACCATTAATGCTATCCGGGAATCCATATAATGCCCTACATAGCAATTGCCAGTAAAGAGACGAATAAATTTTGCAAGCACTTCTTCAAGCCAGGGAATTTCTTCTTTCTACCACTGTGGTGAATAAGGGCATTATCCCAAAATGTCTCGGGTGTCACCGCTTTGTTGGTGGGAAGTGAGGTCTCTCACACAGAGCAAGCTTTCCATATCCATGGGGTACCTTGACTTTTCGTGCTTCTTAATTTACAATCCAATTTATAGCCATCTTAATTTATAATCCAATAGGAGCTATATTGAGAGATACCAACATCTTATTTCGTGCTCAATGTATTAGAATATATAGAATAGCAGTGGGAGGAAATTGCTGAAAAATAATTGCAATGAGATATTTCAGTGATGGCTTATGGAGAACCTGCTGGGAATACTTCATATGCTGTTGATTTCCATTAGAATATTTACAGTAATAAACACAACAGAACTCTATTTTTGATTTAATATAAAGGTTTGTATAAAAAGAAGATGAATTACGTTACTCAGTTCTATCTATCTCATGAATTATCTTAACCATGTGGGGTTATTTTTAAAATTAAGCATTTTATTATTTTCTAAAGAGCATCTAGGGAACTATTTAATATATAAGACTGAAAGCAATGTAATTACAAACAGAGGGGCAGAAGTAATATGTAGTCACAGTTTAGGAAATGATGCTTGAGTATTTTAATACATGCCTGCGTGAATGATTACCATTAGCTTTGTTCAGCACTTACCTGAACTCAAAGATTTTGTCTCAGCATGTTTATTCCACCTGATGCTAAATCAGTAAACCACCCCATCCAGTTCCATCATTTTGTTTTTTTTTTTTTTTTCTTCCTTCTTATTTGTACTGGTTTCAGCTTGCTTGAAATAAATTCTATATTTTCATGCATGCTTAAAAATGGATCGAGTCACCAAGGAAGCTGAGAACATTTGTAAAGGGGTTTAAGAAATTTAATTTAATTGCATTTTCTGCAATTTAGAAAGGACATGTGTTTACATGTGTATTTAAAAAGATAATGTTCAGATAGTCTTACTGAAAGATATTTCAGCATCAAAAGATGCATGTGTGCTTCATCTACATAATCCACAACTTTCTGGATTTTTTTCTTGGACGAAAAAGAATTCTGTGCACGCTGTGTATTGACATAACCATTGTTGCTGGTTCCAACTGGATTCTGTTCACATACTTAAAAGGGTTAAAATTATAGAGAATGATGTCTGTTTAACCCAGGTGACCACTGTTTTTGAAAATAACAGTCATAGTTTTAGAAATCAGGGTTCATTCACATGTCTTACCAGACATAATTACGTACGAGTGTCATAAATTGTTATTCTTCTGCATTATTTAGGATAGCTCAGATAAGGTTCTTTGAACTAAAGGATTTTTTTTTTATTTTTATTTTTTTTACTTTATTAAAAATACTGAATTTTCCTTATTTTTTCAGTGTTGTACATTTTATAGGGCTTCCTTATTAAGCCTTTGTTTTAAAAATGGGGCAGAGAGACTCCTGATCTCAGCAAATATCTTAGTGAGTATACTTTTGCTTTGGGGCAAGCACAACTTAATATTCATAAATCTTGGAATGCAGAGGAGGAACGTGAAGAGAATCAATGTAGATTCTCAAGCATTAGGTATTGGGGCTAAATGTCTGATGTGAAGAACTTATCAGAGGATTGGCAACATTATTAAAGTATCATGTAAGAGCCAAGCTATTTCTAAGTTTCAAAAAACCTATGGAAAGATCCCTAGTACTAGTTGACATTTCAATAAAATGTGGCTAAGAAGAAAATATCTCATATAAAGTGATCTCAACAGACTAACATAAAATGAAACAATAAAGCAGAATCCAGTGCAATAAAATAATGTCCTTATAGATGGTGCTTGAAATCTGAAAATCAATTAAATCTAGTTTTAAAAAGCAAGTAGTTTCAGTTGTAAAAGATACAGCAAATCATGTTTTGCACAGAGTGCACATGTGGTTTTAACAATATTTACTTCTGATTAAAGAAAGACTCAGTAGGTGCCCATTCCATGCACTGCTTGCTTCGTAGTCACGTTAACAATCATCTTAATTTACAAAATGGATAAAAATGCAATGGCAAGTGTAATAAAAAACAGTCCCTAACAAATACAGACTGTTAACTGAAGCTCTAAGTTGTGCTAAAAATGACATGAGGAAAATAAGCTTTATTAGACATCGAAGATCAGCAAATCTTGTCTGTGGCAGATCAACAGCAAAAACTTTTTCCTGAATCAAAAACATTCCTCAGGAAAAATCTTCTGCTAGCAGTTTTCTTTCTCTGGAGACAAGGGGAGTCTGCACGCAGCATTGTCATTGAGTTTCAGAGGTTGGTAGAGAGATGATTATGAGCAGCTGTGACACCAAAGCCTGGTCTAGAGTTGGGAACAGGTGATGTGATTACGGGGTTGCCTCAGGTGCTTCAGAGCCACTGGTTTCTGGACCAGCATCAGAGTATGCTTAAATGATTTGGAGGAGATGAGCTTTTTTTCACAGCTCATGTCAGTTCCTTTCTATATTTGATATGCATTGGTTCCAAGTCAGTGTCCCATATAAGGCACAGAATCCTACCTCTTTACCACAGTTGCCAGTGAACTGCTAAGTTTAAAGACCAGTGACAACTGGACCGTTTAAACTATGTTTTTATTACTGAGATTTTAAAGAATTAGACTGGAAACAAACAAGAAGGAACAAAAAACATCTTTCTTAGCTATGCTGGTTTTGCAGCATCAAGAAGCGTTACAATATTTTTTTACTGATGTCAGCATCAGAGTCTCAGATTGCTCAGTAGGGCTGGCTCTGTGGAGTAAGACTGTGCAATTATTATATCTGTTTCACCCGTGACTTATCAATATTAGTTAATATACAGTTTGTCAAATGCCTATTCTTTTTGTCCCTACTAGTTACTTTTTCTATAATGTCTTCCTTTAATTGCTTTCATTTGTGTAAACTTATTTTTTGATGCTTTACAAAAGAACGTCTTAATGCATTCTTTTATCTGTATATATATAACATGTATATCTATCTGTATATTTGTATATATTTTAAAAGATGTGTTTTTTTTCATAGTACTTATTTCTCAGATGTCTATGTTTTCAATATTCCACACTGTAAGTACTCCAGTGAAATACGGAAGTCTCTGCAAATAGAGGATGATCATCCCAAATGCTCATAAAATGGAAGTATCAATATTCTGTTTCTATATATTTTGATTTTATAAATATTTACCACTGCAGCGATTCCTGTAAAATTGGTGAAGGAAGCTATGAATGAGAGATCGGTTTAATGCTTCTGCTTTGAACTGCTTACTCACAAGGTGAAATTTTCATACTGTGTCTATATCAACATGCAACTTTTAAAGCAGGGTGTTAATTGAAAAAGTCTTTATACCACCATTATGTTCTACTTTACAAATAAGAACACAGACATTGAAAGCACTGAAGTTGTTGTAGTATAGCAAGTTATTGCCTCTCAGCTCAGCAGTTGTCATGGGCCGTATATGTGATCTTTAAGCCACCCCACTTTCAACTAAAAACCAGTTAGTATAATTCTATTACTTTTGAATGTATTCTGCTTTGTAGGGATGTTTAAAGAGCAACTATGACCTTCAAAGACTGTCCTTGCTTTCTTTTTGAGCAATGATTATAGCCAGAATCCATTTTCTTTCCTAGATTTTGTTCCAGCCCCTTTGTTACAGCCCTCTCTGCTCCTATCTTTGGGTCCTGAACCAGCATTTGTATGCTATAGCAGAAGTTGTCCTGCACAGATTGCATAATAGGCTTTCCCTTATAGACCTATTCAAAGCTATAATGCTCTTTCATGCCATCAGAACAGCATAAAAAATATGAGAATAGCCTTTGTACACCAGAGATTCCACAAGCGTATTTTAAATGGGGAATAAAAGATAAAAATGTGAGTAAACTTGTCCACGGTCTATGTTTTTTAGACATCAGTCGAGCAATTGTTCTGGTGGACAACAGGTTGGCCATGAGCCAGCACTGTTCCCTTGTGGCCAAGAAGACCAACGGTATCCTGGGGTGCCTTAAAAAGAGCGTGGCCAGCAGGTTGAGGGAGGTGATCTTCCCCCTCTACTTTGTTCTGGTGAGGCCACATCTGGAGTACAGTGTCCAGTTCTAGGATTCCCAGTTCATAAAAGGCAGAGATCTCTTAGAAAGAGTCCAGAGGAGGGCCATGAAGATGATGAAGGTACTGGAATGTCTCCTGTATGAGGAAAGGCTTTGTAACCTGGTTCTGCTCAGCCTGCGGAAAAGAAAACTGAGGGAAGATCTGATAAATGTTTCTAAGTATCTAAGGGGAGGTGGGAGGAAATGGATGAGGTCAGGCTCTTCTAGCTGGTGAGCGGTGAGTAATAGGAAAAGGAGCAATGGCCTGAAACTTGAACATTGGAAGTTCTGTGCTAACATGCAGAAGAACTTTAAGGTAAGGGTAACAGAACACTGGAACAGGTTTTCCAGAGAGGTTATGGAGTCTTCTTCTACGGAGATATTCAAGACCTGTCTGGATGACTACCTGTGTGGTCAATTGTACCAAACCTTCTTTAGCAGAGGGTTTGGACTTGATGATTTCCTGAGGTCCCTTCCAACCCTGCAATTCAGTGATTCTGTGATTATAACCATGTGAGAGTGCTCTGGAAGAAGGACTTTGTTTCTCTGTAACACAGATTATATGAAACTTCTATTAATGTATTTAGTGTGAACATTGAAATTAGAATCTCACATGAATATGAGATATCACAGATATTAAAATTATGTGGAGGAAGACTTAAAAAAGCATACCAGGAACATAGGCTAAAAATCCTGATGTATCCACTGCATCAAAATGAATGTATGTCTGAGGGCTGCCCTGAAAGCAGTGCCTCTTGGCATCATCGTTAGCCCATGATGACAGAGGTAGATGCTGGTGGCATAGCAGTATAGGCTGAACCTTCCTGACAACGTTCCATTTTGTTGCCATGTGACGGATGGCAGCAGAAGGAATATCTGACACTTGGATTGTCCAGCATGGAGAAAAGAAGACTGAGGAGGCCCCCTCATTGTTCTTTGTAGTTCCACTGGGAGGAGAAGTACAGAGACAAGTGCTGGGCTTGATGCTGATGACAGCTTGATCCTGATGACAGGATGTGTGGTCACATCACAAAGCTTTGCCAGAGGGGTTCAGACTTGACATTAGAATATATTTCCTTATTGTGAGGGAGGTCAAACAACAGAACAGGTCTCCCAGCAAAGTGATTGATGCCCCATGACCGTCTGTTCTCAAGAGCCATGAGACAGTGCCCTCAATAACATACTCTAACATTTGGTTGGACATGAAGAAGTTGAGCAGTTGGATTAGATGAACTTGGGTCACTTAAAACTGGACTATTCACCTTTCTTCCATTCCATTCCATTCCATTCCATTCCATTCCATTCCATTCCATTCCATTCCATTCCATTCCATTCCATTCCATTCCACTTTAAAATGAAGACCTATCAGTTAACTCTGGACTGCCACCTGGTGCTCACAAGGATAGAAGCTGCTTGCCCAAACTCTTCATATCCCCCACTTTCTAAACAAACTGCAGTAAGCAAGAGAACTTGTCAGTCTATAAAGCTCATAACTTTAGGTCGGTGCAATAGAAATTATTATATTTCTTAGTAATGCAGTAATGTAAAATGACAGGTTTTTTTTTTTTTGTTTGTTTGTTTTTTGTTTTTTAAGATTAAATTTTATCTTTAAATTACTTTGAGGTTTTAACTGTTCTTTAAAAATCACCCTCATAAAACATGTAATTGTGTTTTTACAGAAGAAAATATGTATATTCTGGCAGCAGGAACACTTTAAAAGTTTAGCTAATTGTTTCTTAAAATTTATTTTGATGAGATATGTAGGCACTTTAGCATTAGTTGTCTCGAACTATTTTCTACAAAAATGATAATCTAGTAGAATAAATCCAGTATGCACTCCGAATGCCTCTCAAAATGCCATTGATCTATTGGATAAATCAAATCTTACTCCCTTCAAGTAAACTTGGACTCATTTTCTTTAACTTCCACCACACTGGACATATAGCTGAGCTCCTCCAGTAGTCTGTAGAAGTGAGACATTTCCAGACTGCAATACAACCTACCCCACTCCAGTTTCTTCAGACAGACAAAAGATGAAATTAACTCTAGAAAAGCCCATTTCTCCCCATTGACTTTAGCCCTAGAAGGCAGTATAGATAAGTAAAGTTAATAAGAGGAATTTCACTCACAGTTTCTCACTCTACTTTTCTAACATAAAGAGCATATCTTAGCTATGTACTATGATTTGCTGATGCTGCATATTAATTTTCAGTACGTTTCTCTCCATGCTGTGAAATAATCATTTAATAAAGCTTTCAGGGGCAGTGTGAACCTTAGTAATATAGCTTTAATAGATCTGTTGCCTGGGAACTTGAATCAAGACTTAGGCCCAGTGCCAGCATTAACGTAAAGACCCCCATAGGTGGCCTTGTCCCTTGTGTAGGTCTTAGACATTCTGAACCAATTTTGGTAGTACTTTTTCTAAATGGAAGTGCTTACAGTAGTGCTCAGTGCAGACCTATGTCAGAGAGAAATAAACATCCCAGTATGGCAGGAGCAAAAGGAGGGTCTAATACTATTATTTTCCATTGTTGAAACCCATCTTATATTACCTGGTCCCAAACTTAAAGAAATTATGGGAAAACACTGTATTGATTACTTAGAGTCTTAAATATATATATATTTTTTCACGTAGTATCACCATTATTTTATGAGCAACCTTTTTGATCTACATATTCATGGAATCACAGAATCAGAGAATTACAGAATGGCTGAGGATGGCAGGATCCTCTGGGTCTATTTTGTACCAAACCCTGCTCAAGCAGGGACACCCAGAGTACAGTACACAGGACAGTGTCCAGACATACACAGTAACATGCATCCAAAAGCAGCTCATAGTGATTCAGTTTCAAAAGAAAGGTTTGGTAACCATAAATTGGACAGAAGGAATGGTCAGTCCAGCCTCTCCTGACAAAACTTGACTCAGACTCAACAGCGTTGTGTCTTTGACCTTTTAGAAGTTTTCTAGCTCTGCTCCTCTTACAGCTTAATCATTTTGAAAATAGTGTTCATGTATGTGGCAAGTTTTAATCTAGAAAATATCAAAATTCTTCTTTAATTTATGTCTCTGGTAGATATCTTTAGCCAAGGGAATAGCCCATGCTACCAGTAAGGGCTGGTAACAGGCACTTACCTCTTGGAGCTCTGGAGAATATAATTTGTAAATAGCTGTATCAACATATTTGGAGTTGTTGTATAGAGTGCTTTCTTACTCTGTGCTTACCTGGGGCTAAGATGTGTGTTGGGGAGACAAGAAAAACTATTAGATCTTTGGAATCCATGAGTATCAGCAGCCCCGCTGTGATGAAATTTGGATTGTAGCTGCAAATAGAACAGTGAAAATAATAGAATTGTTGTATTCTTTCCAGCATTTCTGCAGTGAAAAGCGGTAGCCCAATGGACCACAAGTTCTTGATGAAATAAGTTCCCTCATAATGGTGCTTTGAATCAGTGACTGGGCCCACATCTACTCAACAAAATATTTTGTACATCAAAGACATAATTGTTGAAGTCATTTGTTATTAAATAACTTTGTCATTATATACCTTATAAAATATATAGCAAAAATTCCATGTGCCATTTTAAATGGGTTAAATTCGTATTAGGTGAATACCAGGAAAACATGTATGAAAAGAAATGTTTGCCCTTGTTATTTTTAGAAGCATATTTAAAAATATTTGGATAGAACATTTCCTAGTCATATGTCATATTGTGTACAGCATTATCTGTGTATATATATGTATACATATGTGACGATATATTTGAACAGCATTCAAACAAATGAAAGATTAGCCATGAGTCAAGAATGTCCAGCCTTAAACTAATACATTACTAACACTGTCTTTTATTGTTCTTGTAGCAAAACAAATTCAGTAGCAGTTGTTGGACAAGCGTAAGATGTGGGAGCAGTTTCCACCAGGACACATTTTAGATCTGATGATGACATCCTGGAAGACAGTATAATTAGAGGTGTATTTCAAGGCTGTCCCATAGATGGCAAGCCATCAATTAGCAAATACTTTAAGGACACTTTAATCAATGATAAATAAATTAAAAAAAAAAATAAATCCCCATGACCTTAATGATCTTTCAGTTCTTAAAAAAAAAATAATACCCACCAAACAAACACGCTAATCTCAATCCTTGATTTCCCTTTCGGCAGCTTCTGCAAATGAACAGTGTCTGTTAAAAAGGAATAGCTCAACTGAAACAAATTCCTCTTGCTTTTGTCTACAAGTGAACTGCACTGTGAAAGGACATGAAATGTGAATGCACTGCCTAAGTAAAAGATAAGGTACAGTCTGAGGGTAACTATTAACATCACCATTGTACAGCAAATAATCGGAATGGTAAGAGGTTGTTGGTCAAGAAACAAGTGAAACAAAGCTTTCGTGTTTCTTAAAGGTTCTCTAGATATCTAAATTTTTCATGTGAGCTGTCCTTGTAACTTTGTTAAGAGCTGTTATTAGAGCTGCATGAAGAAACAGCTAGTTATTCAGGTGTGTGAAATTATATACAACAAGAAGTGTTTGAGAGAAGTGGGAAAAACGTTCTTGCATTCACTATTAGATTACATATTTATATATACACATTGTATATATACATGTTCACTCTTAAGAATTATGCTTTTTTTGCAGAAAAATTCTTATAGCATTTATGCTGATTTGTGTTCATTTATGGATCAGATCAAATAAATTAGCTTTATGTAGTCAAAGACGTAAAAAGCATTTTATGCTTACAATTGTACATGTAATAGTTTCAAGCAATTCCAACCTGGATAGAGGCTTCCTGTGAAGTCCTTGGAAATTAAAGGTAAATAATACCTACTGATTCTAATGGATGTGAAGATACAGATTATTGTGAACTTGAACTTAACACTTCATTTATATTTCAATTGCTTTCCAGCATCTGATGTTTTATTTGCCATAAATACGTATATAAGCCATATTGCTTTAGGGTAGAAGAGGGCTCTTGGAAATATCAAAAAGAGGTCTTTTGCTACCAATTTGAAATTTTTCATGAGATATTTTTCTTTTAATTCTTACCATAAATATATTTTAATGAATGTGTGGCATTAGTCTGTTTTGTATCCCAGCTCCAAGGAAAAAAGAGGTACATGTTTCAGTCAAGTTCTAACCATGATGAATGAAAATTCAAGCCTAATACACATATTTAAAAAATTCTAAATGGAGCCAACATAAATGATTTTATCATAAACATTGATTGTCTGGTACATGAAAAACAACTCACACAAACACAGCCAAACATACCTGTTCAGAACTCCTTTAATGGAAAAAAGCAAGGCACTGATAAAAATAGCTTTATTTTCAAATTGTTTGCTTACTAGACAACATTCTGACAATTCACTGGAAGAAAAGGTTTTTTAAATTCAATATTTCTTCCACACAAGGATGGGAAACGTTTCTCATTTGTATGTAATTTTTAATTTTCTAAATTAAAATAATTGCTGTTGTGCAACTCATAAGTGCAAAACAAATATCTTCTTTTGTAACTCACCATATATTTTGCTACTGCAAAAGTAGTTAGATTGAGTTAATTTAGATCAATCAGACTGTTTTACAGTAGAACATACAGCAGATCCTAATTTCCCTCACTGATTATCACAAAATTAAGATAAGTTTGTCATTTTTATTTCAGTCAGGTTTTTTTTTTCCCTGTTTTATGACCTCAAAAGAACATCAAGATGTGAACGCTATATACACAAACACTCTTGACTTCAGGTGACGATTCTGGTTTATGTTGTCTCCCTCTTACTGACTGCTCTCACCTACATTTTTCCAGGCAAATTAGGCCATATTTTTCTTTAAACAGTTCTCAGGTTTAAGGGCTTTTACAGGCCCTATTCCATTCAAATCAATGCGCCTCTTCAGCAGAAACACTGCACTGTCTGCTCGTCATTAAAGTGCCTACAATACTTTGGCACTAAACAGGCAAGTTCCACATAAAACCACAAATTTCCTTCCATTGAGGAAGGAAAAAGGCTAATCTGTAATATGAGAGCAAAGGACACACTGGAAACAAACAAAAGACGCAGTCCAAGAAGATGAGTGAAAAGATAATCAGTAATTACAATTTGTTTTCAAACTGATTGAGGCAGGAAGAGATAAATCCTATGTAGTGAATGTTATATTTTGATAATCATTAATATAATACATAAAGCATAAAAGTAAAAAATTTATATTATTTTATTTTTCTTCTTTGTGTTGACTAAGTTATTGCTCTCTTCCTTTAAAATAAGATGTTTTGTAGCCATATATGCATTTAGGCAAAACTGAAGTGCATACTTAGTTCAGTTACACATGGAAGCTAACAAGCCTGTGTAATGCTTTGACCATAGGAGTAAGGCTTGTGGAAAGCTTCTATTGTCTAAGAAGTGTGCAAGCAAACACAATTGTTCAAAAGAGGCTTTGAGTAAAAAATGCTATATAGAATGCTTTAAATTTTTAAATAGTTTGGTTTTTTATTCTGTGTTAGATCTATTCTTTTTGATGTTAGTGATAACATACATTCTATCGATCTATCTCCCCAATGACTTCCTGAAGTTTGGTGGTATATCTATTAAAATGTTACTTAAAGTTCATCCACCTTGTTTTTCCTACACTAACTTATCCCTTCACAAATTATCCCTTGTTGAGAAGTAGGGAAAAAAAAACACAACAACCAAAACAACCACTGTGTGCATGAGGAATATTTTCCACTGGTTTTGAAAAAGCAATTAAGGAAAGTTCCATTTATTCTTCCAAAGCCAATGTTTACCTTTTTTAATACTTTTGATTATTTTTCCTTCTCAACTCATACTATATTTTTAAATTTTGCTTATTGCTTTTAAAGTAACCCTATGCCTGTTGGTGTTAGGCTTTTATCCTTACAGTGAATTACTGAGTGTGCTTGAGATTGAGACAAATGAGTGGGAAACAGAAAGGTAAAATCAGAATCTTTTCAATTTCTTCACTTTTGAACAGTATGCTGCCTAGTTTCTTGAAGAAATACTTACTGGAAAAATATACCTATGAATCCGTACTATTGTTTTAAAGGTTAGTGTGATTTGAACCAATTTTTTTACTGAAATCATTCATCACTTAATCTTGAATAAAATTTATAATCATTAATGAAAAATGAATTTAATATTTGTGGTATTTCTATATACCTCAAACGTCCAAATCTCTTACAGTAAAGATGTTCTAAAATTCAAACTATGCTCAAATTGTTTCATTTTAGCTTGGTTACTCTGAACAAAATGACTTACTCTCACTGTGGAACACACAGACGGATTTTTGCATGTTAGACTTATGCAAGGTGATCATATTTATTGTACTGCAAAAGAAGTCCCTTTACAGATTAAACATCACTGTGCATATTTTAATGATTCATTGCATGAAAAAAAAAGGAATTTTCACTGTAATTTAGGCGATGAAAGTTTGAGTTTTAAAGGATACTTATATAGGCGTGAACAACTGTTCTAAAATCCTTTTGTACATCTATTTTGCAAAGAAAATACTATAAAGCTTATAGAGATGGTCTGTGTATGGTGGTTATTTCTTAGAAATTATGATTATTAAGGAAAAAATCCTCAACATAAAATTCATACGTAAGAAACCTTTAGCATTATAAGCATTTTAATAACTAAATTCTGGAAATTCAAGTCTCAAAGAGTTCTATAACTCATCCTATTCAAATCTAATAGAGTACAATGCAATTTTTACAGTGCCCTTTGTGCTAGTATCCTGGAGCACTTTAACATGAATAAAGTTAAAATTAGCAACGTAGCACTCAATTTCCTAAAGGAGTTACTTTAGAAAAAGTAAAAATCGATGCCTTAAATGTTTGGATTTTAAACCATGCCAATTGAAGCTCTTTTTATTTCAAGTAGCAGCGTATTCCAAGTCTCTGAACAAAATGTCTGAAGGCTCTATAGGTTTAGAATATCAGAAAGTATTTAAGAATTATGAAACCATCATCTATCAATCTCCGAGTGCATACTGATAGGCATGGAAAGTAAATGTAATGGCTAGGTAGAGCTTTACGGCAGCCTTTGTATCTAATAATAAGGTAGTAGTTTATTTGCATTCCTATAGTATGTTTCTGCTGAAAATCTAAAAGCTGAAAAAATCTCTGTCAATTCCAGCAGAACAATATAAAACACTTGCAACACTGATCAGTAAACTGTCATATGATGCAAGTGATGTGTGACCCTCAGATATACCACCGGGTCAATTAAACGTCAAGAGGGATCACTTGCATAGTATGGCTTTTTGTGAATGATTTTATTGAACTGTAGTTCTGCAGTTGATTACTTTAGATTCTATATTTAAAAATGTAAATGTAATTTGCAAGACTTGTAGCAGATCCACATCTGCAGATATGGCAGGAAACAACAGTTAAGCAGTTGCTGTGTTCCTTCTTCCATCCCCTGCAAAAGCATGTAGCATGTAAGTGTATTGCAGAATCCCTAGATGGAAGAACAAAAAAAAACCATACCAAATCAAACCAACCAATCAACCAAACAAAAACAAACAAACAAAAGAACCGCAACAAGACGAAATGCACAAAAAATGGGATACTGATCAGAAAGCACAACTGTTGTTACTCTTGCTATTTCTGCCAACCATCTCAATAATATGAAAAGCAACAGATCTGCTTGTTTTCAAATTGGAAAGTCAAGTTTCAAATTTCAGAAAAATAGTTATAATGTACTTTGTTGTTCGGGAGAAGTGAAGCAGCAAGAGAAATATAAGAGTCACATGCAAATGAGAGGAACTTATGACCTGCTCAGAAAGAGGAAAGATGTCACTAGGGACAGTAAAAGACAACTTCTGTTTCCAGATACCAAATGCAAAGTTAAAGCTGATATTGGACCCAGGTTCTTTTTGGAGCAATAGAACAAAAGGCAAGAGATACAAGTGGAAGCACAGAACATTCTGTAAATCTCTGTAAGATGTGACTTTTTTCTTTCCTTTGAGACAGGAAGGATACTACTGGGGCTGTTTTGCTAAATTATACCCTACTCCACTATCACTTTCTTAATCTTTTTTATCTTTTTATTTTATTTTATTATTATTATATATATGTTAATATGATACAACAAAGAAGGCTTATTAGCGTATCAGGACAGATTTTGCATGACGTGAAACAATGTACAAGCAATGGTTATGCAAATTACTTAGATTCTGAATGTGAAAATACTTACTGTATTTTCATAAAGAGCCCTTCTACATCTCCTAGGTGATGAAAGGCCACTAAAACCTCACCAGCCCAAAAAGGCTTATGCAAAGCCTTTTGCTGGCTTTCCTTTGCCAGGAGTACAGATGAGGGTGTGTGAAAGGAAAGAAATGAGACAAAGTTGTTCCAGGTGTGGAGAAAGAAGCTGCCTTTGGAAGCTGGAAAGAACTGACGTGTCAGAACACGTCAGGCAGAGTGACAAAATACATTGATGTTGGGAAATTTATAGTTCCAAAAGCTATTGTCCGTGGGTGTTTAGTGTTATGAGAGATTGTGGATTTAATCGTGGGTTGTTGAGGTTCATTGCAGCCTTGCTGCTTGCTGATGTGTGATCCAAGATTTCCATACATCTCTGTAATGGAATGAGGTGTTAGAAATTTCTTTCTTTTAGATTTCTTTTGTCATACATCTGAGAAGAAAACAATGACATAAGTAGTAGAAAAGCAGTTGCCTCCATGGAAAGAAGGGGATTTTAAACACTTATTAGGTGGCAGAAATAGAAAGAAACAAAGGAAAAGTACAGCACCCTTCATCGCTAATTTCATTGTGTAACTAAGCTCTACATTCCTGGAGATGGAAGGAGAAAACATTCATGACTCTGTTGCAAATGCAGGCTTTAATGAATATCTCACTCTTCATAGCCAGCCTTTTGTCTCTGAGGATTTTTTTGAAGTTTCTATATTAGGTTAAAGTAACAAAAAAGTCAGCTTATAAGTTTCTGCTACATCTAGCAGAAGCAAACATCTTAGCTTAACAAGAGAGTAAACATGGGCACTTTAAAACATTTGTACCAGCAAGGGATTCCAAATCTTGTTTTTACATTTTAGGCCTTTCCCTATTCTGTATATCTGTAGTGTGACATCTTTACAATGCAAGCTGGCTGTTACTTACTATATATGAATAGTGTTTTAGACAATTTCCATTGTCAGTTTGAGCAGATAATGGCTCATGAGAAGAGGCCATTTAAGCTTCTCCATATAGGCAATGATGCAGAGTACTCACTGAAGAAAAGTACTGAGAGATGGAGACAAAAATCAGTATTATCTCGTAAGTGGTCTTTCAAAACTCTTGTATTTGCTGCTGGAAAGATTTTTCTGATGCTGTCCTACATTCTTTTCTTCCCAATTCTTGTGTTTTCTCTGTTGATTTTTACTTTTCTGCGCCTCTGCATCTTTTCCCAAACCATTCGTACATTTACCATAGTGTTTGCATGATATGGTTGGTCACGTATACTCCTGACCTTAGAAGGGGTGCCCATATTGCCTGTCCTTGTATAGAACTTACAAGTAATTCAGTTTGAAAATATAGCTCCTAGCTCAGGAGAACATTCAATTGTTACTCTCTGACTTTAATGGGATTTAAGACTTGCATAATATTAAGTACAGGCTTCATATTTTCTGGAGTGGAGAAGCCAAGGTAGAAACCGAAGAAAACTTCCAAATTCCATGAACAGTTAAACAACTATTATCCAAGAAACAAGGAGTTGATAATTAGTTCTTTGCCAAGCTCTTGTGCAATTCCTAGGAATGAAGATATTGAAAAAGGATGGTAGAAAACTATGAACTACTTGACAGATGCATTTTGAGAGATAATAATAGCTACAGTAAGTGTAGGATGGGATATTGCTCATACACGATTACTGAACTACCAGGTATTCATTTGGCTATAGGCAAACACAGATCAATGGCAACTGACTGAAAAGGAGTAGGGGTAATAATTTTTTTTTTCCTCACCAGTTCTAAAATAAATCTCTTTAAATTTGTGACACAGTCGGTCATGTGCATCATATTATGGCAGGTTACATCACATGATTTTATGTAGCCTGCTGGTAACGTCACTTTGCATTATACATTTAAAGAAATATCACTTCTTTTCACATAGGGTGGAAGACAGTAATCAACTGACAAGAATTCTCCCGCTACCCATGAGAAGAAGTGGAATATCAGATCTAATACTTTCCACCTCCAACAAATAATTTTCTGTAAACGTTTGTGCATGACAGAATGCTAGCAGACAGTGGGTATTTCACAGCTGGTGACTCTCTTATTGTTTAACTGTGATGTCTGCATCTTATCACTGTGCAAATTATTTAGCAACTGCCATATTATTTATAGGTATGAATTGCAAGAATTAATCTCATAAATAATTCATTTTTTCTTTTTTTTTTTTTTTTTGCTGTGAATTAACATTCTGACACAGTTAAAAATCTATTTCTGTAAAGGAATATCAAATGCTATGGACATGTTGCGCTTACTTTTTTTTGAGCCAATGTATTTTAAAAACATAGATTTCAGTGAAAACAATTAGGAGTTGTTATCTTTAACTTTATGCACTTGATGGAAGCTTTCAGATGGTGATAAGTGCCACTGTGGTCTTTGATAAGAATTATGTCACGTTTAGGCATTTACAAGAAGAGGAAAAACATTGGATCTCATCCTAACAGCAGCAGTCTGTCACTACGTGACACCAGTTTGTAAACAAAATCTAACTTACATGAATAATGATCCATTTTATAACTTAAAACAGGAAATAATAACGTTCTTTTTCTTTCTACAGTAAGACATAAGAATGTCATTGTGGACCTAACAGAAAGACAGTCACAAGTTTGTTTGCTAGTAGACTCCTAGGGAGCTGAACACAAAAATCCAATAAATAATTAGCTCTCCTGTGACAGGCTTCTGAATTACTGTGATACATTAATTGGACAAAATTAGCATGAATTAAGGCAAATAAGTATAACATGTAATTTATTACTTACTAAGCATGGTGCTGCAGTGGAAGCCTCAGATTTCCCTTAAGATTGCTTTAACAGCTATAATGCATTCCTTAATTTACTCTGTGGAAAATCAATTTTTTCAGAGTTCATTAAGCACCAATATGTTACAATGCAACTCCCTAGAGCACAGAACCACAATACGTTATGCAAATTCATACCAGCGTGTTACCAATATGTAAATAGCAATAATACTATTGTCAGCTTCCTATTGATAGCCATGCTGAAAAAGATAAAGCTTAAAACTTTAACTCTTCAGATTTGTTTATGATATTAATCAGTACTCCTTTAAATTGTCATTTCTTAGGAGAGTTGAGAGCTATTTTTAAGTCTTTTTTTCTTTACAGTTCAGTAATGAGAGGGTACTGAAGTGTTTGTTTGCAAAGAAAGGGCATGTAAAGCCTTCTTATGTGTTAGGAAGTATCATCCTTTTCAAAGTGGAAGATCAGTTTTTCTAGTAGATCCACAGCTGGACATTGCTATCTGTTACTTATGGATATACCACTCAGTACATGAAAAAGAAGTCCTACACGTAAAGTTGTTTGAGCCCTTTCCTCCTCTTTTTAGCACACGTAATAGATATTATAATGAAATGGTACACTGAGTTAACTCCAGCCAATCAAATATGGGCCAGAAGAACTAACATTAAGAGAATGAAGTCTCAGACTATTCAGTATTCACCTAATCATATGCCAGACTCCAAAGCTATCAAAATAGCTGCCTACTGAGCTCTTTGGGGAGACAGATGTCACCAGGGGAAGAATGATTTCCACATCTTGGCACTCTGCGATTGTCAGACTGAGGGAGGAAGAAAGAGAGGAGGGCCCCACTAGTGAGGAAGAATCCTTTGCGGAATGAAGAGAAGCCACATCTCTCTCCCGTTGTTCCCCCCATTTCACAGATTTGTTTTAAATGAAACCTTTTCTGGCTAATTCACGCACTGAAAAGCAAAGAATGGCATTGCCCTAAACTGGGTGGAGGTCTGGCTCCTGGTCTCCATTAGATGCTGCTTCTCATGAAGGACCTGGTTGTTCTTCCTAGCCTCAGTCCTGACGGTATTTTTATTATTATTTTATTATTAAATATTTTCACTTAAGTTCCTGTTTGGCCCTGATCTGTAAATGTTGCTGAAGTAAGTAGGTCAGAGGAGCTGGCTTGAAGGTCTTGGGCCTGTGAAGGAAGGTAGGATTTTTTGTTGTCATTTTTTTTTGAATGCATGCAGGTCACTCCAAAAGGAATATCTCCTATTCATTTCCATAGAAACTACAACAAAGAGAACAATAAAAATATGTCATAGGGCAAATTCTCAACTACAGAACACTGTTTTTCGACAGTCACTACCATAAGCTGATTTGCTTAGATGAGCTAATCGAAATGCTCTTCATTTCATGGTATGACAGCTGTGCATGGCCATCTGGAAGGTGGCTTTTCTTTCATGTGGTTGAAATACACCAACCACCACCTCACTGTGCTCACACCCACTGGTTGTTCCCCATAGACCAACGTCTATTCTGCAAGTGTTGATGAATGCCAGTGGGTGCCCTTTTTCCATCTGGAAGGAAAAACCCAACTGGATGACATACCTTTGCTTTACATGCACTTCCATTTAAGACACCTTTTTGACTGCTGCTATCTGTTAAACAACAGAATGTAATGGAATATTGGTGGGAAGGTTCAGTCTCTACTGCCATACCACCAAAACCCACTTCTGACATTGTGGGCCAATATAATAAAATAGGAGACATTACTTTCAAAGCAGCCATGGTATATATAACTTTGAGATAGCAACAGCGATGCAGGCAGAAAAGCATAGCCTTCAGTCATTACATTTTCAGCCTCAGATGGAACAGAAACTGGTAAACCTATTGGGTCCTTAACTGTTGATGAATTTAGAACAAAAATGAACATTTGTTTGAAGAATATTTTTATATTACGGTTTCATTAAATGTATAAATTTACTTTCTTAGGGCATCCTTGTTTATGAAAACAGCAAAATCCACTTAAAGTGAGACTTATCTGTCATTTTGGTTACCAATGTATTTGTAGTGTTTCTTACTATAAACAAGAGAAAATTTACATTAGAGATAAGTAATATTATGTAATAACACTTGGTGATAAAATATATTCAGGACTTTCCTCAGTCCACCACTTCCCATCCTGCAACTATGGCACTCCACATCTTAAAACTATATCGAAAATGGTGACCAAACCTCTGCAAGCTCCTAACTGTTGAAGAAACTATCACAGTCTTCAGAAGACAGATAAGGAAAAGCCAATAAGAGCTATCAGTGTATACAGAGAGTATGATACACTGGAACGATATTCGCAATAAGTACATATTCAAAACTGAGAGCATGCTAGAGATGATTCCAGTTGGCAAATTCAGATTCACTGCAGACTTAAATCTCACCCTTCAACTTCAACATATTGTAGTGGCTGTATTTAATGCTATTGTTGCGTCCTAGTGGAAACTTCATCCCCCTGGAATTGAATCAGGTGGTTGCAGACTCTGATTCTTAAGGGATAAAAGGGATATGGAATCAGTTGAAAATATTGACCTTTTTGTGTGTGTGTGTGTGCGTGTGAATGGCAGCCTTAAGTACTTCCAGGGAGCAATATCTGGCTCCATCTATTCAAGGGATGTATGAAACAGACATTTTGAATTTGTATTTGCAAATTCCCTGTGATCATTTGCAATCATAGCATATTTTCCAGGTAAATAATACTTTTCAAATAACTATGCACCAAAGTGATTGGGCATTTTCTTTAAATCAGATAAGTGGATTTATGTTTTCTAGGGGACATTTAATACAATGCTTAAAATCAGTCCCTTGGAGACCCTTAGTGAATCTGCAATAGGTATGAAATGTGAAAAGACTGTGGCAACTGTATTATCCTTATTTCCCATGTAAACTGAGCAGCAGAGAATGCACACAGGAATTCTGTGGTCCATATGTTCCAGATATATATATATATCAAATTCACTTTCTTTTCACCCCAGGTGGTGTCCAATATTGTTAAGAGTGAAAAAAGAAACTCTTAATCTTTGTTGAAAAGAGAATACAAGAAGTAGATGATTTTTGCTAACCTGCAAAAAAATTGTACTTCTTTATTTCTTTTAAAAAGGAACTGCTAAATGCACCAGGCTAATTTGTTACAGCCACTGCAAGAAAGAGCAGTAACTACTGCGTTTGCTGGCTCTGAGTCTGACCAACTTACAGTGACAGAAGCAGGAGAGTCTGAAGCTTAGAGGGCTTCCTTTGCCTTGGTGCTGTGCTCCACCACTCGTTTAAAGTCTCCCTAAGGCCTGCCCTGATTCACTACTGTGTGTTACGGAGTGGAGTGGTAATGTTTGTGACATCTTCTGATTGCTTTTGGAAGTTCGTTGTCGTAACACATTGCATAGGGGCAGCAGTGGTTCAAAAATAATGCATGTCAGGAATTATTACTGCTGCACTGACTGTGAATCCATGTAAAGTCTTCTGCATTTTACTTGTAATACTACTGCTGGTGCTAGAAACCTTTCTGTCACAACCATCTCTCAGAGTTTCCCATCCCAGCTGTTCTCCTTGACTACTTCTCTGTTCTTGTATAGTTTAGACTGAAAACATTTTTGTTGCCTTCCAGTTGCTTATCACTTGAAGATAATTATAATGACATAGTGTAGAGATAGATAGCATACTGTAGTTTAATGTAATTTGACACAATTTAAAACTTTTTAGGTACTTTGAACTTATAAGGGAATTAAATTCATCTTTTAGAAAAATTTGTCCATAACGCTGGGTATTAACATGTCAATTATTCATTTCTATCAAAATTTTTTACTCAAAATATATTAAAAAAAAAAAAAAAAGTTAATTTGTCTAATTTCTAATTATTATGGTAAGTATATAAAAAGAAGACCTACAATTGTGTGGAGTGGATTCTACCTCTCCACAAGCCTGGAAGTTAGACTCTAACTTCTGTGCTGTTTTTTGACTTCAAGTTTTTGTCTTTTTATCTACACAGTGGCCCAACTTGGAATTAAAGGTTAGAGAGAATCATCTTGCTCTCCTCATTCTTACTCTCACACTTATCTCTCACAGTTTGATGGTGTGGCACTCTTATTGAGTATGGCAGTTTGGGGACAAAATCTCCATAGGCTGAGGAGAAACTGAAAAACAGGTCTCTACTCTACAGGTGCTCTTATTATTAGGACATTTTGCAGAAGACCCATGCTTCAGGTCTTCATGCTTTACTTATGTATCTAGCCTTGGAGGAATGCTATGGGGCTGTAGCCTGAAGGGAAAGCATTACTTTTGAGAAGGACCAAAGTTCAAATCCAGCTCTGTTCCTAGCCAGCTATAGGCTGCCTTGGGCCTTTTTGATCTCCCTTCAAAGTGTCTTCATTCTGTTTGTGTACTGTGTAAAGCACATAGGTGCCAGAGTAACACACTCTGGACCTGCCAGCTGGGATCAGGTGCCTCCTTTTTGTAGCTATTTAAGTAACCCGTGTGTTCTTACTTTTATGTCACTGCCATCTGGCTGAATCCATCTCCTACTGGTCTTATGGAATTTGTGTCAAGAAGCTACCTAAATACCAAAATACTTGCTTTTCATAAAATGCTCATCTGTTACTTCCCTTGTTAAACTTAGATATTTAACCATGGGCAACAGTGACAAGAAACTTGTCGGAGCTGTGCCAGGATTTCATTCAGTGTATTGCTTCATGTGGAAATCAAAAGTGGAGTAGGGGGTGAAACACCCCTATTGTCTGTAGAAGGTCTGATTCTTTGCTCCCTGTTGGAATTACAGGTCATTATTTTCCTTCTTTCTTTTAGCATTGAGAGAATAGTGACACATACCTGAATTTGTCCTTTAACTTTCAACTGCCTTATCTCCAAATGTAACAGTTCCTTTCTGGTCTTTGTTGTCACTAAAACTGTTGTAATATTTCTGACCATGTGTGTATGCTACAGTTCCTTGCTTAACCTGCATCTTTTAAAATGGTTTACTAATATGTTTGTGTTGAGATAAATGTCACCTCCATTCTCAGTAAAGTCAAAACCAGTGAGAGATAAGGCAGCAATTCAAATGCTACTGAACAGTGGGTGAAGTTGGCTACCCACAGGTATGACAAGGTAATTATCTATCTGTCCACAATCTGGCCACAGCTGGAAATTGAGTTAATTTTATTTACTCTTCCAAAGATAAATGGAAACCCCAAGAACAGAAGAATCTCATAAAATTCTCCAAATAATTAAAGTTAAGATCTTTCTTCAGAGTCCCGTGCCTTTATTATGCAGGTATGCTGTTCTGCATCTAATTCATTAGATCATGGCCACTTAAACTGGTGAGAGAAATAACCCTTGTCCAAAGGCATAAGTACAGCAACCATCCCTTCTCTGTGAAACTGTGAAACCTGTCTTTCTCTTTAAGAACTCCACCTAAAGAGATTTTGGTAGAGTTAATAAGTGGAATAAAAAGATTAAAAGATTTATATGTTGGTAGTAATGGTTAAGGGAGAGTTGCCTCATACCTTTGGAGAGGGATTACTCTTTGTAAATGTTTCAGGTGCCTTACTGTAGGTGTCATTTGACATATCCCATGATATTGTGCCTGGCCTTACAGAGTTCTGAATCTTATGTGGGACTGGTGTCCCATCTATGCCCTAAGCATATGGCTCTTATATTCTAAAGAATTGTCAGTATTTAGGGAACTGACATTGCCTCTAGAATTTTTGCTTTCATTATCCATATTTAACTTTACATTCTGAAAAGATTACATGAGTTAAGCAAAATGAAATTACTTTTCTTGTATAACCTTGTAAGTCTAGTACATAGACTTGACATATTAGAATATCCTCTAAGCAATCTTTGGTTCCATCCTCCAATATTTTCCTATTTTCCATAGGCCTAAATAATTCTGCTCCTATCCAATTAGTATCATTAACATATATTTGGTCATCTTGCCTGTTCTACTGATTGATTTGCCTTCATACAACACTTGTCCACTGCTATAAAGCACTTTTGACTTTACAAACTACTACCATCTATCCAATTAGAGATATACAAGAAATCTCAGTATGAAGAGGCAGCTGGAAGTTGTTTCTCCAAAACTTGTCTATTATTATCTCTGCAAAAATTGCCGCCTTTTTTGATTTACAGATAACTTCCAATTTTAAGGAAGGAAACAGAATGCAAAACAGCATAATTGGATCTAAATGTATTTTAAATCACAAATCTGTTTTAATAGCGTTATTAAACCTTTCAAAAGTTTCAAAGACTGTTTTTGAACAAGTTTCACTCTTTCACTTGTTCTTGGATCAATCTCATATTGGCACATCTTGTTTGGAATCAATGCTCTCCTTTGCCTGCCTGCCCATTCTAGTAGGCAGATGATGGTAAGCTCTAAGCAGGTAACAGAAAAACTTATCTGCTCAACACTCACTTTATCTTTCAGATTTTGTTCCCCTGGACTCTAATCATCATGCCTGTGTCTTTCTGACAGCTATTTCTACTTATGCTTTTTCTCTGTTTGGAAATACTTTGGAGCAAGGATTTGGAGTTCTGGTGTTCTGTACTTTGTCCCCTTTTTTCTGATACAGCTCTAACATAGATATGATCGTTAAGCCTACCAGTAATGCTTATACATTCTGAATATTAGTTGCTTTCGTAATCTTAATTTTCTTTTTATTATTATATTTTTTTAATATGGGACATTTCTGTTGCAGTAGAAATTAACATGTCATAAAGTCAAAATTATATTTGCATTCTCTGTGTGTTCTCCAAATCAACTGCCTCCTTTCTTGTTTTGTTTTCTTTTTGTCCCCCAAAGGCCTTTAAGAATGAAATCTGTGTGAATCCCACATGAACACCCTTTTTGAAAGGTTATTAATCAGAGATAATTATCTAATAATAAGTTAATAATCTATTTATGTCTTTCTTTTGTATATTTGCTCCCACGTATTCTATATATTGATGGGAACCTCAGTATAAATCATGCTGTATGGTTTTCACTCCCAGAAAGGAGCACATCAAAACAGACACAGATCAATAATACTTCTGCTTCCTGTCTGTGAATGGTTTTGCAGGTTTCAGTTCAACAGCTTCGAGAAAATGCCAACAAAAATCCAGATAGCGATTCACTAAGCAGCAAATGCAGAATTAAACAGTCAGGCATACTACCTGAAGTGTCACTTGAAGTGCAAGTTGTCGGTTCTTAGTAAAGAAAACTTGTTGTGTAGATCCTTAAGAGCTTTTTTCTTTCACATTCTCATTCCTTGCCTTTTACTTTGGCTCATTCGCATGGTGCTATTCTCCCTTTTTGTACTGTAGCTGTGATACTGAATGCTTCCAGTCCCAGCTAGTCATCACAGGACGCAAAAATTAAATGAAAAAAAAAAATTCAATTAAATTCTAAGTTGGTTGATCCCAGAAGTGGGTAATATTTAGGTGAAAGTGAGTGGAGGCAATTAGTGCCTACTTCCAATACCCTGAGGCAGGAACTCAAATATTTCACCTGTGGAGGAGGGGGTCACGGCTTTTTCATCCATTCTTTTCTTTTCCTTTTAATTCCCTAACTCCCATAATCTGGCAAAGTATTATGCAGCACAGACCAGGAAGGTGGGCTGCAGTAAATGCTGCTTTATGGATCAAGCAGTAGGAAGTGCTATACTCTTCCCCCGAGAGACTGAAAGCTTTACATCAATCAGCATACTGACAATGACTGCTTTTGAACTTACCTGTAGTATAGCAGTGTGGCAAATCATTATCTAGCATTCAATTTTTTAAAGAACATATATAATTTGAACACAGAAGCACCATACGGCCATTTTGTCTGACTCTGAGCACCTTTTTGATTGATCACCCCTCTCTGTGCTATGGGGAGGAGACAAGGATATACTGTGCCTTATTAGCATAGTTCCCAAGTAATATCACATGCTACAATGAAGCGTGTGAAATTCTGTGCTAACACTTGTGTAAATTTAAATGCAGCATAGGACATCCGTGTTCTCCTTAAGCAAAAAACAATGAAGTTAGATACTTTGGGGCAAACAAACTAAACAGGTGGCAAACAAAAAAATAATGTCATGGTATGAATTCGGATACTTCTGCAGTGGATGATGAGATGACATTCAGTTTGTTTTTAACTCATCTGGGAAATGATGTAAGGGAACAGAAATGAATCTACTGCTTACTAATCAGGAGCTTCCATACCAGTGATTTAGCTGTAGATCCAAGAATATTTTCTGCCTGGGTCTGAATTCATTTCACTGTAGGATCAAGACTGCCATAAATAGGATGAATGACATAGAGAGCTTTGCTTAGCTTCAGTTTCTTAATGTGACATAACTACTGCATGGACTGAAAACAGCAGCAAGAATCCAAAAGCAGTTAATTACACGCTTTTCTTGTTGGAGAAAATCGAGCTTCAAACTTCATTAGCAAGTAGGCAGTTTCATGATATCTGAAAGACAGATTATTTCACATCAACTATTTGAAGTCAGCCATCTCTTGCATGTCACCTGGATCTGCATTCTGGAAAATGGGAGTGATGGAATGATTGCCCTTGGCCCTCCTCTTGATTACAGAAAAAAAAAAAAAAAAAAAAAAAAAAAAAAAAAAAAGGCTCCTAATTGCATCTTCCTTTCAGTGATAGCAATAGCCTCTTTTCTTCTATTTATTTCTGAAAACATATGTTTATTAGCTTTAAATAGTTGAATTTGTGTATATTTCTCTACTTAGTACTTAGTTCCTGCTAAGTGTGACTCTTTTCATGAACTCAATGGTAGACTTACATTTTAAGAGAGGAGAAATGCTTGGATGTAGAAAATGAAAGGCGGTCTGGTAGCACATTTTCTGTATGCGTTTATCTTATTTGTGTGATTAGTGTTAATGGATTTTTTCATCTGTGTCCCTAGTCCAGGATTATGCCTTCCTTTTAGCATTTTGTGTATGTCTGTTCTAAAATTGCCATTGAAATGAACCACTGTTTCAGAGACAAATTTTCTAGAGACATACATTGTTCTTCAGACTTCACCCAGGAGCAGGTCAGATCAAACCGCACAGCTTACCTTATTGCTGGTAATTGCACCAATTCTTTCTTGGTTTTGTTAAAAACAGGAAAGCCAAGAGAAAAACAGTTGGAAGGAAAAAGAAAGTGAAATATTACAGGTCGGTGACCCACTCATATCTTAGAAGGTGCTTTCTTTAAGTTTTTGCATTGCACAATTTAATACAATAATTGATATTAAGCTTCCCAGCCTAATGTTTCCCAAGATTAGACAAGACACCTCAAGAAAACAGTTTCACACAGTTCTACAAAATCCTCAAAAGTCTGCATCTCAGTGACCATCATTTTGACTGAGGAGACTTAGAAGAAATTACTTTCTTTGAAGTTTTGTGTCAACATTATTCCATATTTCATCCAGAAGTGATCGTCTCAGATAGACAACAGGCATTGAGTACTTGAAGATTTCTTCTGTTATCTTCTTTGAAATCAGCTGTAGCATAGCTTGCCTAAGGAATACAAGATTCTGCATTCCCAAGGTCTGTGAATGCTAGCATTTTAACCATCTTTATCACAATAAATCAAACGTCTAATTAAATGCAAAAGTACTTGAAAATGTCAGATACATCTTCTTCTTGTAAGAGACTGTTGGTTGACATGTATAAGTGAGGTCTTACCTCTTTTTGTTCTCACATTTAGGCTTTTTACCCTAAAACTAGCTGAATGTGCACACAGCTGACACTAATACGTATCCTCATCTATCCTTACATAGCAGAACAATGACTATGGTGTTATTCAGTGCTTTTCACTTTGTGTATATTGATGTTAGAAAATAAATAACAGACATTTGTTAATAAATGCCCTTCTGTAGAATGGCAAGCATGACTCTTCTTGCCCCATTTTTCCAGATAGAAATAATAGCACCTTTTTACAAGGCATATGTGTTCCACGTGTATTGCTCTATACCTTAATATTGTTTGGTTTCATTTGAAAACATGGGCACTGAAGCTACAGGAAACAGAAGAAAGGGTACTCTGCCCTCAGCCTTTTTTATTTAGTTTAGATAGCAGGACAACTAATTGTTTCTTGAATGACCTCCAAGGTCTTTGTGGAATGAGATTGTTGTCTTCTGTGTAGAGAAGAGCATCCACGTTCTATCCATTCATTGTAACTTAATTATAGGATTCATGTAATAATTTGGAGACAGTCAGTGGATTTGCCTCTCGTGCAAGTCATCATGAGACTCTGGGAAATAGATGCACATGTTCATTTATTGTAAAATACTCAGATTAATTATTTCACCTGATATCTGTACTTGTAAGTTGCCAGCTGCAGCTGAGGATGACAGAGAATGAGCTGCTGATGACATATATTAGGTACATTGTCTAACACTCTCCTGAAGGCGCTCAGATGCTACGTGAATGGAAACAGTGTAGAACAACTGATGTTAAGTCTGTCTTATGCTTGCCAGTTATTCCTTTTTTTTTTTTTTTTTTTTTTTTTTTTTTTTTTTTTTTTTTTTTTCTGTGATACATCACATAATTTTTTAAAGGAGCTTTTGTCACAAGCGACAACATACACAACTGCTCCTCCCTGTAATAAGAATTAAATGAGATGCAGGAGATGGTGTTTGTGTCTTTGCTACAGCTACACTTCATTGCAGAAGTATGTATTTCATCACTCTACATTTCCTATAAAGAGCATGATTCTCTCCACATTTATATAGGCTATTAGTATTGTAATCTTGCTCCACCAGAACCAATTAGAAATGTGTCACTGCTTACAACTGGTTCAATTTTGCTTTCATGCAGAAGAACTACTCATCTTACGGAGACGTAAGGAGTCTGCTCAAGAGTCTTAATTCTGAGCATTTGTAATGATTGAACTTACTCAGAACTGGGCTTCTTCTAAGTTCTTGTCAGTTGTTTTATCTGTGGGTTGTGTAAGAGTTGTACACGGTTTATATATTATTTAGTCTGTAAAGAATATTAAATTTAATTATCTCTTTAGTATCTCTTACAATGCAATTTGATTACTTTCTGAAACTCAAAGTAATATTTAATAACTGTTAGTTTTCTTTTAGAGAATTCCTACCTAGGAAACAGGAGTTCTTACAGCCACATGGATAATTAACTTGAAGCTTGTCTGTCTCTTGGGGGACATCAGATATGTAAATGAGGAACTTAAGTCTGAACAAGACATGCCAGGGAATCACTGAAAGTTTTATTACACTAAAGTACTGGTATTAAAATCCTAAATGTTATAATACATTATAAATCAGTGCATTTTAAAGAGTGAAAATGTAGAGCTTTTTTTTCACTCCTCACTCACGATAGAAAATCATAGAAATACATAGCTTTCAGTTTTTGAAAAGATATAGCTGAAATTTTGAAAATTTCTGTAGAAAGTGAGTTCAGCTATGGAAAGAAAAAAAAAAAATTATAATTTTTTTCCTTATGAAAATTTTGAGGACTAAATGTATACACTGGGAATGCTTTTCCTACCTGCCCAGCTCCGGAATGGAAGGTAACTGTACTTTAGACTTTCAAGTAACATCTCACGCCATACTGAGAACTAACCCTGGCAAGAAAACTTTTCACACCATTGCATTGCAGAGAACAATATTAAGAAATAATGTTCATCTAAAAGCTGTTTGATATTCTGTGAAAAACAAACAAACAAAAAAACCCCACCTTATTTATTATCAAATCTATTCAACAGCCACCTAGTCCGAGCAAAAAGACAGTACTTCTAACACTATCAGCAGTGTGGATATAAAGTCAGCAGTAAGTGGATATGAAGATCAGTTGTCTTTCTCCTGTAATGGAGGCACGGAGAAAGTCTATGGCAGCTGTCATTATAGAATCCTTTCTAGAAGCAGAGAGCATCTACTTGGAATGACTTGGTTGTAATGTCCCCTGTACATGCAATTCACTTGAAACACATATTCCAGATTTTAGTTTGATTTGTACATACTAATATATTTTTCATATTTCACAACTTGTTTGAGCAATGAACTTATGATGCAAGTGTGTAGTTCAAGCACACCAATTATATCATTTCTTTAGTGATGTTATCCATGTGCTTAAAATGATAGGCTGCAGCTCTTCATTTAACTAAGACTGGTGTAAAAAAAAATCAAATGTTCTAATATCTATACCATAATTCTCACCTCCTGATTCATCGCCACTGTTTAAATCAGCCATCAGTGACTGTAAGATTTGGCAACAGATGAAGTTTTAAAATGCTTCCCAGTTTTCATGTATTGTGTTTTTGTTTTATCTCCTCCTATTTTTATATCCACTTCAAAGCATGTTCAAAGTAAAGTGACTGTAGCTACTTTCTGTAGACTTTATGGTTCAGACAGCTTTACTAAAAATGCAGGTTTAAATTTGCTTAAATGTTAGTGAAACTCTTGCTTAACATGTGCTACATTTAATGTATTTATCCAATATTATGGTGTTTTTTTTTTTTTCCTTTAAAATATTGTTGTTATTTTTTATTTCAACTGCTGATACAATGTACAGTCTTTTATTTTTTTATGTAGTAGAGACCTGTTTATCCTAGAAAATATTTGTGTTCCACTGTATTTCATTTCAATAGGAGGAGGGAACATGGCAATCAATGTATTTAACCTTTATTTGGACTATGATTTTGATGATACCTGTAAATAGTTTCTTATTACCTATATGAAGATAAAGTGTTGCTATATATTATTAAATCTCTAACAGTTTTATTCTAGAAATATTTGGAATCATAGGGTCTGGTTATGCAAAATTTTTTTTGAGAACCATTGAACAGGATGATGTGACGGGCTCATAATCTGTCTGCAGAACGGATGATTTTTAAGGTTTTCTGTAAAATCTAAATAAAACAATCACATGATGTGAGAATTCAAAAATATAGAATTATTTGCTGTGCTACAACATACATGCTAAAATTATATTAATATGTGATTGAAATGCAAAAGATGTGATTTATACCTTTCATTTAATCTTGTATTCGATTAATTTACATCAGCTTTCTCCAAATACAAAAAAGATTATAACAAATAAAAAATAAATAAGCCGATGCCATTGATTTATTTCACATTTTTAAAACTGCTAATGAAAAATATTTAAAAGGTAAAATAATAAGAATTGCCTAAAGATTAATCTGAGAAAAAAATATTAGTTAATTCATGCTTTCTGTTTTATTTCAAGAAATACCTTTATAATGTGCATATTCAATCAAATAGACCGTTATAATGCAGTGTGACTTAACTTTGAATCCATTCTGTAAATTTGGTTTTAAAGCTTGTTTTTTTTATTATTTCTTGAAAATCTTTTTTGGTGAGAACACGCTACCTTTGATCTGATTTTTTCTGACACTGCGCCCACTGCACAGTAGAAAAAAAAAGTGTAATTGTAGTTTTGTCCTTTACAGCACAGGACAAATAAATGTCAAAATCAAATGGTGGTGTCCCCCAAGGGAATATATACTTCAGTTATGAAATATTCCTCCCCAGCTCCCATTGCTATTCCTGTGAACACCTAGGTGAAGCTGCCTCAGGACCTAATCAGATGCTGCTCATTTGCATATAATAATAATAATAATAATAAAGTGCAATGAGATTTTAGCCCATTCTGAGGAAAAGTGCATAATTTGTGTTCAAAACATTCTGGTGTTGAACTGGTGCAGGACTGGATCTGGATGGACGGCTTGAATGGCATCTTGAAGGGACTTGGTGTGAAATGAAAATCTGTTTATATTAGTAATGGTTTACCAGCTTAATACTGCTTTTAGTAATTGTGTTGCAAGGTGGAGTGGTGTTGTTTCCTGATATGGTTCTTGAAAATGCTGTGATATTGATAAACTGTCAGACTGACTCCAGAATGATAATAATAACCAAATATGCAAAAGAATCATTAAGAAAGCTTGAAGACAAGATGGTTTCAGGGAAAAGACTCTCCTTGGGCATTATTAGCACTCTTAATTGCATTATTACTCAGAGTAAGTGAAACTCATCACTGTTAGTTTATAAATACGTTGTGCTCTTCTGTGATATAAAATCCTCAGCAGCTTCAGATTGCGAATAGTCCTCAATCACATTCATATTCAAGAGATTCAAAATATCTGGACTTGAGTGAAATGCTTTTAGTTTATCTTGAAATTAGTGGTGTGATGTACAGCCAGTTTGGATCTGGGTTTGTGCTTTCTGTTTTGAGAAGATAGCTTATGATTTGAGTAAATAGATAGACGGATAGACAGACGCTGACAGACGCTTTCATACTGTCATAACAATGTTTAGTTATTTGTGTTAGGAAATGGGAGGCTGGCTGAGAGGGAAAGGAAAATATTTGAAGTGCTAGAGCTTCTGTTTTTATCTTTTTAAATTACTTTCAAACAGTTTTGGGTTTTACTACAATTTTGTTTTAAAATGTAAAAATAGATAGAAATTGAAATAATTTTAAAATCATTTCAAAATATTACAACATGTCCTTCATACTGATATTCATGAGAAGAAGTTAAAAAGTCCTTTTGCCTCAGTGTTGTATTTCTTTTTTTTTAGTGTATGAAATACCATCCTGGCATGTGAAATCTGCTTTCTGTCTAAGTCGAAATATGAAATGGAGTTATACTCACTTTAAATTCTACCTGCCTGTGTATTCTGCTCTCTTCACTTTTGACTGTGAATGGTTTGAGTAAACAGAGGCAGAGAAAACACGAAGAAGTGATTAGTGGTGTGCAGTCTCCATATGCACAACAAGAAGCTCTGTGGTGTGAGGATCTGGGGAAGGTGGGAAGTGAGCAGGCTGTACTGAGGTGTAAAACAGAGACTGTACTCTTTCAGCCCTTTGGGGAAGCTAATTGTACTCTCTCCATTTCTAGTCCGACTGCTATAATTGTAGCAGCACTTTTGCTATCTTTGGGTGAGCAGATCATATGCCTTTACGGAGGATGATACTGAGGAAGTCTTCTGAGAGGCAGCTAATACTGACAAACTCCTACATACTTGTCAAGCATTTTGCATTACTCTTATATACTTACCCCTCATTTACTACCCCTCTACTCCTAAATTGTTTCTATCTGTAATACAGATTTAGAAACATATGGGGACTTGGATCTAATAATGTTTTACCACGGTTTCTCCTACCTACTAGGGACCACTTTCAATGCTAATTGAGCGGGAAGCTGCCTCTCCTTCCCTTGCCACTCATTATACTGGCATGCTGCCAGGATGATGCATCCAGCATGCAAACGGAAGAGACAAAGTTGTGAGAAGAGGAGGAGGGTGTCTGTAGCAACAGCCCTGGTTCTGTGTAGCCAAGCAGCCTTTGGGGAAGTGCAAAGACCAGGATAGTTGTAGCAACATGTCAGCAGACAATAAAGGAAGATACTGAAGCAGGAATCAAAGGCTTATATAGTAAGCAAAAGATAGAATGTTGAGATAAGGACAGTTTAATAAGTCAGAAAAGGAAGGGAAAAGAATGAGAGCAATGATAAAAGAATACACAAAACAAGTGATGCTCAACATTATTGCTCACAACCTGCCAACTGATACCCAGCCAGTCCCTGAGCACTGGCATCCTCCAGTCAACTCCCCCTTTGGAATGGTATGAGATACCCCTTTGGGCCACTTGGGGTAGGCTGTCTTGGTTGTTTCACTTCCCAATTTCTTGTGCACCCTCAGCCTTCACTCTGGCAGATCTGCATGAGAAGGGGTCAAATCCTTGGCTTAGTGTAAGAGCTGCTTAGCAATTATTAAAATGTTGATGTGCTAAAACGTTTATTTTTTTTGTCCTAAATCCAGAACACTGCACCTTACCAACCACTAAAAACCCAACCCAACCAAACCGAAACAAACTCCCAGCCAAATCCAGGACAAAACTTCTGCTTGAGTTTAATTCTCCAAGACCTTCAGGTGCCCATTTGCTGAAAATATTTGTCAGCAATAGTTAACTCAACAAAACTTCATTTTAAAAAAAGATAGAGATATTAAGGAAACATTCAGAAAAGAAGCTACAACTGAAAAATTATTTTTCAAAATACTGAGATTATCTAAGCCTTTTTTAATTTCTTATTTTGAGATGTAAATTTATGGCTACTATTTCCCCACATCGCGATGTTTCCTAATCCTGTCATTCTTTTAACTTTTGCTTTTATGCATAATTTATTCCTTATTTTCTCTTAACGCATTTCATAGATAGTAGTGTTGCTGCAGTATTCACTTTTCTTTTCCTGTATCTATTCTCCTTCCCATTATGACCTGCGAGGGCTTAATTCCCACACTCTCTCTTGCCTATCTATTTAAATGTTCACCAAAATATATAGTGTTAACTTTTAAAGAGACATCATTAGGTTTTAAAATCAACATCCAAGAAACAAATGAGAGAAGTAGAGCTGTCTCTGTACTGAACCCAGTTTTCCATCTGTTCCCAGCCTTAGGCGTTGCACCAGTTTACAATCTGCTAACAATTGCAGGTTTTCTTCACAACTGTGAAAGCTAGAAACAGTATTCTTCTTTTAAAGGAAATGGTTCTATATGAAAGTTTAGAAGATGTGGAACCTTAGTGTAACATGGGTTATATATGAAACAGGTCAATTTGGCCCAAGTCCTTATAGCATAACCGAGTGTTTGATATCACTGCATAATTAAATTCAGTGGTGTAAAACAGAAAATGTGCACATAGTTGACTCAGCATCTGCAATTTTATGTAATGAGAAAGGTTAAGTTTCGTTATGTAGCTTTAAGTTCTCCATATACTTATTAGTTGAGGAAGGTATGGCAGAGGTGGGTGAAAGCTTTGCTCCTGAAAAGGTGCTGTGTTACTATGTGTGCCACACAAGACAGGCAGTGAAGTGATGGAAAATCATTCAAGGGCTGATAAACCACAAAAAATACTGCATGCAGGATAACATACTGGCTTTGTCTGGGTTTCTGAAGCTTATAGTTGGCAAAAGTTCTCTGGTTTTCTCATTGTTACTCTGGTAGAATTTACTGCTCTTTACATTTACTGTCATTGCTGACAAGAGAAATGCATGAAGTATGGAAAGAAGTTGGGGTCTGATTCTGGATGCTCAGAGGAGCAACCATGCATTGCCACAGTTACAGACTTTTAAGTAGGTCTCAGATAAGCGGGCCGTAGATACAGCAGCTGAACCTTTCAGCTTTCCATGCCCCAGCTGCCACTGGGAGAAAGGGAAATGCTGCTGCACCCATTTTACAGTACAGACTGAAGGACTGTGAGAACAGCTGCAGCGCTGCTTCATTCTGGTGGGCACAGCTGAGCTGAACGTAGACTACTTTGGTTAGGGGTAGCAGCACATAAGGGGGCACAGGCTGCTTGCTTCACTATGCACCCAGCATCTGCTAGCACCGGGCTGCTTGCTCATTGTGGGCTACAAAGACATGCAGTGAACCAAGCTTACTCAAAATCCAAGTTGAATTTAACTCTACGTGGTAGCTTCTCTATCCAGAAGGGCATTGATCTGCTACATAATTATTTCCTTTAATTCCATTTTTAAGGGAAGGAACATTGGAGAGGCAGATTGTCAGATGTTGCAGATGGTCTTTTTCCTTTGGCCTCTGTGGACCAGTAACAGTGAAAACTTGCTGAAAACCTGTTCCTGATTAATGAGCACTTAGTCGTGGGTGTGGTGATGCCAACTCTCAGTACTCCTGCACTGTAGGATTAGTTTCAGAGCAGATCCTTGCACCTGTGTGGGCCGACAGCCTCACGTATTCCAGTGTGGGCCAGGCTGCCCCAGTGAGGGGAGGGTCGGGACTTTCCCTTCTGGGCTTGGTGCCGGATTCTTGCCATGAGTCATTGTTGAGCACTTCTGTCATTTCTGATATGCTCTGGCAACAGTTACCCTTTCTCCTATCGCCTTCAGTCAAAGAGAGAGATAAATTCACATATCTCCTTTGATATGTAATATTTAGGAAATATTTCCATAAACAAGGGGTTTTTTTGTTTTTTTTTTTTTTGTTTTTTTTGTTTTTTTTTTTTTTGTTTTTTTTTTGTTTTTTTTTTTTTTTTTTGAAAAGCAAGTTTATACTGTCTGATGTTGTCACGTTCAGGCTCATTGCTAAAAGGTATTGCTAGAGCAGCGAGGAGCTGACACAGGCAGATTTACTGGAAGTTATACATGTAAATTCTAGGTCAGTTCTTTTAATGAACATAGACTATGTGGTCCTCTTTATCCTGGAAAATCCATTTTTTTCTGAAAGCTTCTATTGTATTAAACGCAGTAGAGATTAAAAGTGCTAGCTACTTTATTCAAAACATGTCTCTCTTAAATTACAACTGGTTACTTTGCAGCCAGACATCTGAAAGCCATGTGCTGAATAAACTGTACATTGTACAGAAAAGGGTGTTAAAAATCCCCCTGAAGTTGGAGAAAAATGAGAGGCAGGGAGGAAAAATATGATTTTGGCAATTGCACTCAGTACACTGAGGCTAAGCTGAGCTTCGTCTCTGTGGTTCCTCTAGCAAGGAAGCCATATGTCTTGAACATGGTTCAAGTATGTTGCAAGCACGAGCTGCTGAAGGAGGTCACTGGTGACTACTGGCAGTACTGCAGAGCTCTGCACGTGCTTTTAGATAGGGAGTTAGATAGAGATAGGGAGGCTGAATACCATTTATGCATTACGTACACTGGTACATTTTCAAATGGTTTAATTGCTGAGGCTTGGTATTTTCTCTGATTACACCACAGGAAGAACAAAACAACATGAAACAAAACAAAAGAACAACAACAAAACTACAACACACTGAAAAAAGCAAAAGATGGAGTCAGTGTACCCATTCTCCTCCACTGAATTTCTATAGATCACTTTATAGGAAGATTCACAGCTTCACAAATCTACAGCTATTGAAACAGTAGACTTACATTACCAAATTTAAGCAAAATACTTCTGATAACTTAATGGCAGTTTAATACTTATATTAATTCAATTAATATGCCTGCTGTTTGCAGCTGTGTTATCTGTCCAGGAAATAGAGCTCCACCATCAGCCTGAGTGAAATGATTTTATCACACAAAATAATACAGCAACACTGTGCACGTGTTGAGAGGAACGGTGTGGCATGGCCACTTCTGTGCAGAGTACTCTAATTTCTAAAAATGGTCTCGGTTTTCAAGCACTTTACTTGAACAAGAAGATTTAATTTATTTGTTATTTTACGAAGCATTTTTATGTGTAGAAAAAGTGCTACTTGTTTGCACTTGCTGGTTATGTGGCATTCTTACATGATTTCATGCTTTGCTGATGGAAAATTAGACCCTTGTGTATTATAAAAGAATAGAAGATAGCTATAGAATCAGGATGCGATTGCCTCAGGACATTCTGTTGACAGCTAGAAATATATACAGACAAAGCAATGTCACTGGATGCTAATGTGAACTATACAAGTTGATGAGTACTGTAAATCCCTGTAAAAAGAGAAATCTATACCCTTTTATTTTGCAGGCGTTTGCCTTTAGAATTAACACTTACAACAGTTCTATAATTTTGTAATATATAACTGTTGTTAAGATTTTATAATTTTTGACATGCTAAAGCACTGATATATTTTTTTTTTTGTTTGTTTGTTTGCTTTTGTTTTTTTTTTACTTGTTTGTTTTCTAATATATCTATACTCAGAAAACATATTAACCTTTCCTTGTTTTTTAAATCTTTGCTTCATGTTTAGGTGAAACTGTTACCTGTTTAAGGGGAAATTGTGACTACATAAGAAATGGCAGACTGACCCAGAACTGAGTTTGAGAAATAGGTCTCAGCTTCTGAAACTAAAGCAAGATGGATCAAAGTAACCCTGACATTACAGGATCTTTCATGGCCTCTTTGTGTTTTCCACATCATCCCCTATAATCAGCCTAGATGTTCTATACAGACCACATTTCAGTAAAAAAGTATGAATTTGTTTCTGCTGAGCCTAAGTCTATCATTCCCAAAAGATTACAGTATAGTATCATTCCTGAGGTGTAACTATTTGCTCTATTGCTCCCATTTTCTGAAAGACTCTCTTAACAACTCAGCTCAAGTAAATCTGTTTTGATATTTCCTGCTTCAATCTATCTTTCTTATTTGTTTAATAGCAGAAGTATATAACAGCAACAGCAATACAGTTGCTATATCCAAATCTGTCTACACCATCTATATTAACGTGATAGCACTTTGGACATCAAATATTTATCCTAATTACAATTCTGTTCCAATCTGAATATGTTTTATGTCAGCAATACTATGTCTGAGAGAAGAAAAATGATAATTTTCCTCTCAGATATATTGCTGTTGAGGCAGAGTGACTCTGTACTTAAAACATATGTATGAGGGCTGCTCCAAAAGTAACGCCTCCTATGTTACCATGTCGGCCCAGAACATCAGAGGCAGATGTTAGTGGTATTGCAGTAGAGGTTGAACCTTCCTACCAATATCTCATTCCACATTATTGCCATGCAGCAAAAGCCAGCAAAGGGGCAGTCTGACAAAATGGCATCTGAAATGGAAGTGCAAAGGTGTATCAGTGAATTCCTCCATATGGAAAATAATTACACCCACTGGCATTCATCATAACTAAGAGGCACTACTTTTGGAGCAGAGCTGTGAATAAAAAGTGCCACAGTGGTCTCTGAATGTTCAAACTGTTTTCCTTATAAATTTATTATTTTTCTCTTTGTTCATGAATCCTTTATTTGTTTTCAATATAACTATGTACTCAAGCTAGCAGTTTTATTTCTCTAATTTCTTCCTCGTATGAAACTGGAAAGTGTAGACCCAAAGTTTGCCCCAGAGTAGATGAGAACTCTATGTTCTGTATTTAAAGGAAGCCTTTAAATTTGGAAAGTGATAAAATATGGATTTGAGAAGTGTCTAGTAAATATATATCTTCACACTGGGAAACAATATGGGACTAAAATTTCAAATACTTCAAATGTTATAGATACGTTTAGAAAGATAATTAAAGGCTAGTAGAAGTTATTCTTGCATGCGTTTGATTGGTTGATATAAGAATTTAGAAAAGTGGAAATACATACTGTCAAATTAAAATCTGGATAGTAGGTATAAATAATATATTGAATCTGGTAGAAAAAGCTTTACAGAACTAAATATTTCATTTATCTTCTACAGTTTCTTGTAAAAGGAGAAACTAACTTTTATATTCTAAATTCCGTATTTTAAAATACAGACTTATTTCCTGTGCAAAAATAGAAAAGCTTTTTACAAACATCCCTTGAGTTAGGCTATTAGCGTCTCTAAGTAGTTGTTAGCTGACAGACAAGAATTGTTTTACTAAAAATGTCTACAAGACAGGTAAAAAGAATAGGAAGAAATGATGATGATTATTTTATTATTATTATTATTTTATTTTTTTTGCAATCAGAAATGCTAGGAATGGATTAATGGATTAAACTGTGGCCCTGTATTATGTAATAAAGTTATTAATAAATTACAGTTTAAAATATATTATAAATGAACGGAAGATTGCTATAGAATCGGGATGTGATTGCCTCAGGGGTAGTGTAAAGCAATGAAGCAAACTTTGCAGAAAATTAGTAGAGCTTGTGAAGAATTTCACATGGAACTATTTAAAGCTGGGAACAGCATGGCACACCAGGCTCAGTAAACATTCTCATTTCAGAAACCTTGGAAACTTAGCAGATAATTCAGTGATGTTATCTGCATCATGTATGACTATTGTTAAAATGGAAAGCAAATATTTGTATGCAGTGAGAAAGAGAAGAAATGGAAACATTTCAAGTGCCATTATATGAAATGAAAGCATGACTTCATCTAAAGTAATGTGTAGGTTCATTAGTGACCTTTCAGAGATTTGGAAAAAGGCAATAAGAAACAGGAGGAAAATATTAAAACTGCGCAATGAAAATTAGTGTTATTTACCTCAGAGGATATTAGAGAAAAAAAAAAACAAAATAGAGTCAGATAAAATGAAGGAAATGAGAACAGTCTGTTCTTGTCTTGTAAATCAGGAGGGTGCTCAAAATTGAATGACTGAATTCAAACAGTAAATAGAAGTATGTCTTCTCACAGACAGAGATTGAACTGAAGAACTGATTTTCTACTTGACATCAGGGAGTTTATAAATTTAACAGAGTTGTAATAAGGGATGGAAATTTATCTGAATAACAACTGTATCCCAGTGTAATAACTCAAAAAGAAATAAGCAAGCTAACAAAAACAAAACAAAAACAAAATGAAGCATACAAGCAAGCAAACAAACAAACAAAAAAAGACCCACCACACATCAGAAAAATCTAGTCTTGGAGAAGATAGAAATCATTCAAGCTTCAGATAAATTTTTTATACCTGTCTAGCTACTAGGAATAAAGACGTAATTTTCCTGGGAAGAGACAGAAAGTACATCCTGCTCTCTGACTGAAGTGGAGTTTGTTGCAAAATACCAAGGGCTGTGGTGAATAAAGGGTATTGTCTAGTAAGTTAATAAGTAAGATGTTTCCTGTGCTCCCACTAAGTTCTTCCTAGCAGAGGAGCCTTCACTAGCAGTACTCCTTGGAGTAACGCAGCAGAGGCTAACAGTTACCAGCCGCTTCTAAGCCTGCTTATGCCCACTGTTCTGGGATCCAATTGCAGAGGAGGAGAGAAAATCGAGGTAAATGTAGCCATGGTTACCAGTCAAGGGAATAAAGAGATTTTAAATATGCTACTACCCACTGTTGCTTTTATACAGAAAGTAGGGGAAATCTGTTGGACAAATGCATCCTAATACCCAGCTTTTAGAAGCTGGTAGTCAACTATCCACTGAGAGTTACTTGTGTGTACCTTCTCCAATGTTATGCAATACTAGTATTTTCATTCCTGTATGGGAGGTCCTCACTGCACATCAGGATATGAGCAAATTCAATGGGTAGAAGTGCATTAATAAATAAATTCTAGATGTACTGCCTTTGTTTTATGTAGTACTTCATTTACACAAACCATGTTTCCTCACAAATTCACACTTCCTGACTTTTTTCCCACATTTCATATTTTCTATCCTGTAATTCATCAACAAACATTTCATGATACTATTATGAACAATTAACTGTGGTGCGGAACCAAGTTATTTTATAACGTGCACAGTAGCTCTATATTAAACGTGGTAAGCTGTAAGTAAAACACTCAGTTTACACAGAAGCAGAAATAAGTTCGTGTCTCCGTACACAAGCACTGTGTTGCCATTTCTACTCAAGTAAAATTCAAATATAAAACAATTTCAAATCAACTGGAAAAAAAAGATTGTATTGGACTACTGTTAATTAGCCTTGTTTACATTGGTATTCCTTGCATAGCCAAAATCTAAAATGTAGAGTAAGAGTTTGGGAGTAAAACTTTATTTTCAGAACACAGAAATACTCAGAGAAGCCTATATCCACGTTCGTACTTCTAGAGTAAAAAAATACTAGAAATGCTTTTATAAACCAGTAGATGGTAATTTTACTAGCTGCAATTTTTAAAGTGTATATTTCAAGAATAAATGGGCTGACATTAACTTCTTTACTCTTCTAAAATCCCGTTTCCATCTAATTTTAAGGAACTCCCACTTTCAACTCATCTCTTCCAGATAAGGAAACCATTTCTGAAGTTATTTGCAGATCTCCTCAAGTAATTTAAAATAATACAAATCATATAAAAATGTGTCATCTGAAGACCGGTGACTTTAGCCAAAATTACTTGCTTAATATTTTTTTCTTATATCCTTGTTTTCCTCACTTGTCTTCTGTTGTTTTTATCAAATTATCCTGTAACTAATATCATATTTCTATTTGGAAGGGCAGATTTTTTTGCTCATGATAAATTCATATATTTCCAAGGAAATGCGTCAGATATATATCTTCTGCTATAATTTCATTTCCTTGGGAGTATAATTTTAATATATTGTATATTACATATATATTTATATAAATATTTAATGTTATAATTATAATACAGTTGTATTAAGAATTGGACTTACAGTTGAAAAAAAAAAAAAAACTGGCAACATGGGATAGAAGAAAAATCAAATAAATATATGCCAATCTTGTACCTCTATGTGATTAAAATATAAATTGGAGAGTTCAAATTGTTGTTGGGAGAAGCAGGATTTTATGCATTATTTTGTAGTGAAAGAATTGTGTCAAATTTAGTACTGGAAGACAGAAGGCTACTGGAATTTTTCCTTTTCATCCTGGATACTGACAGTGTTCCTATCCCTGCCTCTTAAATCTGGAAGATACGGTGACAAGGACCTATTTAAATTAAGCAGTTGAATTTGTGTCTTGCTCATGTTAGGTGAAAAAGTGTTACCTATATTCATAAATGGCCCAGGGCCAAATTCAGCCCATACATATGCCCTTTTCCAGACCACTGAATGCTTCTGAAATCAGAACATGGCCATCACACTTGATAAATTGTAAATGGATGCAAGCCTTCATATCCTGTGTGCAGTTATGCATTCTTAAGGTGCAAAATGAGCTGAACACTGGACAGAGCGAACACCCCTGGAGCCACTAAGAAGACATATGGCATAATCCAAGGCAGGTGTTTGTAAATCCAAAAGATCACATTAGACCCCTTAGGCTACATTCTGAATGACAGCAATGGGATTTTGTAGTTTATCTAGGACCCCAAATTAAGTTGTCACCCTTAATTTGTGGAAGATCACCTACCAGGAGCAAAAGCAAGTTAGAAACTTTTTCTTGTTTGTCAAGTTGAATTCGTTTCCACTTATTGAAGGCTACATTTTCCTGTATATGAATCTGTTTAAAATGTCTTTTAACTTTTGGTTAAGTAACTCTGTTGTTGTTTTTTAAATTTGGAGAAAAGAAATAGGTGTGCCATGAGTAGCCAGTGGTATGGGATTGTGTGGGACATGCACACGTCCTTTTCCAGAAGGATCATTTGAACACATGCTGAATTATGGAAACCTTCTTTGATTGATGAATTCAGATCGGCTTTGGCAGATGTACATTCCAAAATAGTAGATTAATACATATAAACCATCGAGCTTAGCAGAAAGTACTGCTCAACATTGTAAACTGCCAACTTTATCATCTTTAAGTAAAAAATACAGTTTTTCTTCCCAACAAAGACTTTTTATAAAAGCAATAAGGTAACTGCATGAAGTGTGCTTATCATGATATAATCACACCCCAGGGGGAAAGAGAGGTGCTCGGCTGCACCTCATGCTTTGTAATGACCCAGGGGTGTGATTATCTTATGATAACCACACTCCCTGTCATGCCTTATTGCTTATATATTCCACATGTCATAATGAATCCTGAAGCACTTTCTAGGTCTCATAGCAAAGGCAATGACTTTGAAGTATAGGAAGTAGTCAGATTTTCTAGGTACATACAGATTAATATTGTATACATTAGGAGGAATTATGAATGACTACTTATCTGTACTAGCCAGGCCATAGTTTTTAACTGTTTCTGGGTTCTTTAGGTTTCATGTGGTATTTCATGGGAATTTGCTTAAACTGTTCTCTGTTAGTGCAGCACAAGGACTGTGGAAGTTTGACTACCATTTTTCAGGACTGTGGAGATGTTGATGTCCTGTTAGGATGGTTCCTTGAAATTATAAAAGATATAATAATCTGATTTTTCTACAAAACAAAAGTTGTCCATTTACAGGGTATTTAATGGCATATTAATAATTCTAAAAAATTCTGGTTAAAAAAATCTGAAACTTGATATATCAAATTTTGGAAAGAAATAGAAAAGGAGCTTGAAAAAACTGTCTTTAAAAAGCTGGCTGAATGTGCTCCTTTACTGAAACTGTAGGGAGAAACTGTAAGTTATTTGGAAAGATCTATCTTTAAAAAAATTCTGCACTTTAAAAATAAAAATAGTAATAAATCCTAATTAAAATGAATGGGGTTAATAACAGGTTCATAAGGAACTGGGAGATCAAGAAGCTTCTGAATTCACAATTAGGGACTGACATAAAAGACAACAGGATAATAAACTAAGCAATTATCTTTGATATACCTTATGGTATAATAGTACCACAGGGTGAATCCGCACCTCAGGGAATGGGATTCTCAGTAACTTTGCAACCTTGTTAATCTGATGTATGTAGCAGTCAACATTTAAATACTACTTCACTTGGCAGGAAAATCTATGGTACAGTTTTCTGCCTGTCATCATAAACTGGTTGATAAAGATGATGGCCTATCATTATGACCAGTGATGGGTTGATTCATTGTAAGCGTGGGCTCTGAGATCAGCTAAGTTAACTGCGGGTCACTGCAAAGAATTCTTTGTGTCTAAAATAAAGCTTATTTAGCTCCATAATGCACAAGTGGAGTCCTACTGATTACCATAAAGGTCAGACATGCACATTTTAACGGGTGGTAATGAGTAGTTTTAAAGATGTTTGAGTCTTTTCTTAATCTTTCCATGTCACAAGGCTTCTATTGTTATGCACCAAAGAATGTGCCTTTAATTGTACCATTTGCCCTATTGTATCTTGATCATAGAGTGGGTTGTGTGATGTTACTGGTGATAAACGCCTACCACATGTCCTAATAATTACTAGCCTTCAGTAAATTGCACAGTGAAGTAACACAGAAGTCTGGTAAAACAAAAGGCTCCAAAAAGTTGAAAGCAATATTTAAATAGTTTTGTGTATTACGCCAAACTGTGCTAAATGTGAGCTGTGTAAGAGCAGGGCATAAAAAAATAAATAACATTTGATTGTGATTAATAAAAATGTCTTTGACAGTAGTAAGGGCTTTTAAAAAACCTTGTTATATTTTCTATTTAACTTTCTGTAGATGTTCAGATGAACTTAGAGAGGGATATTGAGGAGAGGAAAATTTCCATCAATGAATAATATTTGTGGCAAATTATAATAAAGGATATTATTTTGGAGTCCCATGAAGAATGCAATTTTTTATCAGAAATATGCTAACCAAACTAGTGCTTTGGAGAAGGTGTCTCAAATACAGCAGATCTGAGCATGTAGTTCTTCTAATATTTCATAAGTAAGAGCTTTGTGGGAAAATGATAAGTTTGAATAATGAGGAATGTAACAGTTCTGAAACTATTAATGTGATTGGGTCAGTACCATTGTATACATTTTTTTAAAGAATTAATACACTATGTTCTGTTTTAAAATGCTTAAATTGAACCTTATCCTTTATATGTTCATAATGTCGATTAAAACATTTGAAGATTGAATTTCTGCAACCTAGAATCTCGACTGGGAGGCCAGCGATACTGAATCACTTTCATCTTCTGACTACCAGTAACAATATTTGACAAGGCTAACAAAGAATTTGATAGTATAAAATGCTGAAATATTTTAATGAAGTATTGAAATTCCTAGATTACTGTCATAAGCTGACCTCAACTCTTCAGAATTTTACATCTCTTTTTCTAAACTGTCATAATGTTAAATTCCCAGGTTTCAAAAGAGACATACCTACCTAGGATTTTATACTAACATCAGATATTTAATATTATCATCAGATATTTTCCAGAGTAAATGAGTGTGTTCATCAGTGACGATGTTTCATTAGTTAGAAAGAGAAAGAGGTCTTTAGATTTGCTTGTCTCTTATGTAAAACAGAGTTGTAATGCCCACTATCAAGAGTACCTCTCTGGCATGCTAACAAACATGCAGCAGACCTGAAGATTCCTGAAGTTACTGAAGAACAAAAGCTACACTTGACCTCCATTGCACTATAATACTATGTTAGTCATTTTGGAGTATTTCAGGGTGAAACAAAACAGATCTTGTATTTATTGCAATGTAAAAATTCTCTATCTGTGAAAATTAAAAACTGCTGTGTTCATAAAAAGAAAAAAGCATCTTTCAAGGCATTGGGTCTTTAATGTAGAGTTATTTATAATCTACTGAGATCATGCATTCCCAATTCCCCTTCGTTCCTTATCAGATAAAAACCAAATAATGTCATCAGTAACTCCATAGAGGTGAGAAATATTACAAGCTAATGTGTTTGATGAGAGCATGGTGTGCCACAGAATCATTTCTGAGTTGTTCAGTTTCAAATACCAATGAAGAGTTCCCTTGCAAAGTAGAGAGCTCCCTTGTCTTTGCATTTTTATTTTTTTTTATCATTATTCTAAGCAGTTTTTATTTTTTTCCCAGAAAAGAATCTTTTGTTTTCTCTTGTATTTGCCAAATTTAACTTTTTTTTTTTAAACTCCTTATAATTCTTCTGTAGCATTCCAGTCAAACAATAGGAAAAATGCAAACCTAAGTGGAACAAATGAAACTTTTCTGAATTCTTTCACAAGCAAAAATTCTCTTAGATGAAACCGTCTGGGTTCATACACCTCTACCTGGTATATAAATGTCCTGAAACCAAATAAGAAAAAAGGAAAAATGAGTTGACTTGTTTTCTGTTGGATTGCGGTTTTTATGCATATCAAAGTCAAATGAACAGCAAATTGAGAAGAACTCACTTATGGTTAGAAATGCAGTGATACTCATAACTACATAATTGTGTAAATCTGTTCTTATTTATGTGAACTTCTTGTAAGATTTACTTCAGGGTATAACCTGTGAAGTGTTAATGATCTTACACTTGCATTCCTGACTGTCATATCAAATTATAATATTGTTGGGTTTATTTTTCAAGTAGTTGCAACAAGGATTAAACTTTTTAGATCTACAACTAAATAATTCACTAATTGGAATAATTCCTTCTTATTAAAATTAGTCATCAGTTATCAAATGCTCAATTAAATAATGCTGCTGCCAGTAAGAAATTAGACGCATTTAAATGTTTTTGTACATAAAAAATATTTTCTCAATTTGTACTGTGATTAAAGAAATGTTTTCCCTCAGGTTAATAAAGAACACACCTATGAAAATCTGTGATAACTTTAACAATGTATCAGAAACTGACATCTTTGTTTTTTATTTTCCAGATTTTTTTCTTTTGGATTCATGTGTGCTTTCACATAACCTAAATAGAAGTGTGTGGATATGCAAATAATGACAATTTTTAACCACGATTATTAAAGTTTGTGATTCTTAGTTTCACAGAACACTTATGTTCAATGACTATGTTATAGCTATTACAGACTCACTTGAGAGGGAGAAACATTAACCGGTTTTCTTCTTTTGAAATGCTTATTAGCAGTGTTGAAAGGTTATGGATTTGGTTATGTTGAGAAGAGATGAGAAATTTTTGTTCACTTTGTATTTTTACATTGATTTTGGACACAGAAAAGTTTCACCTAAAAACATGTTCTTCAACTTGCTCAGGACAAACATGTAAACAAACATGTAAAACCAATTTAATTACTTACTTACATTTTATTATTTTTTATCAAGGAAATATATGTAAAAAAACACAAAACACTGCCTGTGTCTAGGGTATGTTGAAGGCATAAGAAAAAGATATTATCAGGTTACTTTTTTTTTTTTTTTTTTTTTTTTTTTTTAATGGGTTTTTGGAATTCTTTTCCTTTCCTTTGCTGAGCCCAGCATTTGCTCTGTACAAGTGCTTCCTAACTAATACACTGTGACTGCAAGAGAAAGATGGCTGAAAAAAAGTCTTGGTGGGATATAATGCTGCTAGAAAAAGTCTTGACCACTTTGTAGCTTCTTTGAGAAAGGGAAGCAGCTTCTAATTTGTAATTACAAATTACAAATAAATATGAAATTTGTAATTTTTAAGACAAAAACAACAATAACAACTGTTATATTTTATTTTATTTTAGTAAAATCCTCCTGGAGAATGGCTTCATCTTATTTATTCTGTCTGTATCCATGCAGTAAGGATACTGATTTATTCAAGCATGTGCAGAGTAATGAACCTGGTGAGGGGACTGGAAAACTGTAGTTATGATGAGTAACTGAAGCAACTGTGATTGTTTAGTCTGTAGAAAAGGTGATTATTCTCTACAACTGGCTGGAAGGAGCTTTCAGGAAGGAGGGTGGTAGTGACTTTTTTTAGGTGAGAAGGGATAGGATGTGAAGTTGCAGAAGGGGAGGTCTAGGTTGGATGTTAAAAAGAATTTCTGCACAAAGATCAAGCATGGAACAGGCTGCCCAGGGAAGTGGTGGAAATGTTTAAGGAATGCATGAATATGGCACTAAGGAAAGTGGTTTAGTGATGGGACTCAGCAGGTCAGGTTGATAGCTGGCTTTGATGTTAAAAAATAGCCTTCTCCAACCTGATTCTATAATTCTATGACTTATGTTCTTAGCGTTTGGTCTCAGCCTTTCCGTCTCCTGAATGGCTGAACAGATTCTCCTTTCAAAACCAGAGCAGTTCCTAGTAGTGAGTCAGTGTCCTGAAGTTCTCACATATTTGCATAGATAGGGAACAACAGTTCAAGCTTGCATAATCTTTTTTTGTTGTTGTTGTTCCAGCTAAAAAAAGCTATCAGTGTCTGGATTTAAGAAGATGAAGAGGCTGATGGTGATTTTCAAGTAGGACAGTTTCATAGCTTTGTGGTTACTCCAAGCTATACATTCATATTTAAGTGCAATTTGAAGATCTGAAAGTCAAGGTTCAATGGAGTTTCACTATACTTTTAATAATTTTTAGCTACTATAATGGGCATTTCTCTCTGTCTCTAATATTCTGTTGTATATTGTTGAACGATGCAGTAGCTCAGCATGTGTGTATGTTTCATTTTCAGAGAGAATGAGGAAGAAACAAAAAAAGATATGTTCTTTTGTTAACCTCAGGTATCAGAATCCATATGCTCCTGTAGCCAAGTTGGAATTTATTCCCACCAAGGACCCATGTGTGTATATATGTACATACCAATTGGCAGCTGACCTTTGGATAAGAACTTTTCTGAAGCTGAGAAGCCAGAGGAATGAGAGTTTCTGGGTCTGTGTGTGTGCACTTGTATCACCCAAGTGACTGAGTGTCCTCAGAGAAGGCAAGTGATTATTAATGATGATAGGAAACTCTTCCTTAGCTCTAAAGGTACATATTAATTGCCATCTTAGCGTCCATTCAAATAGAAATGAAAATGGTGCATGTCTGCCTTTTTACAGATGCTTTTTAGTTCTGAAAGACTTTGTGTCTATCGGAAGACTATTCTTTGTGTAGTTGATAACCAAAGGTGACTGTTCACACTGCTTAGTCTGCTTTTACAGGACACCTTTAAAAAGAAAACTTAATATGAGAGTATGCCTAAGGGGTTTCCAACCTCTTCTCTGTCACAGTATAGGAAGAAGGTAGCATAAAACTGTGAGCTTTTATTAAGGATATCAGAATATCTATCCCATAAGGATGGTATCCTGCTGAATACATGGGATCTGTTTAGATGCTTGATGATGTAGATATAGAAGTTGAATTAAATGTAAACATGCATCCAGAGATGAATCTCTAGAAAATAGGAAGATAGCTTATTGTACTGATTTTTGGAGACTCCTAGGAGAGAGAGAAATAGTACAGTCTAATATTTATTCTGGTTTTGCGGTCTGCAGCTCTTTGGGTTGAACTGACCCACAGAAGGGAGGACCAGCTCCAAACCCTTTGCCTCAGACCGAAGTGGAACCGTGGCTGGTTGAGAGGTTTGCTGTTGGCTCATCAGTTTTAATCCACACAATTTATATACAGACAATGAAGTTATTATTGTAATTTCCAGAGGAACACTGGAAAAAGAGTGCTTTTCTTTTGTGTTTAAGCAGATGTGTAACTCCATTACCTTTCTGCTTACCTACTCATAAACCTGTTTATAAATCCTGGACACAGGTGGTGCTTTTCTCATGCAGGTCGGAGAATCTGCTGGATTCTGTTGCAGTTTTTTTACATTCTTTTGAGGTTGTTCAACAGTGCAGTGATAATTATTACTGGTTAAAAGTAAATGCATTCCTTACACTTCTAACCAAGTTATAGATTATAATTTTAAAATATTTTGTTAAAGGTGGTGAGATCTGAGTCTAGAGTGTTAAAAAGTATTTTACTGTTCTTTGTGCTTGAGGCATTTCCAGCAAGCTAAGAGATCTTTACAGGCACTGACAAGTTGTACTGTGTCTGTGGAGAAATGTTTTAGAATAAAGAAAAAATATTTTTATTGTACTGAAATAAACAAAGAATTTTGCTGTAAATTAATAGAATGAATATTTAATGCAGTCCCTGCTATTTGTTTTGTTTTGTCCACTGCTCAGTGTTATTGCCATTCAAAAGCCATAAAAGTGATTGTTTTCTCTTAGAAAGGTTGCAATTGATCAAAGCGCACATCTTTTACAGGCCTCTCAAAATTCATAATGCAGGTGGTAAGATGTGGCACTTTTAAAAGAATTTTCTAGAGCCAATTTCCATTTTAACATTTTATCTGTCCTTTTGTGGCATTGTGTAAAATGATACAGGATATCTGACATCAAAATCAGCAATACAGATTGCCTTTAAAAATAAAGAATGCATTGCCTGTGTCTGAGTGCTAGTCAAGTCTCACATATAACAGAAGGCACCTTTTGTTCTTTAGTTAATTAGCTCATTATACTGTAGGTACATAATTCTTTCTAAAGAAGCAAACTCATTTGAACAGGAATCGCAAAAAAGTTATGGATGATAAATTCAGACAGTGCAAAAATGTTAAAGATGTTGACTTTCCATGAAAAATGCATGTGGTAGCATGAAAGAATTTAAGCTTGTGGAACCAATGCTTCTGTAATGTTTTAATTCCTATCAGTACAGTGACTTTCTATTGTTTGTAAATAAAAAGGAAATATTTCACTGTGGCACTTCCATCTGTTACCTCAACAATAAGTGAAGCCATGCAGTTAATCACAGCATTTTCTAAAACAGGATTTAAACTTGAAGCTCTGCTCTTATATCCCTGTGCAGTTATAAAACACTTACCCACCAAGAACAACCGATTCTGACTGTTAGTGTTGTGTTTTAATTCCAGTATGGGCTAGTTCAGAACTCAAAGACACGGGCTTCCTACTGAGCGCTGAGATCTGTTGCCAGGGATGGCTGCTGTCCAAGGAAATGTGCTACCTTTTAAAGATAAATGTTCTCAGGTGAAAGAATGCCTTGACTGCAGAAACTGTGTGCTCACAATGTTATTTAGCAAAATGTAATCTTCCAAGTATTTAATTTAAGCTTGCTATCAGACATCAAAATAATAGGAAAAGTCTTGAAGCTGGCTTGATGGCTCAGAACTCTAATCCTTCCTAACACCAGTGGGCTGCTCTTCTGAGGACTGTGATTCAAATCGGCGTACTGTGCTCTGAGATGGGAATCGGGCTAACAGGGCCAGCCCTGCAAGGCAAAATTTCAACTTAGGCTGCTTGATAAAAGCTGCTTTCAGAAAATGCAACTTAATTTGATTTTTAAAAATTATTATTTTTATTTATTTATTAGTAGTATCTGTTGATTTTCCCTAGGGAAGAAACTCTAGGTTAACTGTGGCACATACTGAGAAACCTTTGTCACAATATTTATCTAGACAATAGGCTCGTTTGGAAATGTAATGGCAGTGGGGATATTTTACTGGTGGGTTTACTTGGTCATTTGGTCCAAGCATCCCTAGCGGTGATGTAGAGTCAGTAAAACGTTACATTCATTATAAAGAGTTCCTGAGGAAATCTGAAAAAAAAGAAAAAGAAAAAAAAAAAAAACTGTTCAAAGGCAAACAGCAGTTTAAAGAATGTCAGTGACACTTCATACTGCTTCACAGAGTGGGAGCTGCTGCAATGAAAACATCACCTAGGTGAAGTCTACCTGGAATTAAGTGAGGGAAATTGCTTCCTTTAAAAAGAAAGAAGTTATACATAAACTGTATAAACTTTTTACCGTGACCAACAAGCATAAATCTGGGAAAGGGGATTTATTTTAAAACACACTTATGATTAGTTACTCTGCAGCTACCTTATGTTTTCACAAAGGAATGTGATATATCAGAAGTAGGGGTAAATATTTCAGCAATTAGAAAATACGTAAAGATCTTTGTACTCCTGCACCTGGTTTCACTCCTATTCCAACCCTAAAAAGGAAGCCCCCTCTGCTGGCTTTGACAGTATATTACTGTATTACTTTAAACTGTGGTCCTTACAAGCTGCTACTCAAATCGCTCTCATTTAGGTTCCTGATGTTCATCTGTGATCTGCAGGGATTGCTTTGCTGCTCTGAACTGCACCAGAGTAATCCCAGCCAACTGAACAGACGCTCCTCTTCACTCCTCCGCATTATGGTGATGATGGTAAGCCACAGTCAAAAGGTTGATAAATTATCTATAAATGGTCTAGTGGTTGCATGCAGGCAGATGGAGCGACCTATACTCAGATCTCTTAATGGAAGGTTTCTTTTACTGATTTGTGATACATGTAAAGAAGGTCTTTGGAAATTTCTTTAAACATTGAGGTGCAACAAAAGTGTAGCAGCAACACAGCTTCAACAGAACAGGGTTGGAGTAGATTATTTGACTGGTTTCTGAGAGCGAATGAGTTAAATTTTACATTGCACATTTGCTTGCTTTTCTGCACAACATGACTGCCCCATATGTTTCTACTGGGTTCTGCTACCAGCATATTATTCTTTTCATACCTTTTATTCCTTGATTGTTTTTAATATTAAGGGAAAAAAAATACAAATACAAATCAAGTGATTTCCATATGTATTCCATATGAGCTGCTGCATCAGACTGTGTCATTTTTATCAAAGGAGACTAACAGAATCTGCTGGAACATATCACAGGAACAAGAATATTTCTGTGTGAAAAAAAAAAATAAAAAATGGACAGGACCAGATAATACAAAGGCTGTTCCATTCCTTTCTAGTTTCTTTTTGCCAGCATTAACCTTCTGTTGGCTTACAGTTCTCCACTACAACTGAATTATAGAACACCGCATGGTGGCATATATTTTCAAATTGTGTCCTAAATGAGGAATAAAAGGGCTCGATCCAGCACAGCACTGGAGCACAGGCTTCAGAATGGGCTGAGAGAGTATGTCTCTGTGCTCAGGTGGACGGAGCTCTCAGGCATTACAATTTGCTCAGCTCTGTTTCCAAAGAGATTTGCTCTGTTCAAGGCAACTTTGCTGAGTACTATAAAGGACATTTTTAAATAATGGTAGAAGGACTTTTTGAGTTCCTCTTGTCATTGAGAGAATATATCAGACACGTTTACAGTGGCAGACAGGGAATCTAAGCTTTATTTTGCTTTTTTTTTTTTTTTTTGAAACATATTTGGAGCACAAAGTGAAAGAAGGATCTCTCTGAGGCCAGCAGCTCAATGGCAGACTGAGTTCTGCTGCAGTCAGTACCGGGGCCCAGGGGAGGGCTGGAGACTCCCAGGGAGGAAACCACTACTGGGAGGGAGGGAGAGGAAACTGTGAGCATCTGCTGCTCGTCCTGAAATGGGGTCAGAGGGCACAGCTGGACCATGCAGCCTGAATCTGTTGGCACATAACCCTTTCTTCCTCCCATGTGGAGCGCTCAGTACCTAGACTTTACCCTTGGAGATCCAGATGATATTGTGCTGAAACAATGCTACATAGAGAGTGGGCTATAATGTTTGAACTCAATGTAACCACTACTTTAAAAATCAGAAATGATATTCAGTTCTAAAATATCATCTGCTAATAATGGAAGTTATCCTTAGACAAAAAGAGGTATATGCTCAAACATTTTTAATACTGTAGCACTGAATGTAAAGGAGGAAAATCTCAGAAAGGCTATTTATTTAATATAAGAAATACACTTTTCATTCACAATTCCAGTTATCAATGGGATACAAATTGTTCTGAACTTGTAGACTATGCATGTAAATACAATATCTTGTAATACATAATTAGCACAAGAATTCCAAAATTGAATTTTCTGTGGAACTCACCCATTTGATGCAGAGACAGGTGGAAAAAAATTGTGGATTGTTAATTTTGTGCAAAGCTATTGTTAAATGTACCATTTCAAAGTGATCTTTAATTATTGGCATGTGTTGGAATTTTATAAGTAACAATCCTTTGATGCTTTACATCCTAAAACTTTGTAATGTATTTAATTTAAATGAAGATAATCACAGGAAAAGCAACATTTGGAGGAAGAGAGAATATTCTGTTTTCAGATGACACAATGAACAAGACAGAGGGAGACGTTACTTGCATGGCAAGGGCTGCAGAGAAGATTCTTTCCTCAGACGTGACAGAAATCACTTAGAGTGCAGATACATTTAAGAATTACAGCTGTTTGTTTACTGAAGGACTCTTACATCCCTTTTCCTGCTCATGCAATCCACTTCACCTTACAAGGTCCTCTACTGCAACTGCATGAAACTGAGCTAACACCCCAGTTTACAGCATCTGAACACTGGAGAGTTATTGTTTTTAATTAGATATGATGGCCTGTCATTTTTCTGAATTATTGATCAGAACTGACTGTCATGCCAAATGGGAAATTTCAGTGATAAGCCCAGCACCCTGATAAGCAGGCTCTCTAGCATTCCATTACAATTAATGCATATTTTAGTCATCCAGGCCACACTCTATAGAAATGTCATTTGGAAATAATGCATGAATATATAAAACTAGGATACTGAAGAAAACAATGTGTGTTTACAGTGAGTTTCTCAGTACACCTCTTCTGAATTATGGGAGCATCTGTGTGTAAGCAACCTTACACAGTGCATATTTGAGAATGGAATCTTAGGGAGAGATATGTTGAAAAACATGAAGGATGTTGTTACACCCAAACATTTTTCTAGTGAACCACAGTAAAGCACTCAAACAATAATGAAATTCTGTATGTAGAAATACTTCTTTATCTATAATAAGTGTTTTATTTTTTCTTCAGGCAGGAAAAAATCTAAAAAGAAGTCCTGTTGAATGAATTCTGGAGTTGCTTTATGGATGGTATTGCTGCAACAAATCTTGTCATTCTGCAACATGTTTCAGCAAGCCCAAGGGAGAGTGGATTCATAAGCAGCAATGATATGCCCCTTTTTTCTTGGCAAATATGGGACATGGCAAAAAATGTTCTGAAAACCAATGGAGCCTGAGGCAGTGCTACCTGATGCTGATGCACCTGGGCCTCAACTAAACTACACAAGAGTTGAACTTGTTGCCCACTGCAGTGTTCCTTACAGTATAGCTCTGCTGAACAGGGCTCCATGTTGCTTCTAAAAACAATTATGTTTCCCCTGGTACCAGCAGGAAATTTAGTGGTTCACTGAGAATCACACAGTGTGTCAGGGCAAGAGCAGGAATAAAACATGCCAGTCCCAGTTCCAATCTCCCGTTCAACCCATGATGTCTTACCGTCTTACAGAACCTTTTAAAGTGAAAAATGTGATGAAGTTCTGTACTAATTCTTTTTTATTTTCTCCAATGTTATCACTAAAAAACAATAAATGTGATATTTTCCTAAACTGTATTTTTAAAAGCGTGGGCCATAGACTATCCAAGTAAGAAGAGCAAACTATACAGAAGTTTTAATATCATTGTATGCCACTGTGGAAATAATAATTTGATGTAGAAATTCTGAAGTACCACATTGTTCATGATACTGCCATATTGGTTTGTTTTTTTTTTTCGTATAGTGTACCCTCTGATTCTCATAATCCCTCTTTTTTCTCATCGCTGGCATGAACATATTTTGAACTCCACATGCTTATCTTGAAACCTAAACAGCAAATGCCTCCACAGTTTCTTTGCCTAGCATACAAAGGAAATCAACATTATTTTGTTATTTTTGTTAGTGTCCTGAAATTGCTCTGAAATGGAATTGCAAAGTATCCAGCTACTTGGATTCATGTTTAGAATAGGATGCTCACAGCTGGATTACGTGGTTTCAATAACTTTGCAGTAAAAAGAAATCATTACTTTTCCTTTAAAACTTCAAAGTCAGTGTTAATATTAAGCCTTGATTGGTACTCACTTAAGAGGGAAGTGTGGCACTGTCCTACTATGCTAGCTTTTAAAAGACAAATCACCATATCTGCTTCATAATACTGTGGTGACCACATGGAACTCTAATACAGATTATATACTCTGATACTCTACAAAAGTGTTTTAGTACTTTATTAGATTTTAACATTCTTCTTGTAGAAAGATAGCATCTCCTGCAGATTTCTTATGATTTCATAACATTACACCAATGTATGACCTTTATGGAGATCAAACAAGCAGAGATTTCATCTTAGCAGTATGGATTTCAGGACATTTTATTCTCTGTCTGCACTTTCTGATGCCAAAGAATGTCCCAGCGCCCTGTGCAAATCTGACAAGTGGGAGCTACCAGAAAGAATGAAATTGCATTCAAAAGAGCTTAAAATCTTCATAGGAGGACACTGTTAACACTACTCCTACACCTTAAGATCTGAAATCATATGTTTTGATGGAATATAAACTTATGGAAATCATTTGTAGAGATGTAAGTGTGCAGCCTTACTTAAAAAGAGTAGCAGCGCTTTGCAAAATCCCTCAAGAGAGCCTGATCTTCTTCATAGTAATGAAGAAATGTCAGTGGAAGTTGATGGTGCGTGTGTACATGTGTATGCATGTTTCAGGGAAGGGGAGATAGGAAGGAGGCAGCCTCTAGAATTTTTACATTTCAAATGTCTTTTGGAAATCACTTGTGTACTCTAACACATGGTCCCAAACTCTTTCTGTGCTATTAAAAACGGTCTGCATACAAATCAGTCTGCTGTAAAAAATTGCTTTGACAATAGCAGTTTTAAGTGGTTGATGGCTTCAAGTATGCAGTATCTCCCTTGGCTCTTGATCCAACACAAAAGGGAGGATGTTTATCTGTTATACACGCATCTCTGTGATGGTAAAATAGAGCACATTCTTTTCTCTTATTTGCTCTCCAGTTTTGTCTCCATGCCTTAGATTTTTTGAAACAGGTGAAATTAATGTTTGGTTTGTATAATGTTACTATCCACTGGAAATTTAAATAGGCTTAAAATAAAGTTAATCAAAGCATATCAGAAATTTCAATGAGCTTTGAAATTCTCCCTTATCCCTTCCTCAGTTTATTCACTACTACATTTCTTCCAAAAATATGAGTGCCACACATTTTACAGACCCTTAATTTGTCCTTATATGGTCCCCATTCAGGTCTGTAATATGCTAAGTAACAAACCTAAGGCACATAGCATTCAATGACCCAGCTAACATCTTAGCTAAATCAGCTCTGTGCTTTAACTTAGGACCACCTGTCTGTCTGTCTTTGAACAGTGAATTACAGCCCTCTTCTCCAATTGGTTGCAATTCCACAAGAACAATTACATGTATTAGTATTTAAACGTAGATAAACATTTGATGTCTGGTGACCACAGTCCAACTACTTATATGCAGGAAACTCTGTTTTCTACAAAGTAACTAAACTGTTTTGAAGACACAAATATATGCAGTTATTTATTTATTTATTTAAGAAAAGCACTGAAAACAGATACTAACTATAGTGAGGATTTCTGTTTTTATTCTGAAAAAAACAAAAACAAACAAACAAACAAACAAAAAAACAACCAACACCAAAATTCTGCAGTTATAGTAAGCAACTAGAATTTTGTTTTTGGGGAGAAAATTCTCTAAATCCCCAAATCTCGGGACTTATATTCTAGACCTTTATTTGAATTTTTCTTGCTCTGCCAAGTGTCCTTTGTCTCATGGCACAAAGTATGCTATCATACCATGTTGCTTTACCAAACACTTAGCAGTTACTTGCATCAGGCAGATGCTGATAGTCACACATTAATGACGTTGGTTAAAACTACAGTGTAATGTGGCTGCTACCCCCTATGTTTGTACCCTTTTTACTCTCTAGATGCCTATTCTCCAAAGGAAAGTTGAATACACTGCTATATTTTTTTGCTGGTTTTGCTTTGGCTATTGGAAAGTTGACTGAAACTCAAAGAACTGAGCACCTGTGCTGTTTTATGACCACTAAACTCCTGGTATTGCCTTTTCTCAGTGCATCATTTTACCCCTCTTTATTACACCATGGCAGCTAGATGTTCCAGGTGTTATAGCAGCAGTGTTGGAATGGAGAGCTACCACACTGTAAGTAGTACTACATCAGTGGCCACTGTCAAAAAGTTTTAGGAGGATGGAGAGAATCATGGCTGTAAGTTCTTAATCTCACACTGCGATTGCTCAAATACCTTTTGGTATGCAGAAATAATTAATCTCATGCAATTTCTTTCCGTGTGAAATTTATTAGTGCTCCTCCTCATATTTTCTCATTTAAAGATGACTTTACTCAAAGATTGCTGGATGGGGAAAAACACTGTAGCATGCTGCACCATGATTGTTCACATTTCAAAGCAACCTCAAGAAAAACTGTAAATAAGAACTAAGGCATAAAAATACATTAGCACCTGGGAATACTCAGCATGCTGCACACCAGAGCTGCATCCAAGCCCTGGCAAACAGCCAGCTGCTAGGGAGAAATCTGGAAGGGCTTAATATGGACTGGAGAACTGATCCACTTGGAAACAAACTACGTGGGTGTACTTATCTCCTTGTCACATGCTGTAGTCATTTTGCTACTTTGAATAAAAAATAGGTCTTGTCATCATGTAATAGACCTCAACATTGCACTCCTTGTGCATAGACCTGACTTTTAATGGGCAGCTGGATGTGAACTTTCAGACCAAAGAAAGTGGTCTGAATTCATTTCAGAAAGAGGAGATACTGTACTGGAAGCTGTGAGAAGTAATAGGGTGAACAGCAATAAGTCTGAGTCATAAAATAAAAAAAGTCATCTATGAGTCATTTGTGGAAGTTGCCATAGTTATACAACAAAACACAAGGTTTCTGTTTATATATGGACAAATGAGCTGTTTCCTACTTACTGTAACAATAGTGAGTTTAACAAGTTGACTTAAAATAATTTTTACCTGTTGAACCTTATGTTAAGATTTGGCAGATAAGCTATTGCTATTTGAAATTGAAACTACTTCCTGGCAGAAAACAAACCATATGTATATATCAGACTGTGAAACAAGAAAAAAAACTAGATTTTCAGCATCATAGGTGAGCATTAAAACTCTGAGATATAAAAGCTTTTCGAGTCAAAGAGATCTGTAAAAAGTAATTATTAAGTACAAAATGAAATGTTAGGTTTCTGTTAGGCTTGCTCAATATCCCAGTTTCTCTTTCCCTTCAGTATACATTTCTCTATTGTTGAAGATCCACCAGGGAAAAGCCAGCTTCAAATTTATCCCTAAGCTAAAACCTATAAAATGATTGACAAAATATTAGGCAACTTGAAAAGTGGGTTAAATATAAACTCTCTTGTTATTACTGTATACTCTCTACACATTGCATGTGCAATTACTGTTCAGACACAATAGGAAGACATACTTTTTAAAGCTCAGAGCCTTTTGAAGAGCTGCACAGGCAGTGCCTATGTGTACATGCATGCTTCTACAGACATTTCCTTGGAGCTGTGGCTTTTTTTTTTTTTTTTTTTTTTTTTTTCCTATTAAACAGCCTTTGTCATCCCTGTTACAATTCCTCAATTCCTCTTTTCCTATTCTCCTTTTTCTCTCTTCATGCATACAGTCTTTTAACGTTTGGCCTGTATGTTAAGTTATTGATAATACTCCTATTAGAAAACTGTGGTAGCACTAAGGACTGTTGTATTAATGAAGAGGCATAAGTGGCATTTGTATATGATTGCTATCTTACAGAACCTTTCACAAGAGTAAGATGTAGCTTGTTTATTAAAGAAAGATCTCTTCCAACCATACTGAATTTTTAATTGCTAACCCTTTCTTTTAGGAGAGCTATTCAGTCAAAGTCAAGAAATGACCTTCCAATATATGCTTCTGCAACAGGCTAATTTCATGTATGGAATGGCATCATCCTTCTGAGTAATCAGCAGACAGATAAGTACCTACTGGAAAATGAATTAAAAGTAGCAGAGACCTAACAGTTAACTCACAGTTGTAACCTAATTTCTAGCTCTTGAAAATCAGGCTGACTTTTTCTGTTTATACCTTGGAGCAGACATGATAGTTTATCATACTGTTGTGATGAGATACAAACTGATATTTTTTTATTTGATGCAGTTTTCTGTGTATAGCATATTTGAAGTGATCCAGGATCTTGTGTCATTTGGGACATTATCGTATACCATATACCATATGTGGTAAACTTTGTTTTTTCTAAACTTGCTTTGGAAAGCAAGACTGTGGTCACAGGTTAACACTTGCTGCATGTTCCTTCTTGTGTTTGCTGACCCTGGGACAGCAAGAAATACTGTATGTATGAAGGTTGCTCTGAAAGCAATGCCTCCTATTTTATGATGTCAGATCATGACACCAGAGGCAGATGCTGCTGATATGGCAGTAGAGGTTGAAACTCCCCACCAATATTCCATTCCATTTTGTTGCTGTGTGACAGATGACAGCAGAGGAGCAGTCTGACAAAATGGTGTCTGACATGGAAATGCTTATGAAGCAAAAATACGCCATTGAATTTCTTGATGAGGAAAAAATGGCACCTAATGGCATTCTTCAATGCTTACTGAAAGATTCTGGAGATCAAACAGTGCGTGTGAGCACAGTGAGGTAGTCGGTGGTGTGTTTTAGCAGTGGCAACATTGACATGAAAGAGAATCCTCATTGCAGCCATGCAACTGTCTTGTCATGAAATGAAAGGCATCTCCATCAGCTCACCTGTGAAAGTCAGTTAATAATAGTTTTGTAACTGAGAAATTGCTTTATGAAATACTGTTACTGTACTCTTTATATCTGTTGTAGTTTATCTGGAAATTAATTGGAGTGCCCTATGTATGTTAAAATTGCTATTTACAGTTCTTGTAGTATTCTTAGTATCTTCAGATATGTAATATTCAGACAGCAAAAACAGCATAGTAATGTCACTTCACAGGAAAAGGAATGAAACAAAAGTAGACAAAATATGAATGATAATAAATATAATTTTTGTTAACAAAATATTCAACGCAAAATGAAACACTGAGGACAAGACATATGATTCAGATTTTCTTCAATTAAGAGTTTAAGGTTAAAAGGGGAAAAAAAATCTAAAATAATTCAAATAATTTGCTTTGAAATACCAAATATTTGATTGTAAATGTGATATTGTATATGCCTTAAAAATTACTTCAAAATAAGATGATAGCCATAAAGCTGTAACATATATGTTTCTCAGTGAAGAATAAGTAAAGGAGAAACTGAAATACTCATTTATACACAGACTCATTTATACACAGACACGAACCTCTTCTTTATAGTTAGTTTGCTTTGAGCATCACTTAGTTGGTTTTGCTATTTTTTGGTGTCAGGGCACAGAAGCAATGTACCTGTTTGTACAATTCCACTTGTGATTGAAAAGCACATTGAATTCTTGTTATTAGGGCTAAGGAACCAAAATGTGGCAATGAACTCTTACTTCTTTTTAAACTGTATGTATGTATGATAATTTAATAATTGTAAATGAGAAGACTGAAAGCCTTAGAAGACACAGTGGTCTACTGATATTAAAACAAACAAAAGGCAGAGGCATGCCATTCTGTTCAGTTTGTCAGCCTGATGTACCTCAGTCTTAACCTCATAGAATTGCTTCAGATAGTGCACCTTTCTCTGACTTTGTTGAAATTACCCTGTGAGGAGAAAGAGAGCCAAAAATGTTCTGTTAAGGACATTTGAGAATACCTTATTTCATATAAGCCACCAAAATATCAGCTCCCTGATACCTTCAACTGGAGTAATACTCCAGAACAAAAGTCACTCTGTCAGTTCCTTTAACTCATGCTGTGCTTTATTGATAAGTTCTCACTATACCAGTAGTTGTTTAGTTGTTTATGGCATAACTTTTTTTTTTTTTTTTTTCCCTAATCACTTGATTGCATTAGAATAGCAAATACATTCATATATTTAATATACTTTCTTCTTGTTCTCAGAAAATAGCATAAGTGACTTTATGGCTTCTTGCCAGCACTAGAAAAATGATGCTCTTCTGGAACCTCATATGTTCCAAGCAGGGATTTGTGCTGCTCACCACATCTGTGTTGGCCTCAGTTAGTTTCCAAAAGGATGCACAGATTGGCAAGAAAATCCTTTTCTACTCAGTGAAACCCTCCCTCAGCATGCTAGGTGCAGGCAAATTCATCAAAGATTCCACTCTTGTGGTGGAATAACAGATGTGCAGCAGTCTCCTTCAGATGTGGAACAATTACAGACATGAACGGACTCACAGCTTCTGCCCACATCACTTCTACCATGCATTCCTATATTGACTTTCCCTTCAGAGGATTCTAAAGGACTTTGGAGCTTTCCCCACCAGATTCCTCAGATCTTCCAAACTTTTGTCCTACCTGTAGCCACTGGCCCTGCACTTCACATTTGGAATCTCATACACCATTTCTACAGAATTAGCATCATGGCAGTGTAAAATTCCCTCAAAATAAACAGAGTGTCTTGACCTGCTCTAATCACTTGCCATGAAAAAATAAAGGGAAACCATATGCTTTCCTCTGAAAAAAATAGGTCATTCCACAAGTGATGCCTTCTATTATTTCCATGGAAACTACGTCAGACAGAAAGAGCACAATAACACTGTTTGATAGAGCAAAGTTCAATCTACTAAAATATATTTTTCAATATAGTCACCACCATTAGCTATTCATTTTCACCTGTGATGAACAAGAGCCTGCACGCTGCACCAGTGGAGGTGACCCATTGCTTTTGTTGCCACTGCTGAAATGCATCACTCACTGCCTCACTGTGCTCACATCCAGTGTTTAGTCTCCAGAAATGTTCAGCAAGGATCAATGAATGTCAGTGGGTGCAGTTTCTCCACATGGAGGAATCCAATAATATTCCTTTGCTTCTTACACACTTCCATGTCAGACACCATTTTGTCGGAGTGCACTTCTGCTGCCATCTGTCACACAGCAGCAAAATGTAATAGAATATTGGTGGGAAAGTTCATCTCCTACTGCCATACCACCAACATCTGCTTCTGATGTAATGGGCCAACAGAATAAAATAGGAGGCATTACTTTCGGAGTAGCCCTTGCACTATGCCAAAAGGCATAAATACCCACAGGAGAGTGAGGTGCCATATACCAACTGCTCTGACACTTTAGGAGAGCAGAAGCTGAGTGGATTATAAGCAGAGAAAAGAGTTAATGGTGAACAATAAATTCACTGAGCAAGACAGTTTGGAGACTCTGTGGGTCTATCTTGTGCTGGATTCAGGCTGGATTCAGAAGCTGGCAAAAATAGAGATGCAGCCAGGGGAGCTTTGGCATCGATTCCTTGCTCCGCCTAAGGGGATCTGAAATCACAGCTCCCGTGTCCCAGGAGAGTGCCTCAACTGCTAGTCAGGCTTAAAAAGTCATTCACACTCTCTTGCTCAATTAATATTTAAATACGCTATGGCAAGTGCCACTGCTCCCCCAGGAGGGATTTCAGGAGCTCCACACTTGAACACCTAATAGTGCAGTGGTTAAGATGCTCTCCTGAGTGGCAGAAGACTGCAGTCCAAACCTGCTCTCTGTCTGATTCAGGGAGATGCTGGAACAAACATCCCTCTGGGGAAAGCTCTTCCAGTTTGTGTGGGGTACCTAAATATTCATTGAGCAAAGCTGTGAAAGAAGGGGTTTCCAGCCTTATGGATGACAGGCTTTGTGTAGAGCTGGAATTCCTGGGCTCCAGCTTCTGCTGCCACAAATACAAAGTGGAGCAGTGCCACGGGACTGGTTTGGCCTTGATCCTTTGGGTCCCCCAGAGCTTTGCTGTGGCATGCTGGTCAGGATGCTTTCTTGGCAAGTGAGCACTTTGGGTAGTATATTGTAGGAAGAGATCTTTCACAGCTTGAGTGATTTTCCCACCAGCTGGCTATTAATTCAAATGACTATTCTCTAGAACAGCTGTGAATCTAGCCTTCTCTTTACCTTACTTTTTGTAGATGTGTCCAAACTACCAGGTTTTGAATTGAATATTTTGTACTGATTGAAATGAAATTGAACTCCATTCTTTGTTTTTTGTTCTTGGACTGAATATTATTTCATATATTTTCTTATCTGAACAATTTTTATTTTTTTATTTTTTTTTTTTTTATGAGAATGATTAATAAAATTCCTGTTTGGCTGCAGACAGTGCTTCTCTGGGTGAAAGCTTTTTAAATCATTGATCCTTGTGTGAGTAGATATAAAGGTGTTGATTTTACTGCAGTACTCACCTTAGGGAAGAAATTTGTGCCTATGTGGTGTGCCAAACAGAACTGCGAGGGAAGAGACCATCAAAAGTGGTAGGTGTACTGGTTGTTGACAGGTGTGTTAATAAAGTGAAAGACATTTCACCAATTCTCTTTCTTCTTCACTGTTTCTCATCCTCTAAGAAATGTCATGCCAGAAGCAGCAGTGATGTGGCACAGACAGAGAGCAAATGGGATACTTGCCTTGCATTTCGTTTCATTTCAGAGACATTTTTGTGCTTTCAAGTAGGAGGGCTGGACCCAAGGTTAGGAAGATACACCTATACTAAGTTCTCTTTGCTTTCCACCAATGTTCTCCTACAGTTTTGAGTTCTCCATTTTGTCACATCCTGTAGCTATCTGTCTTGAAATCCAATCCAAGTATTGCTTACAGCATATTTTGCATAGACCAGTACATAAACTTTAATGAAAGTAAAAATTTCCAGTGCTTCAAGTTTGAAATCTAGGGCAATAATACAATTGTACTATTGTTAGATCATGCTTCATAAAACTACATTCAGGGGAAGATGCCCACAGTAACGGTGATAGATACATGTCAGAATCACGTTGTGAATAATTTTTATAATCTCTTAGCTGATACACAGATCATTCCATAGAACTGATTTTTAAACAGAAATTCCATTGAAATTAATGTTCCTCCATGCTTAAGAAGGGATGGAACATACAAAAGCTAAATGCAGATCTTGCACTGTGTAACAGTCCTCATTTTCTACTGTATGATGTATCCTTAAATCCTCTCTTTGTTTAAATTTAGAAGGCCATGAAGTAAAGTCCTCATTTTCTCTCCTCAATTTTTGGTTCATTCAGTTTGGTAGGAATAAATAGCTTTGTGCAGCATCTGAAAGTAGAATGCTTTTCATATTTTTCTGCCTCTACACTTATTGCACATTCACAGTTGCATGACAGTTTCTACCAACATAATGAGACCCATGGTTGGACTGAGACATTATTAGAGTTCTCTCTGAACTGGTCAGACAGCATATTATTAAAAAATAAGAAAAAAGTGTTCTGTTTTTAACATGGTCAGTAAATAAAAGACAGTGCTTTCTGGATACCTGCTGATGTGAAAGACTAGAAATATTTCACTGACTTTTGATTTATAATCGTCAAAGACATATGAATAATATGGATAGATGAACTCTCTAAGTAGTTCAAGGGCTTTCAAACACACATTCTTACCTGGTGAACTTTAGTTTAAGGGTGAAATGCAAAGGATTTGCAAAATAAACAAGCAAACAGACTTGCTCTTTATTTGGCTTCATACTGGTTTATTAAATAATATTTTGTTAATATGCACAAAAATCTAACCATTATACTTCAGCAGTCAAAAGTGTCAGAAATTCAGGCTGCTCACACAGCTGTTTGTTATGAATTATCTTAGAATAATCACAAGAAGCAGACTGCTATTTCTGTGCATTTGTGCAGGGCACATGGAGTGGGTTAGTTTCCCAATGCACTAACACTATGGAAATGTTTAGTAACAGTAATAATAACTTTTAAGTATGGAAGAAAAATATTTCAGGGACAAAACGGATCCATAATGATGGGAAATTGACCAAAAAATAAATTAAGTTGGCAATTTCAAAAAGAGATATCCACTGTTACAGCAGAGGTGGCTACAAGAAAATTGGGGACTGCATGGCATCTCTTCACCCTCATACAAGGAGGAGTGCAATCTTCATTACCCATAATTTAATCTTAGATTATTTGGATATAATAATGCTGTGAATATATTTCTATTCAAATGAGAACAAAAAGGGAGCAGTTCAGTCAACACTTCTGAATGCTTGACTCATGGCTTGTGTCTTATGGTAAAAACTGTGGCAAATGTGCCAAATGTAGATGCTATTAAGGAAAACCAAAATTTAGCTTAGTAGGGTATTAGTCTTCCTCTCCATATTAGAGTAACCTTTCCATGTCTTCCCATAGTTTATCACTAGCAAATAGTAAACAGTCTTTTTGTTTTCCATTAAATGCACTGAATATACTTTAGGAGGATTTCACTGACTCTTTGCTTGGCATTTTAGTCTCCTAGTTGTCTCCTAGGCATGGAAGTCAGAGCTGCTAAATGCTGATAAGGTATAATGGGATTCATGATCAGAATTTTTGCTGCAGTGTAGCTCCTCATCCAGAACTGATGTTACACCCCACTCAGCAGTGCCCGGATCAAATGAAGGGTCATTACCTGTAACAGCAATAGCAATGTCTTCTGGACATGTGTCCACATTTACTTCTTGGGATGTTTCTTACTCTTGATTCTTGCACAGTTGTTCATTGTTTGTAATAACTTCCACAAATACACTGAAAATACAATTATTGAACAGGAAATATCAGGTTTGTATTATTATCTTTTGAAACCTGGGATTCAAAACCTTTGGGGTTATTTTCTCATTATGCCTCAGATTGTTCAAATGGCCTTGGACATATAACTTAATTTCATTGGTCTTTTTTTGGATTAAAAAAAAACACTTCACCTATTTCCCCATCACACAGTAGTGGTCAGAGGACAGGTTCTAAATTGACTGCAAATTGCTCACATGTTATTTTACAGGGGGCATAATTTTTGTAACGACTTCCACAACTCCTTATTGCTAAGGAATTGTAAAGACAATGATATAACTCAGTGTCTGCCTGATTATGATTACACCATCTGTGTATATTTTCATTATCAGAGAGGCCTAGAGGTGATAGTCCGGGTATATTTTTCCTACCTAAACAGGCTAAATTATATCAGATCATCAGGGCAGGTCAGCTGTCAATGTTGTCAACAACAACAACAACAACAAAAAACCAACAGTGGGAAAGTATCCATTTGCTTCTCAAAACAAGAGGGATGCTAACATTCTCTTGAAACTGGTTCAGTATACTGAAACAGAAAAATGTTGAAATTGCACCACATTTGCTCTCAGGGATTCACTGACGGATGTTGACAGATGGCACATATGGACATAGCACTTCCTTTTACAGAAATGTTTCTCTTTGCTTTGCCAGTCTTTGAGATATGAAGTATGCTATTAAGGCAACAGATGATGCTATTTTCTGTGTTTCACATACAGATTCGTTAAGGAGCATATGTATTTCATATTTCATCACTTTGAAGTTTGTGGTGGACATCTCTCACTGTGTGATATGTTACTCCTCCTCACTTCTGAACACTGTGTCCTGAAAAAAAGAAAGGGATGTTGCCAGCTGTTTGTAACCTTCTCATTTGACAGAACAAGTTATGCTTTCCACACAGCTGTCTTAATTTCCCGCATGTTTGTTATCGAGTATCTGAAATATCTGGATTTTGCATAAGGCAGCCAACATGTTGTGAACATTCCTTACTATGGAAAAAAAAAAAAAAGAAAAGAAAAGAAAAAAAAAAAAGAAAAAGAAAAAGAAAAAGGAAAAGGAAAAGGAAAAGCAGAAATTTCCAGGTTGAGTGAGGGTGAAACATTATGAGAAGAGATCGAGCATCCTGGACTGCCTTCAAATCCACTGTTCAAAATGACAAATGCTGGGTAAAAGGCCACTGGTTTAACTGCAGCCTTTACATTTCCAAGAGCAGTTAGAAGATCCTTGGCAGGACTACTTTTCTCCCTCAATGACAATAACAAATAGTAATGTAATCAGGGCACAGATTCTGCAAAGGAGTTATTAAAATAAGGAGAAAAAATGTCCTATGTTATTTTTGAATGTGTTTCCAGTTTCTTAATTTCGGTTCTCTTTTGACGTAATGCATGCCATATCATTTGATACATGTCAGCATAGGCCTATAGATACATCTGCTCCAGTGTTTGATGTGGTAGTCTGGTTGATATGCAAAATGATGAAGATGTTAGACTTAGTCATAAGGTGGATTCTGTTTTTAATCATTATACAAGGTGTTATCTTTCTTGTGGAAAGTCAGTCCAGAATACACTCTAAGCAGAAATGTCTTTCAAAATGATCTTATGTTGCTGTTACTGGAAATGAATTCCAAAAATGGGATGTAAAATGTGTCCACTGACATTTGGTAGGGTGCTCAGTTACAACAAGATAACATTAATGCTCCAATATAGGTCGTGTTTTGTATGGTGGTTTTTCCAATAACTTCTTAGTTGCATATACAGTTTTATTTTTGTATTAGAAACAATGTACTTCCTTTTCTTACCTATCAATACACGATAAATGATAAGGACGGAAGTAGAGCTCAGGATATGAGGAATTATATACCTACTTTGCCCAGCAGTATGTGGAATTTTTCTGTGAGTTTTCTTGAGCTATTATTTTTCATATTTGAATTGATTGTAGCCAGGTCAAAGCTTCTTCCATTTGAGTTTAAATGAGTTAGCCAAGTCTTTTTGTTGATTTTTTGGGATCTTATGTACTCAGACTGATCTGCATTTAATAATTTTATGATAAGTGGTGCTTGTAGTGTCACATGTAGTGTCAAATCTGGTGTTATGTCATTGCTGGTTCCTCTAATAATAAGTAAAAGTAGCAATATTCTTGTTAAAAGATAAACTTTAAAAGCTTTATCTCCTCGGCAAATGTCGCAATTAATGAAAAGAATACTCTGAATATGTATTAAGTATTTCTGTAGACGTTTACAGATCACTGTGGCAAGCCTTGACGGTGTTGCACCCCATGGTTTCTTTATACATTCAGATTTCCAAGGAGAGAAATACTAGTGGTGGATGAGCTGAGGCAGATTTTATGTGAATACCTATTGCTTAGTAACACTTGATAACAAATATAGACACAGAAAGAGTTTGTTTGGAATAGGAGAAATTAATGCTCTTGGGACTGTGAAGCTAGTGTTGAAATTTGCTATTAAAAACAAACTAAAATAGCCAAAGTAGGATCAGTATGTTTTAACAATTTCTAAGACAATATATCAGCATAATAAAAGATGAGAAAGAATAATATTTGACCTTAGGTGGCAAGTCACATACTCACTTTTCAGTGTTGTTTAAAATGTCCTCCCTTCTTCCTTCCTTCCTTCCTTCCTTCCTTCCTTCCTTCCTTCCTTCCTTCCTTCCTTCCTTCCTTCCTTCCTTCCTTCCTTCCTTCCTTCCTTCCTTCCTTCCTTCCTTCCTTCCTTCCTTCCTTCCTTCCTTCCTTCCTTCCTTCCTTCCTTCCTTCCTTCCTTCCTTCCTTCCTTCCTTCCTTCCTTCCTTCCTTCCTTCCTTCCTTCCTTCCTTCCTTCCTTCCTTCCTTCCTTCCTTCCTTCCTTCCTTCCTTCCTTCCTTCCTTCCTTCCTTCCTTCCTTCCTTCCTTCCTTCCTTCCTTCATCCCTCCCTCCCTTCCTCCCTCCCTTCCTCTCTCTCTTAAATGAAGATGTCTTACTAACACAGTGTACATATTTGAATAAACATGATGTGTATTTAATTATCAGTACTCTCCCTGGTTAATTACCTGCTTATATTTTTGAAAGATTGTTCAAAACATTGGTAGACCCTTTTGTTTGGAGTGGAGGTCCTGGATGTACCTTGAAACATTTTAAATGGAACACTCTGTGTTTCTTATGTATTCTATGTGGTTTTATATTATATATAAATACATCTTTCTGTATTTTGTTTATTTTTGTATAGTCTTGAGATTTTTATCCAGTTGGCACAATTATTTGTTTGTTGTTTTTTTATTATTATTTTTAATTTTTAATTTATTATTATTTTCTGTTGGAAAATTGTCTGGTTGTTACAAGGGACTTTGGGGTGGTAGGTGGTGTTGCCAACTCCTCTTGGTTAGACAGGGTGACCATCGGAGTGCTCTGAAAAGTACAAATATAGACGTCTTGTCGCCACTGCTTGACAGAGGTTATAAAGTTTCCTATAAAAGGATCTTGTTGCTTGGGTTCACTAATTCTGTTTAACTTTGTTTTTGTCTTCAGTGTAGACATGGAGAGATTTTTTTATATAGTTTCTTAAAGTCCTACTGAAAAAGAAAACAACTTAGGAGGTCTAGAAAACTCTCTTCTCTGCAGAAGTTTCTACTTCATCTCTGCCCATGTTTTGTGAAGGGTGTGGAATCTGTGGTCTATTACATATTTTTTTTCCTGATACTGATATACGGCAGGTATTTGTTCCCTGCTTGCCCTAGGCTTTTCAAACTCTAGTATACCAATCCACAAAATATTAATGAACAAGGCAAACATTTGATTACTTTCATGGCAGAGAGCAAGCTTAAAACCAGCTTAACCATAATTACCATCATCACTGATATTTTCAGTACATTTTTGGATTTTCAGCCTAGCAAATTTCCATCAGTCACTTAGCCTTATATACTACATTATATCTAGAAAGGCGTGAAGTTAAATAAAAGAGGTATTTCAGCATCCTTGGCTGCAAAGGGAACACAGCATTTCCAACAAGGATAGCAGCTACTGTCTGCACGTTGAAATGCTCAGTGAGTCTAGACTGTCTCAGTGACAGAGTTAGCTCACACTGGGGCTTCTTGTACCCAGACCACTCCAAAATTTGAACAGTTGAACACTACTTTTTGGGTAGTAAAGCCGTTCTTTGCTGACAAAGGACAGAGCCTTTCCAGAGGCAGGTGGTACAAGCAGAGTTCTGTGGGAAGAGAAGCACCTGTGAAAAATACCCTGAGAACCCAAGGGAGCATTCTTTGACATTACTTCACCTGATGACTTTCCTGCATGCCTTCACAAAAGGAAGACAGAGTGTTCTTAAGTATCTTGTCATCTCAACTCTTCAACTTTTATTGGATGCCCTGGTACAGAGCCATTTTTCAGGAGTTCCTTGGTAGAGAATTTCTTGATCAGAGAAGCTATGTCTGCTGCATTTTTATTTATGTTCTTGGTTTTAAAATAGGATGTACTGAGAAATTTCCCCAATCTTTTCATAAAAAACACTAAAAATAATTTTAAAATTTTGATGTAAAATTCTTGAGTTATGGATGAAATAATTAGAACACAGATAAGAGAAAAGCCTTGTGCACTGTGTTGGTAATGTTTTCAGCCCTTTTGAAAGCAGTTATAAGTATGTATTTATGTGTCTATGAGTATATGTATATGTACATTATATATTTTTAATATATTTTATATACATATTATATATGCACAAACACACAGATATATACATTCTTTGTATTATAATATATATATGTATCTACACACACACACACACACCCATACATATGTTTGAGATACTTAGCAGTAATTAGCTTCATAACACTGAGGTTTGATTTCCTTCTAATGTGCAATGATACAATCAAACTTTTGAATAAATTATAGACAAAAACCTTCTGTTGTCTAACATTTGACCCAGAGTTTCTGTAACCTGCTGTTTATGAAGACATACAGTACAATTAGTAGCTCTAAACACTTACAAGGATCTGTTGCCTGGGGGAGTATGTACACAGCATCTCCATTAAGCAATTTAAGTATTGTTAGTGTCAGTTTTAGCTTCCATTTTTTTCACTTTCATTTCCTGTTCTTGATGCATACTGTACATCCCTCTGCATATTACATGATAGTGGATAAAGAAAAATTGCCAGTAGAAACATAGTTTATTTGAAACTTCATTTTGTCACCAGTGATTTCCCTTCCCCTATTGTGTAACTGCATTCCTTCTGGCCATGGACAAAGGTCAGATGTTCAGAGTAATTTTATTAGATCCATCAACAGCCTTTGATACCTCTCAAATGAGAGACTGCTGACCCGCCCGCTGCTTCTGCTTTGTGCTTTCTCTTGTGGGTAGTTTAGCTTAATGTGCTGCTTACTTCTCCTATGTATTGTGAACTCAGATGTGAGGATAACTGGGTGTATAAAGCTCATTAAAGGTAGAATATTTTTATCTGGGCAGCATACAATTTCTGTGTACAGCAACTTGTCTCTGTTGTGTAAAATATGAGGAAATCAGTGTTGTACAATGCAAAACTGATGGTAGAATAGACTCTGATTTTTTTTTATTTTTTTATTTTTTTTCCTTTGATAATAGAATGTCTCATTTGAGTTCCTCTGACAGGAAAGCCAAATATAAAGGTCACTCTGTAGCAACTTCACAGATGCTAAACTCTTAATACCAGTACTGCAATCTAGTTACCTTATGGTAGTATTTTGTATCATGGTTAGACTTTTCCTTGTTTCCATTAGAGATTTTTGTAGAGCCTTTGGAGCAGCTGTTATCCTGCTTTTTAATTTTATTTGTAGATCACTTTTCTTTTGCTGGGGCTTACAAATCAAACACTTTTTAACTGTCAACTGTTAGAGAAATGTTTGTGCATTAGGGCCCAACAGTGCAACAATGATTTCTCTCCATCTGCTATATTTCTCATTTCTAATTAAATCTGAGCAGAGGCTTAAATACATCCTGAAATGCCTCATATTCGAAACAGTTCATGTTAAGAGTAGGATATTAAATTAATGTTGACAGATCTGAAGGAGCCAGGGCCAATAAGCAACTTCAAGGCACGGGGTTTATTGTTTTTTAAGTAAATCAGCATCATCTGTAACACATATTCTGTCTCCTTATCCCGATTTCTTACACTGTTGTTTAGCACAATCCTTCTTCATAAGGCATTTTGTATTTTCACCTTTGATATCTGATCTATTTACGTATTTTAAGGTCTTATTGAGGTCTATAAGGTCGTGGAGGTTTTCACTGGCAAGCTGATGTGTCTGAGTATTTCATCCCACAGTGAGACAGAATACTCTAGAACTTTGTCATTTGTCTGATTTGGTGTATGCTAAGGTTTTGGATATATCAGAATTAATTCAGGTGTTGGGAAATTAATGCTGGGCCAGACACGGTTCCCTTCCATCCTAAAAACTTGAGTTTATTTTACATGGAAAGCATGACTTCAAAAGGGGGCAAATGGAAAGGAAAGGAAGTTCACATGCCTGCATTCTGCACAAAATGCATTTAGATTATAACTAGGATGAACGTCTAAGACATGGGAGCAACTCTTGACCCTGTATTGCAGGAGCCAGCACTAGAGTCCTTAAAGGGATGTACACTGTGTATGAAACACACAAAAACATACTCTGATCCTGCTTATCTGTAAACATAGGAATCCACTGTCTAGTATCATTCTTCATTTGAAATACATAAAGCACTTACCAAGTGCTTTAAGTATTTAAAAGAGGAAACTATCATTATTGAAGCTCTAAAGTAGGCTTTTAATTAAAGTACAGAACTTAAATTTTAAGTACAGAAATATTCAGATAGTCAGGAGAGAGTTAATGATCTGGCTTGCTAGGGTTTAACCTTACAGTTATGGAACAATTGCAGAGACTGGAAAATGTTAGGCATATTGACTCTCTTGGATTCACATACTTAAGAAATGGAAAAACAATAGCAGGGGAAAAAACTCTTCCTTTTTCTTTTAAATTTATTTCAAGCCACTTCAATCAATAAAAACAAAGAAACATAAAAAAAAATAAAAAAAATAATTAAAAAAAAAGCATTGGAAGCCCAATAATACCCAAATCTTCAGTCTTTTAAAATTAACTGAGCATATTAGCATCTGCTGATGTACCCGATACATTAGAATATCTCAGAACATTCACATGCCCTGTTGCTTTTTGGCTTGCACTACATGCAGGCACTGTGATTAAGAACTATGGCAGAGTTGTTATACTGATTAGGCATCCATTAGACACACAGCTATTATATAGAAGTTCTTGAACCTACATAAATATCTTTTTTCTTCTACATTGTTATTTATTTTTCAGCATGTTATTGGATTGAACTTATACAGAAAACAGATTAGTGAAATTTTCAATTATTTTTTTTTTCATTTATGTTCTCTATATACAGTATGTGCTTTAGCTGTTGCCTCTTTATGATTTTTTAATTGATAAAAAAGTCAGCTATTAAAGTTTTAAAAATTAAAGCACATTGTTGTGGGTTTTTTTGTTTTGTTTTGGTTTTTGGTTTTCTTTTTTAAGCTAGAGGATGTCATGCGTTCAAATTGCTTTTACCTGTGAACAAAATCACTGCATATTGAATGGAAAATATATATATATATATTTTGATGTAGCAGAACTCTTTGCAATTGATGCCAAAAAATAAATCAGCCAAATAATTATCTTTTGTCTTAAGACTTATATAAATCACGCGGCCTAAGTGCATAGTTTAATAACACAATGCTGCAACTTTAACAAGGACTACATTTGTCTTTAAGTCCACATGATAGTGAAAGCTTAATATGAAAAACTTTTGTCTAGCACAAGTGATTTGAAGATGTTTTGCTCCATGCATGTGAACTCAGCAGGTGATTCTTGCCTATCTTTGATGTCAAACAGCACAAAACTTCAGTGAGTAGTAGCTTCAGAAATGCAATAGACATAGCTGAGTCTTCATATGAAGCTCATGCTTGAACTACATCAGAAGAACTGACATCTATTATGGTGAGCAAAGACAAGTGTTTGAAAAGAGATTCAAACAGAAGTGTCAGAATTTACAGTGCATAGTTTTATATAAGTTGATTTTAACCAAGCATATCTCTATGAACTCTGCAGGATAGAAAAGAAATTTCAAAAGGCAGAGAAATTGTTGTCATCTAAGGGCATGGAATGTTTTAATAGCTTAAGGAAGAACATTTCTGAAAGGTTATATGGTGATCCATTTACTTTGACTGAGTAATAAGGCTCGTCATTGTCATGGTGAAGTTTTTAACCCTTAGAACAATGGAAATGTTCCAAATGCATTTTAGAATTAAAAAGATGAGAGTAATTGGCTGTTGCAAAAAAGACTTTCTGAGATTTTTAGTCTCTTCAAACACACATTTCACATTAAGAGATATGAATAAATCAAATGCATTTTTTCAGTCACCTTATGTCTGACCTAGAGTTTCCTGCTTCAGTCTAGACTAAGACATACCTTAGGATAAGGACTTGTACTTACAAATGATCATTTTTAAAGGGAAGGAATGTAGACAAGGCTTCCATTAAATCCCATTAAATTTGTTTATTGTTCCTTTCCATTTATTCATTTTCTTTCTGTGTCCTAAATACATACATCCCTGAGTGTGTTACGCAGCACAAGAAAAAGAAAAATCCTTTGTAGGAATGTAGTTTGTTTGAAACTGTGTCCTACAGGCTTACTTACAGCAGTGCTCTGAATCTATCCCCAAGGAGTCCAGTGTCACAAACCAACCTAATTGTTCTTCTTGAAATGCTACTTCTTTCGTTAACAACTGGAGGGAAAAAAAGGGATAAGAAGGGAAAAAAAATAATGAAAAGAGGAAAACTCCTTGGCTGAGGCAACACAAATCTAGCTATGTAGTACTCAATATGTAGGAAAGTGGAGTTGTTTTTAGATTACATTAATTTGCCATGAGTAAAATTAGTAAGACATATGGGGAGGCTTGCTTAATTATTACACTCTGAAGTTGCATGATCTACTTTTTATTAATTTTACCAGTTTCATTATCTTTTAGAAAAAAATGAAATGACAAATTGAACAGAACTTTGTCTTCACTTTGGACTGTAGGTCTTTGCAGGTTATTTTGTAGCGAACCTGAGTTGTGCCATATTCAGATGTTCAACTCCTCTTCATACCACAGAAGACCTAATGATTTATTTATAGTATAGACAGTACATACTACATTCCTTAAAATATTTTAAGAAGCAACAGACACATAGTTGGATAGCTCTGGTGTGTATGGAAATGATTATTTTTTTCTACTTTACTTGGAAAGCTATTTAAACCTATCTTGCACTGTCTTCAGAGATACTTGGAGTTGCTGCTTGACAAGCACAGTTTAAGATCAAGAGTAGTGGAAGTGTTTGTTCTCTATTCTAATATGTTTTCCTGGTTATGTTTTCCTTTTGCTTAAATATATATGTAACATAAGGGGGACAAATAGTTGTGACTTTTCCTTAAATAAGTAACCCACATTTTTATATAACATATGAAATAGAGTCCATTAATGAAAATCTTTCTTCTATTTTAGAATGTCAAAAATAATTTTGGTTAAAAATGCAGATTGGTACTGAAGCATTAATATCTTTTCCATTTGCATCGATTGCTAAATATCTTCCTAATTATTTTAGCGTAACGAAGATTATGCAAAATGTAACAAAGAGTTTTGAAATGTCCTGGGCCTGTGCAGTTGCTCCATGACATTATACATTTGTCTAAGATTTCTTAGACAAAAAGCATGGGTCTGAGAAATGAAAATAAATAGCATCTTCAGATTACAAGATGTTTTTCAGAGAAAGTAAGCACTACCTCAGAGCAGGTTGCTTGATAACAGTTAAGATAACAAGTATCACAGGTGTCCTTCCCTCTCTTTCTCTCAGAAAAACACAAACATACAAATAACCATAAGTAATTCCATAGGCATAATTTACAAAATAACACAGAAACAGACAAAATTAAAATAATCTCAAATATATAATTGAACAGATCCAATACCAAGTCCAGCCTCGGGTCTGTCTTACATCATGCAGATGTGTGAAGAAAAAAAATGTTTCTAAACTTAGTTAGTAATATGAGTGTGTTGAGGCCAAGATCTTCTGTCTCTGTCCCTCATTAGAAGAACACTGAGAGGGAAGGTTTGTCAATGATTGTTTTGTCTTAGGATACATTTGTTGGGAACAGCAAAAAACTACTTTTGGCCATATAATTTATTCCTGAGAAATACAAGGTTGATTGAAGTTGTGTCAGTTACAAATTTTGGCTGTTTTGGGGATAAATTTAAAAAAACATTTGGAAGAAAGCTACTTCCTTCATATTCACACTATCACTTATACAGTTTTGAAATATGTTTGGGAAGACCCATAACCTTCCCAAGCTGGAAGGCATTTCTTATCTTTCAGGAAGCATTCCTACAACCATGCTGTAGAATAAATTATAGGAAAGAGATATGAAATTGATTTAGGCTGTGTAAACATACTCATAAACAGTGTGCTTAGAGAAAGACAGAGAGAGAGAGAGGAAGACAGAGAGAGAGAGAGACTCCTATGACACAAGTTCTGTTAGCCATTTTCCTTCATGCACATCTGAAATGTAAGATGCCTACAGAATACCTTAATACTTTTCCCTTATAAACCAGAATAGCCAAGTGAATCAATTGAGTGTGGTGCAACTGATAGCTTTACTGATAATATTAGAGAGATGTACTTTATTTGTAACAAGATTTCTTTCAGAACTTGTTAGTCTACCAAAAATTAAATATCTGATGTACCAATATCTGTACCAAGCCTACTCTTGTGAATATCTCCATGCATTCTGGAAATGGCTTCCTACTGTCTCATAAAAGTCCTCAGGGAGAAGATTCCCCTACTTCAGTTTGAAGTTTTGCTTGTAATGGTTTCTATAGTTTTGAGAAATGATGGGGGTACTAGTTAGCCTGTACTGCTATACTGCAGATCCCCAGATGGCCAAATACCTTGCAGAAGAACAACGTACTTCTGTTTAGGAGGTACATAACTAGATAGTTCATCATTATCTGAATCCAGGTCAGTGTCCTGGATTCAGGCAAATAAAGAAATTAAAAAATCACCAATTACAGAAACTTCAAGGGTAAAAGCTATGTATTTTAAAATGAAGCGTTCACATTTCACTATCAGTCTTTTCCACTTCTAGTAGATCACATCTTCAAGTTTTATTAAGAATGGTAACATGCTTTAAATGTCTATTAATGTATGCCTAATTATAATGGAAGTCCTATAAAAATCCGTCTGACAGCCACATGAATAGCAAAACAATTATACTCAGTATAATTGCAATGAATACTAAGTGAATTAATAATGAAGGGATTCTTAGAAACAAAATTGCAAACAAGGATGTTCAGCTTAATCTACACTGGGCCAAATCATTAAAGAATGTATGGTATAGTTCTTCGTGAAATCAATGGGCAATTTTGCTTTAAAATTATGATAAAAGCTGTGTCACAATAGTTTCAATCGTTTATGAGAACACTTTTATCTGAAAACCTGCTGCAAACTTTTATTTCTGGAGGGAAGGAAGTTAAAAAGTCAGCACACAGTAATAAATGTAGGGGATAGTTTTGTTTTGTCTACGTGCATATTCAACAGCAGCTCTTCCCAAGACAGTATTTAGAGTGTAGAAGCAGATTTAAAATACGTGGTGAAAAAATATACTGTAGAAAATATTAAGTAAATTTAGCTAAACTTTAAGACTATTAAAGTGTATTGAAGGAAAATACAAATGAATATATGAAAATGATTATTTAATTATTTTTATTTTTAATAGGATTCAGTCTCCCAGATTCAGAGGTCCTTAATAGACATCTACATCTTCAAGAGTAGTTTACTGTAAACAGTGGAAGTAAACAGCAGTATGACTTTTCTCAAGATAGATCTGAAAAATAAATCAAATTAATGACTGTCTAGAAATGTCTGTTTTCTGTCTGTAAGTTCAAAAGAGGTGCTTAACTCATAGAACCTTCAAATCATTAAGGTTGGAAAAGATCTCTAAGATCATGTAGTACAACTGTCAGCCCATTATTACTATGCCTAATAAACCAGGTCCACAATTGCTGCATCTACCTCCAGGGATGGTCCCACCTGGGCAGCCCATTCCACTACATTACCACTTCTGAGAAGATTTCTTTCCTGCTATCCAACCTGAACTTCCCCTGGTGCAATTTGAGCTGATTACCTTTCATCCTGCCACTAATTATCTGTGAGAAGAAGTTGTGCAGGGGTACAATCACCTCCCTGGCCCTTTCAGCTACATTATTTCTGATACAAGCCAAGACACTGTTGGCCTTCTTAGCCACTTCAGCACACTGCTGGCTCGTGTTCAGCCAGTTATCAACTAACACCCCCAGATCCTTTTCCTCCCTGTGGCTTTGCAGCCACTCTGCTCCAAGCATGTAAAAATGCATGGGGTTGTTGTTACCAAAGTAGTCCTGCTGAATACAGTAGACCTCAGCCCCTTGATTCAGCTTATACAGATCCCCGTGTAGAGCCTTCCTACACTCCTTTGGCTCTCATGTGGACGACTCACAGAAAGTGAGATGAATCATAAAATTGGCATGGAGTGTTTTTGGCATTATCCTCTTAATCCTGATGTTTGATGAACTTCTGTTCTCAAAGAAGAATGAGTTGTGCTCATTGGAGTAAGATTCTTCACTTATCCATGGAATATGAGTAGGATATGTTCTTCAGGTGAAAATTTCTGTGAGCCTTCTGAGGAAGGAGATACTTCGTTCATTGTTTTACTAATATCTACCAACTGCATGTAATATAGTGGAAGAACGGTTACAATTTTAGTCTATATGTTTCAGTCTCTTGCGGTGTGCTTTCTGTCAGGCAAGTTTATTTTGACTATGGCTAAGCACAGTTGGGTTATGTGGCTTTGTGTATATACGCAGAAATGAAATGAAATATTAGGTTATTAATCTGTTGTTATTATGCATCCTGGAACAAAAAGGTGGAAACACGTCTTTTAAGAAGAACTAAATAAAAGTCAGGTCTTTAGTCTGCTAGGCCTTAATGGAGAAAAACATGCTCTTGTGACACAAAATAGATGTTTAGTTAGATGTAATTACTTGCTTCACAGATGCATCTTTCTCTAAGCCCATGAAAGGCTGGAGTTTTGTATCACACTGTACCGGATGAGTACTTTCCAGCTGCACTTAAAATAAGATAATCAATATTTCAATGAGAGTTAATGTTCCAGTGGATATTTTTTTTTCTGGATACAGTTCAGCCTTCTACTCTCAGTTCTTGATACTTGCATGATGGTAGTTCCCAAAATGAGTATTTTGGACTGGAATATAAAGTACTCAATTCTGTTATTACTGTCATTTTTACTGTTTAAGAGCAATTCATGATTAACAGTAGTGTTATAGTTATATATATCATTGCTATTTTTTATTATGAAGAACATAGCAACAATCTCATATCTGACAGTCTTAAAACAAATGCAGGTATTCAGATTGCTAGGGATATTTTTATGGATTTGTACATGTTATGAATGATTAGACATATGTTCAATAAGAGGCATCACTCTATCTCAGTAAAAGTTTGTTAACCTAAGACATGAACCAAACAACAGATAAAAACAAAAAGAGATTGGCTTTATCTTTATACATTTTCTTTTTGGTTTTGGTTTTGAAATTCTTTAGGGGGGCGGGGGAGGGAGCGGTTCTGGGGGAATTATTAAATCAGAATATTTATTTAGATATACTAAATATAACAAAAATATGAGAAGATGCTTTACATGCATAAATATTAATTTTCAAACTTAAGTTGGGATTTCTGATTCTTTTTAATATTAAAATAGATGCATGTCTTCATATGTCTTCATAATAATGTCTTCACAACAGACATTAGTAAAGAATTAAGTTTGTTTTAATAATGACTCTTAGCATGTATGCAAAACCAATAACCTTGCTTTTTTGTAGATCCAAAGTATTAGGGATGAACTACTAAGTTATATTTTATTTTTAATAGAACAATTATTCCACATCTGAAACACTGTTTGCCAAATATTTGACCAACGCCAATTTCTACTGAGGTGTTTTAAGCAGCCAAAAAATTGAAGTTTCTGATGGAAGTTTTGCAGCCTATTTAGTGACAGAAACATGAACAACTTCTTGTAATTTAATGTGTGGAACGAACCTCCATATATAAGAAGCAAATCTAGACTTAGCCACCTCAACATTATGTCATTTTTAGATAAAAAAGAATCAATGTCATTATACAGTGTCTCTGTAGAGCATCATAATTATTCTGCATGCATACAATATTTATTTAAAACTTAAAATTAAACTTCAAGAGGTGGTCATTTGAAAGCTGGCAGTCAGTGAACGGATCCTCTCTTCATAAAAAAGAGAATATTTCTTCTAAAAGTTAAGAAGTAGATCAAAACGGTCTTTCCAGTAACTGACACTTTAGTCATACAGATGCTTTTTATGTGTCAGATTTATTAATAAAGAAGGTCCATGGGAACGAACAGAAGAAAATCTTGAGGATGTGACTGTCAGTTTTTGATATGTCAGGTATAATTTTGTAACTGTGATTTTTGGATAGCAGTACACACACAGCATTGTACTGATGTTTGTGTACTTCTTTGTACTTTTCATTTGTGATGACTGAGAAAGAAGATAAGGCGGAGATGTTTTGATACAGGATTGAAACTTGAAACTACAGTCCTTCAATTTGAACAGCATTTCTTTTTCATCTTTCTTTTCATGTTACCTTTTTAACTTCTGCCACTGATGTAAAGAAAAAAGAAAATTTGAAAAGATGCCAGGTGTTGGTTCTTATCTAGGTGAAAGATCACAGGAATGGAGAATAAAATACAGTTTTATTTTGTTGCAGTGACAGAATTATGAGGCAGATCAAATACTCGTCAACAACAAATGTTTGTCCTCCTAAAGCCAACACAGAATAATTTAGAATGTGACATCTCTTCCCATTTCATGTGGAAAATAAGAATGTCACTATAATTAGCTGAAAGTGGAATATGCTACCTTTGCTCTTCCATCACTAATAGCATCTGCTTGGGCAACTCTTTGTGTACATTTGTGATGTTTTGAAGGTATCAAAGTGCAGCAAACAACAGCAACAAATTAGCACAGAAAAGAGGAAAAGAAACTGAATGAAAACCTTTTATTTATTTATTTTATTTTTATTTTTCACCTTACAGAGCATGTTATGTAAGAAAAGGTAAAAATGTAAAATGTGCATTTCCCACAGATTTCTGTCTGATCTGAATTATTTTTGTTTTAATTGGAAAAGAGGTCATAAACAATCCTGTTACTCCTAGATTTGTTAATACTCATTGAAAATAATATTTTAGAATCTGTTAGCAATATTCAGTCTTCTGAAACTAAGCATCTGCTTAAAGGTCCTATTGTTTCAAGCCATAAGCAGGGGCAATGGCCACCACTGTTGGAATTCTAATGACCTGAAACCCACTCCTTGATCTGTAAGCATGCACAGCATGAGAACAGGAATATTTCTTCTCACTGACCAATAGATTGCTATAATTAATAACTGGGTGCATTGAAATCATTCACTGTAGTTAATTGCTAATTCTATTTATCTTCCCTATGATCTGATTCTTAACTTTTTTTCAGCACCTTGCATAGAAATTTCTCCTTTCTTTTTAAACTTATGAGAATTTCTTTTCTATGTAATGTGATAAATGCTTTTTTTTTTTTTTTTTTTTTTTTTTTTTTTTTTGTTACTAAGGCTCTTCCTGCTTAACCCTTAAACTCTTCCCAGTTCTCCATATGGTGCTGCTTCAAACACATCTACTTTTGTAAACATCACTCAGAGCCTGGCTGCCCTGTCTACTTAAGAAAAGTCAAAGTTCATTCATTCATTTGTTCCTTCATTCCTTTCTTGTGAGATACAGCAGTCTATTAATTCACTTCAGTCTCCTGACATACAAGGTATTCTGTTTCTATCATCTGTCTCTATCAGCTAAGCAAAGATAAACAAACAGGCTATCTTAGACATTTCTTAAAATTGCTTCTGCCATGATGCCTTAGAATTATGCTTTTATGGGAGTGGCCCCCCCAGAACAATGAAAATTAAATTTGAATACAGACAAATCTTTCTCCAAAATCCTTCTATACAAAAACTGTGGCAATGATGACAGTATAATCAGTGGAAGTGACTCAGGGGAGCATGAATTGCTCCCACACAGCCTACAGAACCGATATGAAGGATATCAAATCATGTGATTGAGCAGCACTTAGGAATTTGTGACACTTATCACTTGCAGAGGAAGCCACTCAACAATCACACATGTGCAGTCTTTCCCCATAGACTGAGCCTTTCCTGCTCTCCTCCAGAGCTACGGGAGAGCTTGCTGTTCACCAGGGAAATCCTCTGGGCTGGCTGCTCTTTTCTGTACCTCCCGAAGGAAACACAGCCAATCAAAGCTGCTCCACACAGTATGCTCTTCCTATGATGAAGGCTCTTATTCATTCTTGAATGCCTGCTAGCACATTTTCCAATTTTTAGGTGCCCAAATGTCTTTTCCAGTTTAGCTTTGAATCCTTTTCAAGATTATTTACAATCTCTGGCTGTGCTGTAGATGAGTGAGTAGGAAATGCCCGTTTTGTGTCGTCACATGTAAATGGGTTTCTTATGGCTTCAGGGGAAGCAAAGTCCTGTCAGTTCTGGCTCTCCACTTCCTCCCTCTTCCTCCAGCTATTTTAAAATTTTCCTGGCTAGCTGAGATAGGCTTCCCAGCCTGCTGAGGAAGGAGAGCTTGAGTCTAGAAGCATACCCATCCTGGCACTTGGTGCAGGGACATCAGTTGGAATAAAGAAGGGCTGGAGGATCCTATTATAATTTCATTCACTAAGGACAATTGGTACCACTTCGTGTTCCTCTGATACAAGGAGGTGTTGAACAACACATCTCAAAGATCACCTGTTAATGTGTAGAAATATTTAGAGAAACAGGAAGAAGTAGCTGAAGGGGAAAGAAAACTCTACAAAGATCCAACTGTTGTTAGCCTGTAAGGCATGTTAGGTACTCAACTGAAGTTTGGTCTCTGAACATCTCACATAGGAATAAACAGGACTCCAGATGAGAAAAAGAACAAAGGAAAAACTAAGCCAAAGTAATGGTAAAGATATAGGAACAATTTAAAAACTATCTAAACTCTTTTAGGAAGTACCAGTTTCTCCCTCTTACTTTAATGTCTTGAATAAAACTAACACTGCTTGCTCTAATTTTAACTTCTTTACACTATGTAGGGGGGCATGGAGGCTCTGTGTGTGTGTGTATGCACGTGTGTCTGTGAAGCTGCAGCCTTCTTGGCAGCTGTCTTGCTAACATCCCTGCCAGTCAGCAGCTGCATACCAGCCAGCCCTTTTTTGTGCCAATCTGGTGGTGAGTGGTGCAGAAACATTTTAATTAATGTTGAACTTCTTAAAGTTGAAGTGAAAACAATTACAGCTCAATTTTACTTTGCCTCCTCACTTTCATCACTTACATTCTCTCTTCCTCCTCCTTCTCCATTAGAGGGCTTCATTTCACAGACTGTGAATTATAATCTAATTATTATATTTTTAAAAGGCAGGCAAGGCGTTGTTTCTTCATTCTTCAGTTAAAAAGCTCTGAAATGACAAAGGAAAAGCTCTTTACTTCTTGAGTGCCAGGAGCGTAGAGTCACTCCCAACACAGACATCTCATTCCTCCCCATCTGTGATTTTTTTTTTTATTTTTTTTTTAACAGAAGGGATCACATCTTTCCCTTAACAACTGTTTGCACACCAGACTCAAAGAAAGTTCACAGCATGCATCACATGTACACTGGATATGTAAGTGAAGTGATCTGTGGCACAGCTAATTAGACCTAAATTCTTGATTTACTATTTATAAAACAAAATTGATTATTACTTCATCAACAACATTTAAAGCATCATTAAGAGAGGTCTGCTCCAGCAGCCTCAGGTTAAATTTTTTAACAAGCACTTTAGTTGCTAATCTGTGTTATTGCCAACATATGTAAACTTCCTAATGCTAATTGCATTCAGCTGTGAATCAAACAATGTCTAATTCTCTTCAGGATTAATTATGCACATGTGCTGCCTGCATTCCTAAACATGGTTCTCATAAATAATAAGAGATATATCTAGGCAGATGGGATTTTTCCAACTAAATGATCTGTTTATCATGAATAAAACAATTGACATATACTAGACTTATAATGCACAGTCACCACAACATTCCCATGTTTTTTAATCATAAATAATTACTACAACAGTTGTTTGTGTGAACGTGTTTTTGCACAGCCAGGCACTAAAAAGCTTGTCCTTCAGTGAGCACCGTTACCTTTGTGTGCATGCCTTTTCTTTCTTCCTTTTTTTTTTTTTTTTTTTTTTTTTTTTTTTCCCTAATCTTTTTTTTTGTTTGTTTGTTTGTTTGTTTGAAGGTGCATAACGGACTGGTTTATATCTTGTGTTTGATGAATAAATTAACAGTCACCACTAAATGCACAAGTTTCATAAGCCCTGGGGAAATTTGGATTAAGTACAGTGCAAGAAAATCTGCTAAAGTGCATTCTGCTTGTTTCAGGAAGAAGCAATGAGTTTCTGGCACATAGACTCCATGCTGGAAGTATCTTTTTTTTTTTTTTGTATATTTATATAATACCTATATTAGTTTGAAAGGGCTGATAATTAAATGAGTTGGTAAAATTAGCTTGAAAAATAACTTGCAGTGATGAGGACACGACAAGTAGAAATTATATTTTTAAAAGAAATTGCTTTTAACAATGAAAGAGGCAATTTGCTCCTTAAAGGAAACTGAAAGAAAAGTTTTCTATCACTCTTTTTAATGAAGATGTGCAGAGGTTAAATTCCAACTCTAGTGAGCAAATCCATAGCATTTCTCTTCTTATAGGACCTAAGCTTTTTGGTTTCTTCAGGAAAAGACTTATATGGACAGTGCATTAGAAAATCAGCAAGAAATTGATGTTAGTAGAAGCTTACAAAATTATAGCTTAATCACATATTATTGCACCCACTATTTCCAGTGTTATTTTCAAATATTTTAATTTTCCCTGGTTGCCTAGATTGATTACATTTTTGGACTGTGTCAGTATAATTTCTTCTTCTTTTTTTTTTTTTTTTTTTTTTTTTTTTTTTTTTTTTTTTTTTTTTTTTTTTTTTTTTTTTTTTTTTTCCCCTAAAACAAAAATTGGAATAGCATGGCATTTAAGAAACGTAATAGACTAATAGCCTAGGTGTCTGAAATCTTTCAGCTACAGAGTAGATGGAACACACTTAACCTCTGGCAATGTGCCCTTAAACTTATTTTCCAGGTGCCAAGTGTTGATGTGAGGAAGTAGCGGAGCACCTGTATCTCATTCAGTTACTCATTTCTCAGTTGAGTTGACCAGGAGAGGTTATCAATTGGTTTAATGGTTTTTATAATAAGGATATCTGTCCACTAGTCACTATAACAAGACCATCAGCTAATTTCATTAGGCCATCAAAAACTCAGTTGGTTATCGCTAGTGACCTTTGCTGAATTTCAGCTGGTGACACAGAGATGAAGAGCTCTGCTTCCCATTACTTGCCTATGAGTCAGCCTGCCCCCTAGCTAACTTTGGGCAAGAAAAAACTTGATGAAGCTTTCCTGATCTGTTTTAAAGCAAGATTCTGATATGACAAAACCAGGATAATCTGGGAAATACATTTTAATTAGCTCAAACTGCTTTATTACAAAAACCGACATTTTTTCATTCCTTGAAATCAGATCATTTGTGATAACAGTATATGGCTGAAGGAAAAGAATAACTGAAGAGATGAGGAAAATGTAGTATTTGCAAAAACATGTATCTGACGGCACTACAGTGTGACAAACAAGACTATACTTTCCAGGGATACTTTTTGTTCATTTGTTTGTTCTTTGGTTGTTTTGTTGTTGTTGTTTTGGTTTTTTTTTTAGATTTTTTTTGTTTGTTTTTGTTTTGTTATATTTTGTTATGTTATCTGTAGGGTATTGGACCTTTGGAGATGCAGTTATTTCTCCTGATTGCCACTGGATTGTTTCACAGTCTGATGTTCCTCCTGCTTCCCTAAAGCATATACTCTTATGTTGGATGGGAAAATTCACTGCATACTAGTTACATAAAGAGAGGAGGAAAACTAGAATGTCAAGAAGGTAAAAGCACTACCTTGTTTACCTGTCAGTACTACGACCTACATACCTTTCCATCTCAATTCTATCATGAAGACCTAGCTTAAAAAACAGTTCCTGACAAGTGGTTCCAAATAAATTAATTGAAAACATCAACAAAAAAGATCATTGGCACTTCTACTAGTTCCACTTGCCTGCAAAATGAATCATTTTGGGTACTGCTGTTTCTTCTGTAGCCTGGAGTATAACTGTTTACAGATTTAAAAGAGGATTTTTCAGCTCCTGCAGTCACCTTGGAAAACGCAAACCAGATTCCTTTACGGTGGAACTAAACTGCAATATTTTCCCCTGAAGCATTGTGAAAATACACCAACTGCTAGAAGGGACAAAGCTTATGGGCAACACAAAGGCCAATCTAAATTAAACTCCCCTTGAAATGTGTACACTGGGGACGGTGGAAGTTAAACATTATTTGTTTTGTTTTGCAGATTATAAAATTAAATTTAATATAATATAAAATTTATAAAATTAAACTTGAGAAAGGTACCCTTAGATGGTGCCAATGATGCTGTACAAAACAGGACATGAGAGGCAGCACAACCTCTGGATGACTGAGCAGGATACTGTTTGGCCATCTGGAGGTCATGCTCACCGTGGCTTCCTGGGATAAGTACTGTCCATGTCCATAGTGATGTGATGAAACAGCACCAGGATGGGCCCTCTCCATCTACCTCCACCCCTACTACACTCCTGTTGTCTTCATGCTGTACTCTGCACATAGCAGTGAATGGCCTGTATCACACTCCACAAAAGGTTTCAAATGATCCAAGTTAAAACCATACAGAAATAGCAGCTACATTTTTGGACCATAAAAGCAACAACTGAAGCCTGGTTGATGCACAGGACATTTTCACCTTCAATGCAATTCCACTTGCAGTTTTTCCCATGGTTTGCTTTAGTCCAAACATCCGTTGCATTAACAAATGTGGAGCTGTAAATGAGCTCAAGCTAAGAAAAATAGAATTTCTAGTCTTATGCAGTTTACATAATAGCTCTAGAAAGACATTTTCACATTCTAGTGGCTCCATTTCACCGTTATTGTTGTCAGTAATTAATGTTTTATTGCCAGGTGTATTCTTTATATCCTCATTGATGATTAAAATGTAAGATATCTAAAGATATCTACAGAATAATCTCTATTGAATGGGAGGGACTTGAATTAGTTTGAGGTAATGTTTCCTAAGCAAATGAGAAGGGGAGAATATCTGTTTCTACATTTTGCTTACCTCTTCTTATTACCAAACATTTTGAAGAACTTATTTGGGTGCTGGAAGCTGGGGAATTTTCACCAAGTTACTTCATTTATGCAGTGCTGGCATTTTTGAGTCATAAGCATGAGGTAAAACACTGTAGCATGCTCCTTGGTTGCCGTTTTAGACTTTAGTAATTTTGTTAGTGTGACACAAATGTTTTGTTTACTTTTCTGTCAAAACAAGTGAAAGCACTTTGCACAGGGTCTTCCTTCCTACTTCAAAATCAGTATCAGATTACTCAGATGTTTTTGCATAAAATCAGGACATCATTCTAGGCATTTTCCATGGGTTCTTCTTATGTGGCTCTAACTTTTTAAATACAAAGTGAAAGAAAAATTAAGAGCTGTTTTAGATTGATTTTCTATGTTTTCTTGGTTAATAGTTTCAGCTTAGGAGAAATTTTCTCATGTTCACATGCACAAAAGACTTACTGACACATACAGGGCAAATGATTCAAGCACCTATTTTCATACAGCTTTATAATTAATAGCTTATTTTCTGGGTATGCCTTCTGAACTGATTCACAAAATTTGGTATTTTTCTGTGGAAGTCTTACCAGATTGGGAATCTAACAGTACATCTGTTCTTTTCCCATTTAAACACCAAATGAAAGCTTGTTTTAGAATATTATTATATGTATGAGATTAGTAGCTTTTGAGAAGGAATATAACATAGCTGCCACCCATCACACTCTGGCCTGCTCTGTATACATGCTGAAGCACACTACATTTGCAAGTCCTCAGTGACATTCTCTCAATTGCCTCTGTGAAACTGTTTGAATGATACACCTAAACTGATTAGGTCGCCATTATGGACATTAACATTCTTAAGTGTTTGAAAAGGGCAATAGCAGGCCCCTTTGGATGCTGATGACAAAAGGCATGTTCTGAAGGATAATATTTCTTGTAATTCTTTGTAATTTATTTTTTTTAGTACAGCTGTGCTTTTTTACCAATTAATTTCTCATCCAACAAAGCTTAAAATTCTTTTATGAGTCATGTTTAATAATTTACTGATCAGCCAAATAAAGCAAATATACATGTAATTTTGAAGGTGGAGAGGTAAGGATGAAAGGAAAGGGCTGTAGTATCACTTCAGAAGACAGAAGCCCTTTGTTTTTCTGCACCTCCTCCCCTCTTTTATTTAATTGCAATTTTGTTTAAAAATGTCCAGATTCTTTGTTTATTTGTTTCTGAAAATTGAAAAGAAAATTTAGTGTCCTTGCTTGGAAGGAAATGACAAGCTAGGTGGGAAGTCCAGAATTAAAAACATTTGTATATTCCAAACTTAAGGGACAGGGCAGAAACCTAACACAGGCGCAAGCAAGGCCAGGGTGTCAGGGATTTAAAATCTAGAGGTGAGGGGACAGGATTAGGAGCAGACTGTGCAGATTATTTGGGGACAGATACCCATGCAAGTTTGATCAGAAAATAAACCAAGAATTACAGACTAGCAGAACTGGACTGAGAAGCAATCTACAAGTTGTCAAGAGCCTTTCCCAGGTCTGGTCAGATTCAAAGACAGATACTGCCTCCAAGGTAGCTACCGTAATCCCCTTTGTAACCAGCTGGGAAAAATACACACCTGATGTGTGCAATTCATCTCTTCCTAAAGTAGATATTTAAAGCAAGACTGATGAATTACACCCTGGAAATGTCTATTTTTCTCCATTAATTATGAAAGGGGCCTACAGTAACTAGTTGAGATATATACTTTTGCTATAAATGTCTAGTTTTGGATGAGATAAGTTCTACAGCCCCAGGTGTCAGTCTGCTGCATCACAGCAGAGTAGTTAAGGTCCTAATCCATCAGGCAATTAAATATGTACATAGTTTTTGAGTATTAATGTGATTATATGTTCTGAGGAATTGTAGAGAAGTTGCAAATGATTAAATGCTTCAACATGTGAAATGTAGACCTTGAATTAACTTCTTACATTTTATTCCAGAAGTCTGCTAACAGTTCTGTAAAATTCTCCATCTCCTCAGTACTTCTTCAATCTGCATCCTTTCCCTAACAAAATATACCATCTCTATCAATTCAGCAGCATGCAAGCACATGCACAGCTTTCTAGTAGCAATTCAGTAACATTCAACGACCCAAATGACTGGAAGTGTCTTCACCAGGAACCTGGATGAGTATCCAAAGGAAGTTCACCTATGAATTTCAATGATATTCAGGTGAATTTCATGATCTTTACTTGTTATATCAGAAATGACGGTGTGAAGCACTTTGTGTTAGAGTGCACAGAATCTGCTGCTATAGCAGCTCATAATAGAAGCTCATTATCAACTACAAAGCTGTCTCCCAGAAGGAATGAATAAATAAACTGGGTTGAAAATATGATGGGAAAATATTTCTGTTGTAGAACATTATGCATATAATTCATCAAATTTTCTTAGTAGGTTTTGTCATCTACCATGACATTAGTAAGGATTTCGATATGTCTCCCATTCTTTTAATACAGTTCGGATGTTAAAGTACAGGTGGGTAGACTACAAGGTGGATGAAATCCTGAGTAAGTTACTTGTCAAAGTGTGTAGATTCACCACCCACACTTCACCTTGGGTGAGTGGTTACAAGTGAAGTTTTTAAGGGCTCTGTCCTGGAATGGATTCTATTTAAGAACTTGGAGAAGAAAAGTGAATATACACTCGTCACATTTGTGTACAACACTGTCTGGGAGTAAAATAGATAGTCTTGATGGCAGGGCTGCCATTTAAATGGACCTAGCAAGCTAGATGAAGGAAGGAACTTGCATTTTGGACAGGCATAACCTTCATCAGTGCTGTCTGGGTACTGACTGGATGGACAGCAAACCTGTTGGAAAGCCGCCAAGAATCCTTGGTGGACAGTAAGCTAAACATGAGTCACATCTGGGTAACAGTGATGATGGCTAATAGTATACTTGGCTGTAACAATAGGATCAGTTTAGCCACTAGATGAAAGTAAGAGCATAATAAGCTTGGTGTTCATTATATCATTTCTGGAGACCTGAATCTAGTTTTGAGTCCTGCAGGACAGTAAAGAGATTGATAACTGAAATTAGTTCAGTTCAGCAAATAGCCACCAAAATGGATGGAGGATGGAGTATTCTTCCTGTGAAGAGAGAAAGAGGGGTTTGAGCTTGTTTAGCTGGACTGAGAATGTTAGGGACCACCAGCAGCACAGAGCCTAGACTTTTACTGGCTTGCACAGTGAGAAGATGAAAGTGTGACCAAAAATCAAAGCATGCGATTTTCTGACAAGATACAGCAATAATGTTTTTGTTATGAGGATAAAGTTTTTTGATAGGTGAAGGTAGCTACTCTGTAATGATGGTGACTATGGGCTGAAGGAAACAATTATCCAACAGAAGGAACAAGGTGTAATATTGCATCAGGGACAGGATGTAGCCTTTTAGCCAGATTATGAAGATGTAACCTAGAGTTCATGGGGACACAGAATATACCTGCGCAAGTCTAAAAGTGAGTCTGACCAGCTTGAATTGCAGAATCAAAATGAAAGAGTGAATCTTTCCTTAGAGACAGACTGCCACAATTTTTTTCCAGGTTTGATACTTCAGGGGCACAGGTGAAACTGTTCTTACCTACTTTAATACTGTTACTACCTATTCTGTTATACATGATAGATGTACCTCTTAGGGTATCTTTTAATATTTTATTAATTGTTTGGCTTAAGTAAGAGGTATAGCAGTAAATGCTGATTTTAACTTGGCTCTGTCGGTCTATAGGTCTCTGTGAAAATTTTACTGGAAAATGTAAAGGCACAATTAAACTAGTGCTGTGAGTAAAGAAAACAATAAATCATAATTTCACACTCTGTAAATATGTTTTTTTTGGCGATCAAAATTATACACACCCTCAGCAACATAGTATGACATGGTAACATAATAAACATACATATTTCTTTGAAGTTTTAATATTCTTTTTGAGGTATACAGCACCTTTTAAAATTTTATTTATGACTGGAATATAGCACACAAACAGTGTAAAGCTTTCAAAGTTGGACTCAATGCAGGTATTAAAATGCACTCATAATTGTACATTTCACTATCCATTTGAGGTGACCTGCTATTTTGGCAGCTTTTGTGTGGAAAGATTCCCATTCAGTTCATGGAACATTTTCAGCTATATTGGTCCTCCTATGTAGCAACAGTTTTATGTAGACATTGACACATAATACATATGGAAATACTGGAATAGTGTACTGTGAAAATTAATATTCTGCTTTTTCCCTATAGACGTCTTGAATGAGACACTTTATATTATTTTTACAGAAACTTGATATGAACCTATATATATATTAAATATCATATTCATTTTATTTGCTGTATGTTTTAGCACAATGCCAACATCTTCCACACAATGCAATATTTATTTTATGTGAAGTGTAATTTTGATAATTTAGATTTTTAGTGTGTATTTAAAATATCTATACAGCACAAGATCTTATTACAGCAATATACGTAGTGTATAGAAACTGGTGTTTTTTTTAATTTTATTTTGTCTGTAAAAATATAATCTTAGTAAACTCAAGGCAAGATTTCCAGCTTTTTTGCCCTCAAAATCAATTTTGTATTAGGCATTTTGTTGCCTAAATACATTAAAAGAGATTTAAAAGTCATCTGTACAGGTTTAGTTTTGTTTTCAGTGAAAGGGATGGGAAGAATTTGGTGCAGCTGTATTGCTTATCCTTGCAAAGGCACAAGAAAGTGAACAATAATTTCTACTGATTTCATTACAGTAGCACATCAGGGTCAGTCCTGAAGCCAGTCCTCCTGATGGCCTCTCCTGAAGAACTTGGGAAGAATTTCTCCAAACTACATTGTTTACACCACTGTCTTACACCTTAGGACACAGTGCTGTCTGTACCACTTCCTTTCCTGTTAGGTCTTTAAAGCTGTGAAATACTGGTTCTCATACTTGTATATATAACAGAAATGAACAACAGCGTCTCAGGCTGCTGGAAGCTTCCATTTACAATGACTAAAATAACTAACATAATGAAATCAGCTGGACTACAGGAATAGAAACAATATGAAGAAAATTAAGAAACATTGTTAGCTGATTTTAATGACTTTTTGATGCTATCCAGACTTTTGAAATATAAATTTTTTGCTTGCTTGGGAAATTCAAAAATACACACTTAAACCTTTAATCATTTGATTTATAGGACAGATGGTATTTTTTATTCCTTATACACTGCACCTAGCAGAGTGGCTCCTATGTACCAGAGTAAAAGAATGATCATATGATCATCACTATCAATAATAATAATAACTCTTGTATTACTTTTTTTTTTTTTTTTTTCCTTTTTTTTCTTTTTTTCTTTTGCATTTGTATAATTTAACTATTATTACCTGGCTGTTTGGTCTGTGAATACGATTACATATAATTTTCTCTTTTTACACACCAGTACATAATTGTGGTGACTTAGTGTAGACAAGATTTCTCTCAACTCTTTAACTGCTTCATAAAAGCTCTTTTACACTCAACATTTCACAAAACAGTTACTGTGTTATGACAGTTTTCTAAAAATAAAAATAGTTCAATTCTAGGTAAAATTTCAGTTTCCTTCATTATTGCATGCTCTATCATCTCCTCTCTCTATCAGTTTCTGGAATGACAAATCTCATTTCTTTTTTCTGACTGCACTTCCAACATCTCTCAACAAGTCCAAAAGGGCACTCAGGTGGTTTTTACCACTGCTTCCTGGGTTGTTGCTTTTGTCACTGTCACAACTAAGAAAACCTTTGAAGACATTTTACAGTCAAAGTTTAGAGGTAAACAGGATTTCAAAGAAATGACACCCATAAAAGTGGCCATGGGGAAATGAAAAAGGGAGAATGGTTGGCCAAGTTTGTTGGTTTAGATTTGTACAACTGAAGGATGTATTCTTGCTACTCCAGAATAAGATACAGAAGGTACTACAAAGAAAAAATTTACTCCCCTCTGTCAAAAAAAATGTCATGTCCAAGCTTTTTCCTCCTGTCAATAGCCTCTCTCTTAGAAGAAGATTCCATCAGAGGAAGTTGAAAGGAAATGTAGTTTTTTGAGTAGCACAACATTTATCTACCTTTTGAAAAGAAAGACAATGGTATAATTTTTGATCCTGTTCTTCCTGGCAGTAGCCTACATGCTTGCTACACTTTCTTTTATCTGTCAAAAGAATGATGCTGTAGCAACAACAACAAAAAGTTGTTTGATGTTTGTTCAGTACCTTAAATAAGCATTGATAAGTGTTGTTTTGTTCTGGAAAATGCAACTCCATCAAGAAGAAGAGAAAGGCATTAACACTGATTGTGTACTTGAGTATCACAAGTATTTCAAAATCCAAATACTTAAAGGAAGTATTTTTAGAATCTAAAGCTTTATCTTTTCCCGAAGTTTGAGGAATTTCCACATTTTTGTTGTTTCTCGGGAGTTGCTTTCCTCATGCTTTTTCATTTCAATTCAGTGTGTTTTTTGTGCTTTTTTTTGTAGTTGTTGTTGTTTTTGTTATCTTTTTTTTGTTTGCTTGTTTGTTTCCATTACAATATCAGACACATTTTTTATGTTGTCATACATATGAAATTCATCATTTCTCATTTTGTAAGGTAAATTCTGTGATTTTGTTTCCATTTTGTTTCCCAGTTGTCTTTGGTAGCAAATATAGGAAATTTTAGCATAAATGCAAGTTCTCCATTTTGTTTCTGGTAAGTGGAATTTGTAGTTTCAAAAAAAAACTTCAATATAGACATCATGGAGTGCAGATTACTCTCTCTTTACTTTGTGTGCCACTGTCATACAGGAAGAGAAAAACTACCAAAGTAGGGGAAAGTGGGAATGTCATTTGCGAGATTTCCTTTCTCATCACAGTTCCAGCATCAATGACCTGTGTTACATTCCCTGCCTAGCAGTGTTCTTTGCTGACTCCTTTAAAAAATGTGAATTCATGACAGAAGTAAAATATTTCCATACTGTCAGCGAACAAATCAAAAGGTTTGTAATAATTTATACACTTGTTGTGGAATTTGCGAGGGCTATTATTGTTGTTGTTATTGTTTTTGATCTCTTAGAAGATGTATTTACTTTTGATCTGCTATATTACTCCAAATTCTGAACCCCTTAACTCATTTTTAATTTGAAAATATCATATAGAGTTAATTAAATTTTAGTTTGAGTTCTTTGGAAATAAACTTCTTGTTATTGATGATGTCATTAGTGCCAGGAGATATGCATTTCCTGTGAAGAGCTGTAATAACCCACTGGGATTTTTCTCTTTTTTTACAGTCCCTGAATGATAAATTAATAATTCAGATAATTTGTTTATAAACTAGGCTGTAGGGGAACGTTGCTGAACACTACAAATAAGTTTTTGATGTAGTTATAAAATTATTTCCTATGCTATTTATCATTTCTTAAACCAGACACTGTTGATGAATATTCAATATCTGTACAAAGCACAGGAAAACCTTTTTAATCAGCACTAATACTGAAGCGTGAATTTTCTAATCAACACAACTGGTGTGTGGTGTGGGAACCTATAGGGCTGCTGAATTTTTCAGATTAGGGTGTATTAATGGATGGAAGAAGGACAAGTGATGGCAGTCAGGCAAAGCTCTTGTTCTTGTTTTAATACTTTCTTAGTTTGAGAAATGATATCAAGCTACTGGAAAAAGAATTGACTTGTAGGGCACAAGCTATTATCCAATACAGCCCTAGATCCCTTCCAATAGCTTGTATCAGTCTCTGTTTCATTGTTTGTTGATCCAAACCAATCAGCCTCTTTATGATTTGTGGATTTGCAGATTAACAAAATGATATTTATTCTGGAGCAGCTCTGTGAATTAAAATGCATGACCCAACAATGAAACCCAAGTTCTTCACATTTCTCTTGAACTATACCTCATCCACTCATACACTTGTTTTCATGGATCATAATTATACAATTAGACTTGATGTAATTTCACACTGCATTTTCTCTGTTAGAAACAAGTGCTGAATTTGTAAGTCTACAAAGTGGCTGGTGCACACAAAGCGGAAAAGATTTGGGGAACTTCTTTTTCATTGTTTCACCTGAGTAAAGAAAATGATACTGAAGAACGGTCTTCATCTTTCCTTTTGTCATTCTTTGCTTAAAAATCTAGGCACTTGTTTTTACTAAGTCTCTGTGCCCATCAGATTCTGCCTCTTCCTTATCTAAAAACAGTGACCAGAGAGGCAGTATGGAAATTACTACACCACAGATTAAGCTGTCTGCCCCAACTATTCTCTGGGGTCTCCCTCTTCCATGTTGGGAATGTGAATTGAAAAGCATCTCCACATTGTGAGAGCTGTTTTTACAGTCTGACATACTGAAGCAAGTATTCCTGTGCTGATGTTGGTCTCTAGATCAAAGCACAAACACACTACTCCTGCATCCACTGCTGGCAGTGAGGAAACAGACTGCAAGAGAGGTCTGAAGCAAAGCAGGAGGAAGCAAGATGTTCCTTTTCTTGATCTGGTCTACCAGAAACCTTAGAACACTATGTATTACTAACAAATGTGGCCAACCTGCTAGCTGAGCCTGTATTAATACCTCTCATACACATAATATCTAGCAATAATTTGTGACCATTGTAACACAATCTGCATTTTCTTTTTGTTATTTTTATTTTTTTGCTAGAACAAAAGATACATCTTCTGGAGCACCATGAACTACACCTGCTGAAAGCCATTCTGAGTTTAGGCCAAGTCTAATATGAACAGGCATGACTCAAAGTCACTCTTTCTTACACCCGTAGTGAATTTGATATTGAATGAATGCATTGACTTGTATTAAATATGTTGTCTGAAATGATTAAGTACCAATCCCATCTGCAGCAAACTTCTGAAGCCTCTTCAAGTTAGCTGATTTATGATAATTTTCACTGCAATTGTTCCTTGCTGTACTTGTCTGTAGGGTCTGCATTACACTTTCAGAATATTTCTAGATAATCTGTTTCCATAAAAGCTCTACCTGTGCTGCCGTGACCAGAGCTTGCATAGAAATAGCTGTGAAAGCTTTATGCTAGCTAGTGAAAGGACAGTTTCATCAGGAAAGAGCTGAGTGTGAGCTTGCTGGAGATGCAAACTAAATGCTCAGATGGTAAAACCAAGTTCCATGTGGAAGTGTTTATCTGCTGACACATCTGCTTGAACAGATTTTAAGTTAACACTGGTGTCACCTCAAGAGCAATGTAGTGTGAGCAGTGTAGACATCCCAGGAAGCAAGCAAATAAATTCATGGCTAGCAAGGCTAACTCTTAGCAAATTTGTCTTGTATTTTATCAGTACTGAACATATGATTCCAGAATTTCATGTTGTTTCAAACACTTGTTTGACTATTTTGTAAAAACACCTAATCTTATTGAGATATTGCACAGCTTTTGCATAATCAAATTAACTGCTCTAAAGTGACTAGATTACAATATCATTTTGAAGGTAAGGCAATTTAAGAATGGTCTATAAATTGCAGATGCTGCTGCCCACATTAATAGTACCACATATAAAAATACATGCTGTTTTAGTTGGGAAACACACTTTCTAATGAAGTCAGAAACATCATAGCAAATTGGAAAGACATGTTAAATTATCCCCTAATCAGTTGTTTAATAAAATCTATTTCATTCATAAGTATGAAAAAAATAACAGCAGGAAAAATAGAACTGCTAATCCAGCTTGGAAATCTTTCTGTTCTCAATGAGTCTGATGAAGTACAAAGTTGATCTATCCTCAGCACTGCTTACCCTGCCTTCAGAAGGAGACAAGATACAAATACTAGAATTAAACCACCTATTAGCAATATAAGGATTTGGTGCAGGAAGAGTTTGGCTTTGATGCAGATATTTTTGGTTAAGTGGAAGATATGGGAAAAAACAAACAAACAAACAAACAAAAAAAAACAACAGTTGTAGAACAATCTTAAAGTTGGCCTTTTTGAAGAGTTTAATGCAATGACTAGACCAATCATGATTAAAATCAGTTGAGATATATGATTTTCTCAAACAGCCAGGATAGAATGCCCTAATCATACACCTGTTCTTTGCCTATACCAGCTGTGAAGGTGATTTAATGTGTTTGGTTTTGCCATTGGATCAGTGCATATACATACCATCAATTATTACAGAACTTAACCCGAGGAACAACAGAGAGAAAATCACCTTTATGATTCAAGTGAGTTGTTGTTTTGAGTGCATGCAAAAGGTGAGATATATTTTTCCTAGTTGAGTTGTTTGTTTATTTTTGTTTTGTGTTGTCCTTTTTGTTCATTTTCTGGGACTGGGTTGATGGGCTGAGGCCACCTGTACAAGCTTCAGCAACACCAAGTGTTGAGTCCTATGCTTTGGCCACAACTTTGTGCATTGCTACAAACTTGAGACTGAGTATGGGGCCCACATTCTCTCTAGACTTTCTTTTGCTGTTAACGTACTTAAAAAAGCCTTTTTTATTATCCTTTATCTCCTTAGCTAGATTCAACTCCAGGTGGGCTTTAGCCTTCCTGGTCGCATCTCTGCAGTCCCTGACTACATTCTTATATTCTTCCCAAGCGGTCAGACCCTTTTTCCACATATCATGAACTTTCTTCTTTCCGCGGAGCTTGCTCATGAGCTCCTTGCTCATCCACGCAGGTCTCCTGGCACCTTTTCCTGATTTCTTAGTCACAGGGATGCACCGATCCTGAGCTTGAAAGAAGAGCCGTTTGAATGCTAACCAACTCTCACAGGCCCCCTTGCCTTCTAACACCGTGGCCCACAGGATAGCCCCAAGTAGGTCCCGGAGGAGATCAAAGTTGGCTCTCCTAAAGTCCAGGGTAGCAATCCTACTTTTTGCTTTGCTTTGTCCACTCAGGATCTCGAACTCCACCATCTCATGGTCGCTACAACCCAAGCTACCCCTGACTTTTACTTCCTTTACAAGTCCTTCCTTGTTGGTGAGAATAAGGTCCAGCAACACCCCACCCCACGTCGATTCCTCGACCACCTACATCAGCATCAGAAAGTTATCTTCAACACACTGCAAGAATTGTCTGGACCGCTCATGCCTGGCCATGTTGGTTTTCCAGCAAATATCTGCATAATTAAAGTCCCCCATAAGTACCAGTGCCTGGGAGCGTGACGCTACTTCCAGTTGCTTATGGAAGGCCTCATCAACCTCCTCCTCCTGATCAGGGGGCCTGTAGTACACACCCACAACAGTGTCCCCCTTACCAGCCTGTCCCTTGATTCTCACCCACAAGCTCTCGACTGCTACATCACTCTCCCCCAGGTGGAGTTCAATACATTCTAGCTGCTCTCTCACATAAAGAGCAACTCCACCACCCTGCCTTGCCAGCCGATCTATCCTAAAAAGTACATAGCCCTCCATGACAACATTCCAGTCATGCGAGCTGTCCCACCATGTCTCCGTGATCGCAATGAGATCATGGCCACGCGACCGCATGCAGAACTCCAGTTCTTCCTGCTTATTTCCCATGCTTCATGCGTTAGTATACAGGCACTTGAGAGAAGCAGCATCTCCCCACCCTTCTCCATGCCTTTGAACTCCATTGTCTGTACTCATCAAGCTCTGTTTTAAGTCTTGAACTGCAGCCTCAGACCCAGCGGCCCTCATTTTGTCCCTCTCCCCTTTCCTACCTAGTTTAAACACCTGCCAATAAGTCCCAACAGTTCCTCAGCTAGAACCCTCCTACCCCTTTGATAGAGGCCGCTTCCATCTGCAGCCGTCATGTCAGGTGCCAAGTAAATTGTCCCATGATCAAAAAAAACAAAACTCCTATGTCTGCACCAACTGCTCAGCCATTTGTTTAAGGGGTGGGTTTTTAGACCCAACTCAGTATACTTCCCTGCCACTGAAGGTACAGATGCAATAACCACTTGCACAACTGTTCCTTCAACTACCCTCCCCAGTCCCCTGAAATCATCTTTGATAGCCTTCAGGCTTTTCTTACTAACTTCTTCACTGCCAGCCTGAACTATAAGCAGGGGATAGTAGTCAGAAGGGCAGATCAGACTGGGAAGTCTCCCAGCAATGTCTCTGACCTGTGCCCTGGGGAGGCAGCACATCTCCCTGCGGGTAGGGTTGGGCCAGCATATAGGGCCTTCTGTTCCTCGCAGAAGGGAGTCACTTATGACGACTACCCTTCTATCCTTCCATGTGGAGGAAGCCTTGAGGCACGGGTGTGACTGATTGCCCAGAGGCACCCTCACAGGTGGTCCTCCCTCCACATCTACACTCACCTCTCCCTCAGGTTCCAGGGCCTCAAACCTATTTTGCGGAGGCACCTGGGGAGCCGAAAATGGTCATGGGGGGGGATGCCCACTTCGCCAAGTCGGTATCTGTTTCCATCCATCCTTTTCTTTCAGACTGCTTTGGTCTGATTGGCAACAGCAGGAGAGAGGCTCCGCCGACAGTCCCACACCCCCTAGCTCTTCATCTGTATTGCTAGGGGCAGGGGAGGACTGAGGGCTCACTGCAGCAGGAGCACAGTCTGTCTGCACACTCCTTTCTATAGCCTGTTTGCAAGGTGATTGGGGGTGACATGCTCCTTGGGGAGCCTCAGCTTTGTGCCGGGATCCCAGGGCCGATAGGGTCTGGCACCACCAGTAAATTTCATTTTCACAGTCCTTAATGGACCTCAACCTCTCCACCTCTTCCTTCAGGCAGACCAGCATACTGAGCAAGTCATTTATCTGGTCACACCTGACACAGGCACAGCTTCCATCAACTGGCACTTCAAGGGCCAGACTCTGACACTCACTGCAGCCTGCAACTTGCATGCTAGTGCAAAAATCATAAAACCATGACAACTATGAACGGCTTGGAACACAGGTCTTATAGGGAGCAGCTGAGAGGACTGGAATTGTTCAGTCAGGAGAAGAAGAGGCTCAGTTAAGACCTCTACAACTACCTGAGAGGAGGTTGTGGCAAAGTGGAGTTCAACCTCTTCTAGGTAAGAATGACAGGATGACAGTCTTTGTTGGGTATTGGGTAGGTGGTGCCTGCGTGCACTTGGAGTGGAGTCAGGGAGGTCATGAGTGTCACACAGGGGTGGTCACCTGTAGTACTATATAGGGTTTGTTGCAAGGCATTAAACTTGTACTTTCGGCGTTACGCACTGTGTGTGAGTCCCGTCTGTTCCCCGTGCACTGAGGCACGGTACTTTCACACGGCAGCCTTAACTTGTTGCTGAATCGGGAGGTGACAGTCTTCAAGTTGTGCCAGGGGAGGTTAGGTTGAAAATTAAGAAAAACTTCTCAGAAAGAGTGTTGAGGCATTGGAATGGGCTTCCCAGGAAGGTGGTTGAATCATTGTCCCTGGAGGTGTTCAAGTAATGTGTAGACACTTAGGCACATGGTTAGTGGACATGGTGGTGATGAATTGATTGTTGGACTAGCTGATCTTAGAGGTTGTTTCCAACCTTAATGATTCTATGACTATGAATGATCATGTTCTTTTTCTTGGCAAGTGGAGTGCTAGCTTGCAAAAAATATCCTGAATATAATCTAGGAGATAAGTCATACTCTCATCCCAAGTGAGAGAAGGGGAAATGATCCTTTTTTTCATCTCTCAGAAAACAGTGGAGAATTTATTGTAGCATTGTTCTAACATGACAGTTCTTTATTTAAAGGAATGTTTAGCAGCACCGTCTACCAGATAGTCATGAGTAATAAAAGGTGGTAAATGAACAGTATACATTCCTGAGGTAGTACAGTCCATCCGGGTTTCTTGGAGCTGTGTAGGAGTGGGATATATGTGTTAAAGGCCATTCTGTGCCAAGATACATGATGTGTCTGGATTGGGTACCGAGCCAAGAAGAATAAAATCTGGATGAAGCTAAATGAAAGCTTTCTGCTTTGATCCCCCAGATCCGCTCTTGCTTACTTGATTATGGAATCTGGATAATTCAGAGGTGAAATATCCACCCATATTTCTGAAATTCACCTCTGTGATCATACAATCTAATTCTTAAATTGATCACTCCCTTTTTTTTTTTTTTTTTTTTTTAATTATTACTATTTATTTATTACATTTTCTTAGCTGCAGTGCTTGAAAAATAAGGGAAACTGCCAGACAAAAAATTAAATATTTATCTGAGAGGATATGTCAATGAATTGAGAATTAAAATATAATCAAATCTTATAAACCACAAAAAATACTTATGACCGGCTCTGTTAACATAATGTTGCTTAATGCAAATGTTAAGACTTCTACAATCTCTTTCTCTTCTTCCTTCGTCTGGGAAGTAGAAGCACAGGATACTCCTTGTTTTGTATCCAAGCAAACATCTTTCATCTTCCAGACATTTGTAAGAATAGACACATACATGATAATAGTCCAATCAATATAGTGAAAATAATATAATCAGGCCCATTCTTTTGTTAATTATTTCTCTATGTTTCTGTTTCTACAATGCCAAGACATTATATTCTGAGTTACCAAGAAATGTAATAAAAAATATCAAGCCCTTCCAACACAATAGGCTTCTCATAATGATCTCATTGTATTTTCTAGGAGGTATTTGTCTACCTCATAAAATCACCACATAACAACACAATTGGTAGCTTCTGTTCAGCAGAAGCAGCATTGTATAATGGCAGGTCAAGGATAAAATATGCTGGCAGAGCTTTGTGGGTAAGTTTGTAATTCCTTTTTTGAATCCTCTACACTAAAAATCATACAACATGATGATACCAGTATCCATATTTTTCTGTTTATGAGCTATACAATAAGATATATATAGTTAAAAGCTATATATATTCTGAGTTAATATCTTAAAATATTGCAATTTCTCCAATTGCTCCATGCACGGTGTTATTAAACAGTGAAATATTTTATACTGTCCTTTCATGACTATATTGCAGATAGCCCTCTGAATTCCTCTTCTGTAAGCTTGTCTCTTCACAGCTTTTCCTCCACATGTCCAGTGCAAAGATATAATTATAGCCTGGCTTCTCTGATCTTTCTGATCCTCTGTTCTACCAGGTGCTCCTCTTTGCACGTCATGAAATCATCAACTGCAACATGTCTTCCTTCCTTCCTTCCTTCCTTCCTTCCTTCCTTCCTTCCTTCCTTCCTTCCTTCCTTCCTTCCTTCCTTCCTTCCTTCCTTCCTTCCTTCCTTCCTTCCTTCCTTCCTTCCTTCCTTCCTTCCTTCCTTCCTTCCTTCCTTCCTTCCTTCCTTCCTTCCTTCCTTCCTTCCTTCCTTCCTTCCTTCCTTCCTTCCTTCCTTCCTTCCTTCCTTCCTTCCTTCCTTCCTTCCTTCCTTCCTTCCTTCCTTCCTTCCTTTCGAATTATCTTTTATACTTTCATAGCTTGAGAGTCAGTTTAAGTTCAGGATTTCTTTTGCAATCAATGAGAAGCAGCAGACTGATTATTGAGTAATAACTGTTCCTCAACAACCATGACAAGAATAATCTATTTTACAAATCCTAGCATTTGGCTTGTTTATTGTTTCAATATTATCTAATGATAACGGCATCAGCCAGTAAGCAGAAATATGAATAATAACTACTTATATTGAAACACACCACAAAATCCAAAACTTTTTCAAATAGCTATCTATTATTATCCAATCAGAATAAAGAGGAAAATTTTTGATGTGAAAATGTTTCATAAACATGGGAAAGCTTTTAGTGAAAATGCAGTATTCCTCCCTTCCTACTGCCTAAAACAATACTACTGGAGCTGTTCTACGTTTTTTTGTTTTCTTGTTTTGTTTTGTGTTTTATTTTTAGCATGCCAGCATAATACAGAGGATCTAATATTTTTCAGAAGTTATCCGTGTTTTCATAATCTGAAAACATTTCTAGAAAATTATCACTTAGACACTGATCTGTATTGCATTTTGAATAGGAAATGATTTTTAGAGTAAGCATTATTGAAGTTTTTTATGATATAGTTGTTCTGCACTTCTTTCACAGCAAGAATCTAATAATATAATGTGTGTTCTGAAGAACACATTAAAATGACATTATGTGATCAGGATGCCAATTACAGTATGACTAAAGACTAGCTATCAAGCTACAGAAAGTCAGTAATTGTGCTGATATAAACATAATGTTTATATGTCTTGAGTAGAAAAGAATGAATCCCATTTTATTACTTACATACGATTATTGACAAAACACTTAGGGATACATTTTCAAAGTGTTGTATGGGTTTTTAGCTGCATGACTCCCATTTAAGTCAATAAGAGTCACACAGTTAAAACCCCATGCAACATTCTGAAAAATTACCACAGAGAAGCTTCTTTTTTATTGCTTAGCTGCACAAATCATTTCAATCTCTAGCATCTCTTCCACGTGGTAAGGTAGTGCTGTTTGCCATCAGTAGTCTCATTAAAAAAAAAAAATAATCTGTAAGTCTCCAAATATGGTGTTCTATTTAAATGCAGATTTCAAAAAATAATAGCATAATTTGTACTTTTATTGTCCCTTACATCAAGTTACAGCCCAGTGTTTTAAAGTTATTAGTTAATCACTCACATCACTTCACCAGGTAGGTACACTAGTAGCTGCCACCTTTCATGTCTGGCTTGAAAAGACAAAGTGAGTCAGTGGAAGAACAAAGGATTGAACCAGACCAGCTCTAGGTCCTTGGTCCCTTGTTCTGGCTGGTAAATACTCCCAACCCACACATATTCAGCATTCAGTAGTCTGTAATGCATATGAAATGCTAATATTAATTGAAAATGGCACTGGAGTGACCTCACTTCAGTCTACTGAGGTCTGATATTGCTTCCTTTCACTCATTAATTCATTAATTAGTTTAAAAGGGCTAATGGAAAACAAAAATATTCCATTTGCCGGGTTAGATTGCTGCTGAATATTTATATTAGTTTTTATTATTCATACAGAAGTTTCATAAGTATTTGGCAGTTCTTTTGCTGTTGTTGTCATTTAGGTAAACATAATACAGACTTTTTAGAGCATGTTTATTTAATGGGTCGACAGGATATTCACTGTAAGTACGTTTTACAAGGCTAAAGAAACTCCACAAAATGAATTTTTCAGTCATTCTAGTAGACATCGCAACTCACTTTTCATTATGCATTGATGACCTCAGCAACTTGCAACAACAGCAGAAAAGCATAGTAGGAAATCTTCATGATTATTTTAGTTCTTGGGCAGTGTAAAAGATTTTAATGTTTTCTCTGTTTAACTAAAGAAGCGCACGATTGAAATAGTAATTAATATTAGTACCTACACATATAAACAGTAATCAATATATTCTAGGACATTATATTCATCAGTTTTGTTCATTTAGCTCATAGACTTCCCTGGACAAATGAGAATAAGCTTTATCTGGCAGAAGCATTTTTGTTCTCCTGAAATAAGATGCATGCAAGCCTGTAACTGGCCTATCTATTAACAGTAATGCTAGCCACATCCAGCTTGCCTTAGAATAGGAAACATAAGTTAGTGTACAATAATGGTAATAATGATTCAGATTTTTTGCAAAATAAAACTAAAATTCATTATGATTGCCATTATCATCCTGATATATTTAATTCAGTAGCAACAGATTTTTCTCTTTTCACTACTGTAGTTTTATAATGCATTAAGACAAAAATTGTTTTTCCTAATCTATTGTACCCTTGAGCCTTTGTTATTTGTATTTCTATTGACATTGATTGCATTATCCATTGTTAAATGATTGATAAAAATTGTTAAATAAGGCAAACACTATATTCAGCGTAGTGTAATGAGGCCTATCAAGCAGGAGAAATACTTCTCATCGTGGTATTAAAATTAAATGTAGCATTTTTAAAATTATTGACACAAATAAAGAAGTTATTTATCTGGACCACTGCTTTTTTTAAAGACTGGTGTTCTGTATAAGCAAAACAGTTTGTTTTATTCTGTAGAATAATTTCATTCTCTTCTTAAATATATTCTGAACTTGCAGTCTTTAATCCACAATCCACAATTACATGGGTCTTTCTGTGTAGAGCTGTAATATCTGTTGTAGTCTAATTCACCAGCAGTTTTTAATCTGTATTAGAATGCTTGTTTTCACATGAAATGCTTTCTATCCACTTGTATTCACTTAACTATTGTAGACTTACCTACTATGTAACAGGAAGTGTTCATCTTAGTGTGACTGATGTTTCCCTGTTTTCAAAACATGTATTAGTTTTTAAATTATTTCAAAAAATTCTTCAAGTATTGATGTAAGAGCTTAGCACAAAATTTACTTTCCTTAGATACTACACAATGGAATAGAAATAACCTGTAAAAGAAGTCTTATTATTATCAATGTCTTTAAAACCCTGAAATCCGCTTCTACCTTAGATTTCATGTCTCTTCTCCACACTACCTGTTCTTATTTTTTTAGGGAAGACCTTCAACTATTTTTGTTGGTGGCTCCTTATCCTTCTCTTGTCATAGATAATAATAATAATTAAAAAATTATGCTTTTGATAAGTGCTTACTTCCCTCTTAACCCCTTCCCTCATTTAAGTGTGATCCTATTTCCAGAGAGACTTTCGGCTACACAGAAAGGCAGATGGTTCACAAATTCCTTTTCTCACAGTTGATTTCTATCCAGTCTTACGGATTAAGCTATTATTTCATATCTTCTATTTGTTTCTCCATTGCTGCTTATATGAAGAGAAAATCCAGTTAATATTTAACTGAAAAATGGCAACAAACTGGAAACAAAGCGGGATTACATCTTTTGATTTCAAAGAACAGTCTGTAGTCATAATTCCAAGAACAAATAAACAACATATTTGCAAGCAGGTATCCATGCAAGAGCTTACCACACAAAAAAGAGAGGGTTATTTTCTTTCTGTATGTATGTAAATTACTTGCCTAATTTTATCTAACAACCTCCAAATCTGTAATGTATTTAACTTCAATGAAATTTCATGAAACATGCATCCTATAATTCCACGAAGGTTCAGTAAGATTAATTGGTTTAGAAAAGGCCACATTGCAAGATTATGGTAGAGTAACTGATCATAAATCCTTTAATTAAAAAGGTATAACAATATATATATCTCCCATTCATAATTGCATATAGACAGAAGACCTACAATCTAATTTTCCTTCTGGTTCTGAGGAAGACAATTTTTTTTACCTTAATAAAAGCCACTTAATGCAAAAACAAAAACAAACAAACAACCCCCCCCCAAAACAAACAAACAAACAAAAACCCTAAAACAGCAGTTTTTAGTTGTTTCAAGGGTTTCCTACAGAAGATTCACATGTTTCACGGGCAAAGATTCTTATGAATTTTCAAAATATTTTTTAAAAATATCTGTAAGAGTTTAAGTCTATTTTGGCTTTTATCAGGTTTTAATACCACACTGACTAACATAATCATTTTCCTTTTTGGAACATTATCTAGCAGGAAAAAGACAAATTGTGGCAGTAGGGTAGTGAGGAAATGGTTATCTCCACTTGGAACCTGATATCCAAAGCTCTGAAACCTCTCTACATGAGATGAGTATATTGTTAAGGCAAAAAATATAATAATTACACAAGTTCTATTTTCCATAGTAATGCCTATATGATGGCATATTTGAATTCAGAGAAATAGAATAGAGAAGTGGGAGCATGACTGAAATATAAACCTCATTTCCCCAGGTGAATGCCACTGTCAAGCTCATCCAAACTTGATGCTTTTTTAGATGCAATAAATATATTATCCTGATTGTACTTTACCAGAGTTAAAGTTTTATTTTTGCACATCTTTTCCTTCTGTACAGAATCACCTTGATGATTAGCCATTTCTCTGTAGAAGCTGTGTATTCATATTCTTGAAAATGACAAAAACCTTTCTTATTTTTGGTTGAATTCCATAGTATAATTCTACATTTACAAAACTTTTACTTAAATAATCTATTATCATTTGTTTTGAATTCTCATTTGCTTAATTGCTTTCCTACAGGAAAACTTATTCCCAATGTCTGTCAACTGTTAAAACACTTTAAAAAAAAAGCAGGCTTTTTATTTTGAATCTTGGCTAAGTAGCTAGATGTAATCTTTGCACATTTATTTGAGTAAATTTACTGCTAATGTACCCATATGTTACTTTGAATAGATAGTTGCACCATGTTAGAAAGCAAAGTTGCTACTGTTATTTTTAGTTTTGGTTCAACTGAATGTACACCAAGTCTTTATAATTGATTTATTCAGAAAAGACTATTCTTCTAATGAAGACCAAACATTAATATTTTAAAATTTAAATAAAACAGTATTAACTTGCTTCTAAATAAGGAATGCATACAGTATCACACAGTATCACAGTATCGTGTGAGTTGGAAGGGACCTTAGAGATCATCGAGTCCAACTCTCGGGATTCGAGACCTCTAGTGTAGCAGAGTGGCACTTCTACCACTTGCGCCACAGGGGGGATTCGAACCTGGGCCTCCGGTGTTGCAAGCGGCGGTTCTAACACCATGTGCCACCGGGGACACATACATTTATCTGAAAAGCTTTCATGTTACTTTTGTGCATTGAACTCTTTTTAGTCCTCAATCCCTAGGTCAGTTTTGTCCTGGGACATTTTCTATGTGGGAAAAAGATCTGCAAGCAGGATATACGTAATTTAAGAGTGACCAGTGGTAATTTGTTGGTTAAAGCACAAAGGAGATAGTGATGTGGTTGGAACTACGTGTGACTGGACTAAGGTGTAACATAGTCACCTTGTCTTCTCATACCCTCCAAGCACGTGATGAGTACCTGGAGGTATGTCAGTCAGAGAAGCAGAGGCCTCCACTGCTCCACGGATGAGGCGGATCCTCTGTGTTACTGCATAGCTGACTCTCCATTCTTTGCTTTCTGTCTTATGCCTTTTCACACTGTTATTTTTCTTTCTGAATCCTTGAGCTGCTATCGCTGTCTCAAGAATTTCCATTTTGCCTGTGTTTTTGCTTTTCATCTTTTATGACTTCAGATTATGCATTTTCTCACACCTTAACAACAATTTCCTCAGTAAAATTGAGGCAAGGTCACAGAGCTGTGCTGTATCAAACTAAGTTCTGGATCACAGAGAGCTGAACCCCAGATTCAACTGTTACAGAATGATTTGGAGAAAGAGAATGAGCCCCTTCGTTTTTGCCCTCAAAGACACTGTAATTTTAGCACTAACAGATTTATCCTCCTGCACCTAATTTGCTGCAGTAGACAGGAGAAAGAAAACAAATATTTATGACTTTCCAACTCAGATATTTTCTCACCTTCCCGTGTGCCAGTAATTGAAGCAATTTGACTGAAATGAAGAAAAGTTTCTCTGTACAATTGTAAAAGATTCTACCACTGCTAGTACCTGGTTTTCATTTAAGAAAAACTTTGGGTCCAGTCATTTTCCTAATGATTTGCACCAGTTGAAATTTATCTCATTCAATACATCAGAAATGTATATCTGAAATAACTCTACTTCTTTAACAGATTGTCATAGACAGCATATGCTTTAGTGCTTAAAATGCATTTACTAATATTTTAATTTGAGATTCTTACTGATATTTTAAAATATGGTTTTTAAAATGTTTTAAATAAGTTTTCATCTACTCTTGTAATCAACCTGGAATGGCAGCAGTGACAGTCCCCTCATTGCTCCGTTGCCACAAGAGTCTGTTGTATTAAACGTGCCGTAAAAACTCTGAGGCTACATCTGTGTTTGTAAATTAAAGATGTTGGGAGCATACATTGGCAATGAGTTGATGAAGAATGTTAAGTGTCCCTGCTATCAAACTCTCTTAGCTCTTAAAACAGGATGGCTGCATTCAAAATGCCTCTTGTGAATAGTGCTAACTCCCTAACTGTGACTAGCAAATGTTTTAAAAGCTATTTCCAGCTGGCTAGAGCCAAAAACATGCCTAGGATGATCTATCAGTGTAACAATATGGATGATCGTGTTTCAGTGTCTGCGAATGTTTAATTTTGTAGTGCAAACATCACCTTACTGTATCAAAGTCAGAAGGAAACTGTATAGTCTGTGAGTCACTGAGGGGATTATGCATATGCTCTGTTCAAATTCTTGGGTGCTTTCAGGCAGAAGATGAAAAGATATTTCAAAGGTTTTATAACCTTTAGTTTAGGCCTATTCAAGGAAACAGCAGGGTTGGTATTTTCTGGGTGTATACACATTTGCAATTAGGAGTTACTCTCAATTATCTTACATAAATAATGCTTAACTTTAAGTAAACATTCCCACTGTCAATATGCTTCTTCAGTGGTCATCTTCTAGACTTATTTTTTTTCAGACCTATTTTTTTCCCTTGGGAATGAAGGGAAAAAATGAAGGGCAGTTGGAGACACTGATTATTCAGGAATAAAAATGGACACTGGTAACTTCTATTACTGGTCATCTGCAGAACAGAAAAAGGTTTTTACCACAGCTCACAGTGGGTAGGAGTCAGTTAACAGTAGCTATTCAGAAGAGCTGAATGGACATTAACCCTTACTTTGTGTCTGATGTTAAATGTATGCACAATTTTAATAGTGAACACAAGACATTATCTCACTCACACATAGAATAAATTACTCAGTGCTTGAGCCTTTGAAATGTCTCCACTGTTTTCAAAAATGAAATTTCTTCTGTTTAGTCAGAAGAACTGTACACAACCAAAAAGTACCACCGTTCAGTACTGTCTAAGGAATGAATGAAAACAGAATGAACTTATTGAAAATAGTAAATTCATAAAAGAGGGATTATTTCTGTTTAAGAGCATAAGCTTATATATGTAGAATCACGTGTACACAAGATAATGAGCAGACACAGAGTAGCATCTAAAGGAAGGACATGCATAGTACAGAAGTCATTGAACCATATGAAAAAAAAAACCCAAAAAACAAAAAAACAAAAAAACGATTGTTAAATGTCTAAGGTATTCAAGCACAAGTTACAACATTTTTGGATCTATCAAAACATAATGGATCCAAAACTGCAATGCAGATACCCCGTCATGAGTATCTGTCCTGTGTACAGTCACTTGTGTTTTTGAAGGAATAGATTTTTAGTTTTCAGCTAGAAATTAGTCTTCAGCTAAGAAAGAAAAATGGGATCAGCAGCATGTGATTTTCTAACATCCTTTTCCCAAAATAAATCCCAAGACTGATGCAAGTAAACTCAACATTACATATCTGATACTATGGTGTTGTTGCCTTATGCATTTGTAAACCTACATATGTGAAAGGCTCTAAAAATGCCATTTATTAGAGGTCTGGCATTGTTCCTGAAGGCTTTTGGATGGACAGAATACAAGTAACTGGATCCAAAGTACTCCTGCACAACCTAAGGCACAAGAACCTCAGGACCTCAGTAAATAGCAGGCACTTGCTGAGCTAATAGCATATGAACATATTCACAAAACACTCATTGTATTTCAAAGAATGAGAACAGCAGTGATATAATAGTTGAAATAAGAAAGCATTCTTCTGAAAGCTTACTCCTTTCTGTTCTTATAATATTACTTGCTAGGTAAATAATTACTTTTGTCATTTTTTAATGTATTTATTAAATACATTTAGAGAAATTCTCTGTTAAGCAAAGGGGGTTAGAAAAGCTTTGGTCTTATTGCAGTTATGGTTATGAACTACAGACTTTGAAAGGAACTGCCAACTGCTTTCTTCTGGAGGATCTCATTTAGAACTGTTTTCCAGTAAACATACAGAAGCCAAAGTACCTGTTCATCTGTAATTAGCTTCTCCTATTTATTTGTGTGGCATTGCCTTAGGTGTAAAATACAAATAGCTCAGGGTGTCAGAGGTATCCTCTTGTTTGAATACATCACCATTCATTTTTTCTTCTTTAGGAGATTTAAAAAAAAAAAAATAATAAAAAAATTAAAACCCTATTTTCATTTACAGAATATGGTCTTCTCTGTCAGGACTCCCAAGGAAAGAAATAAAGTGCAATTCTTCTGCTGACCTAACAATCAATTTTTTAATTATTATTTTAGTTACTTATTTTTTTTTCCAAGAGTGCCAGCAAAAAAGCAGCAGTTGTGTTTTTCAAAGTGTTTTTTTCCAACTTGGTATTTTGTTTTGGCACTTGGGTGCATTGGAATATTTACACATTAAAGGTATAGCTTCTACAAAACTCAAGGGTCTATATCTGCAAGAAACTATTTCTGTCCAAAGATCCAGGAAAATTAAAAAACTAAGAGCACGTACATGATGACTATTTATCAATTATTTGCTTGGGGCATACTGTCCTAAGCAGCAGCTATGTCCATTTAGACAATGATGCTAGATAATTACTACTAAGTAACCATGTATTTTAAATTTTAGAGTGTGAATAAGGATGATGTGCTGATTGTTCTGTCCACCTTCAAACACTGTGGCAGATAAAGATGCAGTCAGGACTAAAAGTATGGTGAATGATTTCTCCTGTCCTTCATACAGAGATCTCAGATTTATGTAGTGGTATATTCTCCTTGAAATCAATTTTGAATAGTTTCAAGGACCAAGACCAACATGTTTTTAAGGTTCTGCTAAGAAAGAGTGTTTCTTATAATAAAGTTAAGCTTCTTTTCTACAGATTTTATTTAGCTCAAGCAGGACTGACTTTGAAATTAAATCCATCAGATTTCCTAGTTGATTTTTATTTAATGGACATCTTTGGCAGAGGGCCTCAGGATAGGCTTGCTCCGGCTATATATCTTTATACTGAGTAGTTTATATATTTTAAGAAGGTGACAGAAAAACTCATTATGGTAAATGATTATTATACAAAAACCTTGGAAACTATGAAATAAAGCTATAGTCTCTACTTGTCTTAGTTTTAAACCAGATTTGTAATTAGAAGGATCCGTGAACATTTATCACATTAAGAGGAGTTTGGTCTGTAAGTTTAGAATAAAAATCTGGAGTGATTACATTGTACTCTGTTAAAATCACATAATCCCTTACCACAGAGAGATTATTTTGCTTAGCTAAACAGAAGACTGCAGGCACTCTCAAAACAAGTCTGCCTAGAGATCTACCCCAAATATGATGTGCATTCCTATAGGAAAAGAGACAGAACTCTTGGACTAATATCTAGGTTTCTGAATGGTGTAACCAAGCCCCATATTTTCTATATAGAGTTCATTCAAGAATTTTAATTCAAAAATATGGTTCCCCTCCTTCTCCTTGGCCTCTCCATCTTTCTGAAACTTCGGATGTTCAGCTGGCAGAGAACTCATTGATTTCAGATTTCTTTCCATCCCTCATCTCCTTTATTTTAGCTTTAGCTCATTCTAACCACATTTTGAGAGATTACATTCCTGGATCCATACATAAGACTCCCTTTATCTTATATTTAATTCAAGTTGGTTTATAAATTTATTCATTTAAGCAAACAAATAAAACATTATGTTAATTCGTAGCTAATGTGGCTAGGAGTTCCTTTGCTTTCATTAATGTGACAAATTTCTCAAACAGAAAAATGGGACCACCCTATGCAATCAATAGTAGTGACAATAAGTACTTCAGAGAATCATTCAGTATTTTTGGAAATGCTGGATGTGAAGATGGTCTGTCTGATTTCAACAAGAGAGATCTTATTAATGTCCAAACTTGAGGAGATGGCACTGATCTTACGTACACAACCATGGATATTCTCCAGTATACTCCTTATGCCTTTTTGTCATTGATTTAAATCTGCAGTATATTACATAGTTTGATTTCTAGTTTTGGTTAGGGTGTATATGTTTAGTGCTTTTTATAAGACTGAAAAGAGACAGTTGCTCAGGAAAAAACATAACTAACCATAAGAAGCAGACAGTACTTGAAAAGCCATTCTCACGTTATATATTCCTCAACAATTTTTCAGTCTGGACAGTATGATATGCAGTACAGCTTCTCAGAGCTTATCTGCTTTGGCTTTTCTTTTCTTGTGACAAGACTCTTTGTTTACAATGTTTTTTCTTATGGCACCAAATCTAGCTATCAAAGGAGTGTATATTACATTGTCTTTCATTACTATAAAAGTAAGTTTTGAGCCCATAAAGATAATGTGAAAAAAATGACTTTGCCTCTTTAGTTATATGTATGCCTCAGAAGTGAGAACACAAAAACCAGAATGTTAAAATTGGATTTTTTTAATAGCTATTTTTAAGAAAAATATATTTTTGCAACAATTTTATGGTGTTTTAACATGTGGAGCTGACAATATCACAGTTTCTACTTCTTTAAATATATTTTATTGCTTCAGATAATATCCTACATATAAATTTACAAATGTCTGTAAAAGGAGTAAACTAGAAAATCTGAGAAACAATGTAAAATTTTCAAAAATAAAGAGTTTGTACTCTCCTAAGAAGACAACTTCCAAAAACAAGTCCACAATAATTACATCAGTTCTTTCCCCACAGCCAGCTACATCTTTTTAGCATTATAGTTTTTCTCTCTCCAAGTTTGCTTCAGTCTGTAAACCCCTCTTTAAACATGAAATAAAAATCATTGTTCCTTTGGCAACTATATAGTTTCTTTATTGAAAGCTGCTTAACTCAAATATTCTGCTCACAAAGATATGTTACTTGGCAGCTTGATGTATACAGTAAAAGTGAATGATATCTGTTAACAGCAGAGAAGAAAAATTGTGTTCTTTGTGTTTCTCCATAATAGAGCATTTTCAGGTTGGACAGTGTTTCAGATTGATAAACATCAGGTAAACAGTGAAATGTATAAAGGTCTAACCCACTGAATTCTTTTGTCTGTACAGCCAGTGTGAAAAGAGCATACTGGCTCAGGGCAGGATCAGGTCATAAGATGTCCAAGTGTAATGCAAATGTACTTCAAGCTGTAACTGAGCTGTTTCAGTGCTCATATGTAGCACTGTCTCACTGGAGGAAGCTGAACTCAAAATGTGCCCTACAAAAACTCTGACATGAGGCCACTCTGATCTTCAGGCCACCTCTAGCTTTCTGTAGACACAATATTGCAATTTTAGGAAACCTTGCCAAATATCTATTTAGGAAAGAGTTAAACATCAATACAGAGTGGAAACAAGCTTTGCACCATCTTTTTCTCATTTTCCATAGAAAAGATGGGGTATACTCCGTCAAGTTCCTAGATTTGGCCAGTTGGGAGCCTGGACTGCTGAATGCCCTGCATTCATTGACATAAAGCCACATAGCTCAGCATTTTGGAACAACGTTTGCCTCACCTATCATCAGAACTGTAAAAGTTAGATCACTAAAATGGTTCTAGTCCCTGCTTGCTTCCTTAAGGTAGTTGTTTCATTCCCAAAGCAGTCAGGCTGAGTAGTCTTGAGCAGGATGCCTGGTATATTAAGACATGGTCTACAAATAAGCCACATTCTGTCTTCTTATGTGGACCCACATGTTTCTGGTGGCAGTTTATTGTGCACTTCAGAGAGACAGGAATTCCAATTCCCTCTACAAGCTGAACAAGGACAAAAGTCTGGTGACTGCAGGACTGCTATGCCATTGCATCTCATGATTACTGAGAGCTACGTTAACATGGAGAAGAAGCCTTTTGCAGTGTTCTGCCAGTGTATACTTTCAGGAAATCAAGTATGAATTCAATCCTAATTTAGTGCAACTTCTTGTATATATATTTGCCCTCAAATAAACAGCAATATTTTATTCTCAAAAGACAGAATTTATTCTTATTTACCCTGCAGAGGTCACTGAGATGTACAGATACATCTACTAAACTTTAATTTTGTGTCATTCACAATACAACAGTTTTATCAGGCACTTCCAAGATGCAAAACACTGTCATATGGAAATTCATTCATCAATATGTTATTTTAACAGTATTAAAATGTTTATTAGGAAAACATATGCACCATGAGGCATGTGTTCCTATATTTTAATGTACATTTTATAAGGCTATTACTTTTAAACCTGTTATTTTACCCTTTTGTTTTTAAAAGTTGATTCATTGTTATTAAACAAAATCAAAGAGGTGAAGAAAACAACATGTGGCAGCTCTTTTTGTTGCTATCATCTTGTTTTATTGTTTGAATGCCTGAGAAGGTGGCTATTGTATTTTTATTGAGTAAGGAATAGAATCCCTTTAAGATCCAGGTGTTGACCACATGTTTATCAGACTTTCCATAAACAACAAAGAGTTTTTCTTTCCGTATATGTTCTCTTTGTGAAAATCTAACTGAGCTTTGCAAATATGTTAATCCAGGTCTGCAAAATGTTCAAGCTCTTGATTTGATTCATGCATGCTAGCAAGGGTCAAACTGAGGGGAAAAAGTAAAGCAGTATTTCCTCTGAGGTGATTGTATTGCCCATGCTTTTGTATATTGCTACCAGCACTGAATGGTGGCAGCTTTTCACTGCTGAGGATTAAAACTAATTTAATGTTTCTAAACTAAACATGCCTGGGATGCAAAGTTCAGATACGAGTCGCAGCTTTATCAAATTAGGTGTTCAGATACCATGACTGGAGTTTTCTTCAAATATTAAACTAGCTTTTTCAGTTTCTCTCATATTTGTTAAGCAGCAATTTTTGAGTATGCTGTGGGGCTCAAAAACATCTGTACTTTAAAAACAGTCTTCAAAATTTTGCACCTTTTCTTATCACACATTTGCTTGCCAAGGCAATAAAATCCAGATGAAAATAACGGATTCTGGTTAGCCAACAACAGTTTTCTCCTCCTGGGAATCTCCATTTCTGTAAAAAAATATTAGTTTTCGGTTGTATGTACTTCAGTGGAAATCCTTACATAAATACATAATGTATATATTAAAATAACAGAATGCTAAAAACAGTACTCTTAAATAAATACAGATTTTTAAGATATGGCATTAAATAATAAGCACCACAGCTCTTGAACTTTCAGTTCCTACATGAACAGTTGTAACAATAAGAACCATTACTGAATTAAGTCTTATTCTTCCTACAACTCCCAAACAGACAATCTTCAGTAAAAAGGAAGAAAGGGCACATTACACTAAAATGACCATAAAAGAAGAAGGTGATGCTTCAAAAGAATAAAGTGATAACAGGAAAGTTATGAAGTTGTCTTTTTATTTATTAATGTTGGGGGGCTAATATCTTTATTGAGATATCAGCTTCCTTCCTTTCTTTCTTCCTTCTTTCCTTCCTTCCCTCCTTCTTTTCTTCTGTAAAACTTCCTTCCAGAAATCTTCCTCCAGTAAGTTCTTCAAATATCGCTGCAACTTAATTAGGCTTCCTACTTATTAATTATGAGTAACGTTATTTTTTTGTTGCTCTTATAATTGATTTCTAAAATATATTTTCATAGGTTTTGTTGTTTATTCCAGAAGAGTTAAAGAACAACACAACTTCATAAGTGGTGCCTTAAGATATTTAGAAATATATATATATATATATATATATATATATATATAACAAAATCAATTTTTACTGCCTGCTCAATTTAGACACTTTAAAAAGTTCATTCTCTATGTAATCATTTGTTCAGCAACACACAGGTTTTAAGCTTTTGCTGTAAATCAGATTTTCCTTGGCTTAATTTTGTAACAAATAAGTGTATTTCCTATTTGTAATATGGTTGTCATTCTTTGAAAATATACCATAAATCAACAACCAAACATATCAACAAAATAAATAGCACAATGGGGAAGTGTGCTGATATAGAAATGGATAGACTGACATTACCACAATATCTGTAAAAGTAGAGAGGTTAGTGGTTTTACTGTCTTATTTGGTGAAGGGGATGTCGGGGGTGGAGGGGCAGGTTGGGAATGTCAGGAATTGGGTTGGAGTGTGGGGTGGTGGAGAGAGAGGGTAAGAGAGAAGGTAATTTCATAGGGCTATCTCTAATTTAAGTTTTTGTGATTAAAGATAATTTATCCTAAATACTGGAGAACTTACTCTGTCAATATAGTATAGGCAACACTGAATAACCACATAGGAAATTCTTCCTGTTCTGTGTGATTTGGACTCCAAGTTAATAATGATCACAAGGGGTATTTGGACTCAAAGGTAGGTCTAATACTTTGTTATGTCTTGTGAAACGTCTTCTCAACTGAAAAAGTTCCATTACCTACAAACAGGCAACTGGCATATGGCCTGCTGAATCAAGTTACATCAGGTGATGTTGTGTTACATGATATGACATCCCCTGCAGCGATCCCAGGCAATGTCATCTTGTGTTACCTAGGTAAGGAAACATTGTTTTTTGGTAAGTAAGTGAAGAGAAGGCTAAACATCCCTAATCATGAAGCATTTCTGTACTCCCTGTAAGGAGAAGCAAGTAAGTTAATAGGAAGTAGCCTGCTCTTCCAATTTTCTTTTGGATAATTCCAGGGAATCTAAATCCCATATGAATTGCGTCTTACTATTATTTACTATTTGGCATGTACTTTACAAATCTAATTTAATATATTCCTATGTACACACAGAAAAGAAATTTCTGTAGTGTTACAAAGAAGTGTAGTACTTGGAGAGTGAATAGGCAATAGCACCTATTTGGTTATGGAAATGGGAAATTTTGCAAAGGGGATATTAGGTAATCTTCTTAGACAGAAATGCTTAGTATTGGAAGCCTAACTATTTATACATTTTTATGCATAGACTGGTCATTATTACTCTTCTACAGTTCTTATAAGCTTCTTGCTCATATATAGTACATTATGAAAATGAGCTATTGCAACTGAAAGTATGATAAAACTGAGTCTTCAGTGTGACCCTACCCATGATTCTATCAGGATAGGTACCCTTAATAAGTGAGTCCTGAGTTACTGTATTATGGGATATTATCAAAGGAACCCATTGTACTTGGCCATTCAGTGTAATGATCTTTAATATTATTTCCTATTGATACATTCGGCATGTGAATTCACATTTAAAAGATTTTCACAAAGAAAGTGAACACTTACACATATACAGCTATCTACTAATTTTACAGTAAATTACTGGTACATGGTACAGAATGTAACCTCTTGGTTATACTCCTCAGTAAAAGGAATGGGTTAGAGAGGTTTTTATGCAAATTAGAAATGCTCTGTGTTGGAAGCCTAATTGTACTTTTTATTGTTGGACAAGTCAATACTGCTTTAATACACATTTTATAAGCTTCTTGCTAAAATTGTATATGAAAAGGATTAGTTCCCATAGATGAAAGGCATAATCTTAACAATGAGGCCACGTAAGCAGAATGGTTGAAGTACTGATAAACGATTTGATGGATCCAACATAGAATAAGTCCTATTAGTCTTATTAGTCACCACTATTTGACCCACTACAGTTCATTGTACAAGTTTGCTGTACTTGGTTGTGAAATGAACAATCACTGTAGCTGTATTCTGGTGAGTTTCAACAAATAGAAATGTATGGAGTACTTTGCTGTAAACCAGAAACAACATAAATTCAAGAAATCATTTTAAAAATGAACTGCTTTTTAAAAACTGCAAGGTAGCAAGCACATCACGAAGGAGGCTGGAAGAGAAGGTCAAGGTTCAGGCTTGACTTGCTGTCTCACTTGATCTAAATCTTCCCACATGTTCAACAGCACTCATTATCACAAATAATAAAATTCAGATGTTGAAGAACAAGAGTTCGGTTCATCAGAAGAAAATCTGAAGGAAATTATCTTCAAAATGCAGGTTTCACATTAGAAGAAGTATGTCATTTGTTGTGCATGTTTTCCTGGACAGTCCTTGCTTTTTAAGATAAAGCCTATGCAAAGTTTTTTTTTTTCTTTCTTTTTTCTTTTTCTTTTTTTTTTTTTCTTTTTTTTTTCTCCCCTCTTTTTTTTTTTTTTTTCTTCTTCTTCAGTTTATTTTCTGCTCTTATGACAATGGTGGTGACAGAGTTAGTGAAGAAAAATGTAAGTTTATAAGTCAGCGTTCAGTCTCCAAAAATAAGGAAGCCAGTCTTATGAAACAGAAAAAAGGAAGGGTTAAAAATAACAGAAAACAATCCTTAATAAAGATTTCTTGGCATTTTGTCACTTTAAAGAGCTCATTAAAATATGTAGGAAAATACTGGGTAATGTTATCATGTATAGACCAGATCCAAGTACAACTGCAAATACAATGAGGATTCTGTGTGGCTTTTAGCTGTGACACATTTCTTCAATCATAAGCGGATCGTGCATTATACTGTTATGGTGGTGGCCGAATTCTTAAATCCTCAAATTGTCCATGAAAGCTATGCCCAAATGTTAACTTGTATTAACATTTTTAGTAAATTGAAACTACAGATTATATATTTGGTCATACCTCTGAAATGTTTTCATTCATTTCTACTCATATCTGTTTATCCTTGAGATGGAGAAAGTATTAGCTACTCACATCCAGAATATTTTTGGAGGGGTTTTTCCTTTAATTCGCAATAAATGACCTTTTCCAGTACTGCTCCATGTAGGCGCTCTTTTTCACACATATTTCACTCAGAACAGTCTGTTTAGCCACACGTTTTAGACCAAGTGAGAATCTGCAGTATTTCTACAGAAGCTGCTACTCAGCTTTTAATATACCTACACATTTTATCTTTGTCTCTTGGAAAGACAACACTGTACCCAACTCTGGCACAAATTAATATTTACTATCAAATTTCATAGTAGTTTGTTTTGCCTAAAGAGGCACCCTAGATAAACAGGCACCCTTCTTCTATGTTTTAGTATTTCCTTATGCTACTCTTTCTTTAAGTATATATATTATAAATAATAATAATAATAATATGTATATGCATTGTTTCAGCTTTTGGTCTAAATTTGCAATGAAAACCTACTTTTTCTCTGAATCTGAACAGATATTTGCAGTTATACAGACCCAGTATTACTCTAAATTGAAGGCATGCATCAGTTATTTGAGTTAACAACACTTGCAGTTCAAGACTCAAAGGAAGAATTTCAGAGCAGCAAATGCACTATGTTGTGCAATATGAGATTTTCCCCCAGTCAATTCTATTCAACAGGTGCTCAATTTCTAGCCTCTCATCATCACTGAATACCTGGCTTCCGTGTATTTCACTCGAGCCTCAACAGATTCTTATTCCAGTGTCCCTATTCTATGATATGGAGGAGAGTGCTGGAGTATTTTCCAGAACAACCTGATTTGCTTGAGCATAACAAACCAGATCTTCAGACCTAGGTTAGTTTTATTGCTTATAAAAGAAAGTCAAGTTTTAACTGCTAACATTGTTGAGTCCTTGTGGTTAGTAATGCCTCATTAATGCTAATCCTGATAAATGTTTATGCCCCTTTGATATTTAACAGAGAGAATGAGAAACTTCTAGACAGCAGTTTAGGTCTTAGAAAAAACATGTGTTCTTCAAGTTCTGATCCTAAATGACTTTATATTCACAGGGTTTCTTGTTTTGGGCTGTGCTTGGAGAGAACAGACAGAGATATCATATATCACCTTCCTCTTGTTTTTCATAATATTGATTTCAATAGATCTCATTGGCAGGACTTATTGGAAATTCATTCATTGTAGTTTTAGACACAATACATTAATCTGTTTTGTTGAAAGTATACCAACTTTATTTTACATTAATTTTAAAATATTTGTAGAAAAATATTAATATATTACTTCAAAAAAACTTGTTCATTCTTACAATGTTAGAAGGACTTTGAACATTATATTTAAAAAGACTGAAATTTCCAAATATTAAAGCATCTATAATTGTTTTATGGATTTCAGAATTCCCACAACAGCGTTTAACTCCACTGGTTGTAAGTCTTCAGTCTTGAACATTTCATTTGCCTGTCTGCAGGAATTTTTTTATTAGATGCATTATACCAGTAGTATTTATATTATTGATTCCTGTTTTGATTAGGTGTAGTAACAAATTTTTTTGCCTATATTTCTCTTTAAAACAAATTGTATTTTCTATTTATGTATGTATGCATTTATTTATTTATTTATGAATGTGGCCTAATTTTACTATTATAGGAAAAGATTTATAAGAAGTAGTGTTAGTCTTGAGCTGACCAAACTTTGGGTAGATTTATAGGGAGGAAGAAGCCTCCCATTAAAAAGCACACTACTGACCACATGACAGAGAAACAGACAGGTTACTACTAGGTTTCTCCACTCCTGTGATGTCTGTATCCACCACAGTCTCCAGATATGGCAATGAGATCCTCTTTTGCTTCTCCTCCCTTACATAGTTTAAAAATTCCTGCTTCAATAGCTCTTCCTTTAATGAAAGGTGTTATTCCTTTAACAAATCATTCCTTTAATGACTGTGCCCTTGTTTGACATAACTGATGGTGTAGTTAATTAGAATTATCCTGTACTTAAAGTAGCCTGTGCTTCTAAGATCTGCAGTAGAAGAGCTACATCCTGCAGAGTTTCTGAGATATAAAGAAGGGGAGGCTTCCTCAAGCACTGTTTGCAAGCTCCTTTAGTATGCTTGAAGCATCCATAATCTATAGAAGAAAGACTCCCTCCTGTGGAACTTATAAAATCCACAGGAGAAATGCTGTGGAATTCCCAAATACCTATTTTCCTTTAAGAATTTACTAAGATTGCAGTCAACTCTAGATGTGAAGTTCCTTTATGCACATTTTAGGTCTACAAACATCAGGCCCATGTTGTCAGTTTGTTGCTTCAGTTTTAAGATGACAAAACTTTTTATGAAGTTTGCTAGATTAACATTTAAGACTTCATAGTTGTGTCAAGTCTGCTAAATAGAAATAGTGAGTAAAATCTTTAAACAACCTCAAGTATTCTAAACAATGACAACAACAACAACAAACAACTGCAAAGGACTATTGTGGAAAATGTAACCTGTGATGAAATAGCTGCCACTAACTTTGAAAGGAATTGGCAGGACTCCTCCAGAGTGTGAAAAGTATTGATATTGTTATGAACAGCAGAACATTCACATATACAGTGCAATAGTTACCTATACAGTATAAGGCTTCCCTCCTCTTCATTTAAAAATTGCTTGAAAAGCTAATTGCCTAGAATATGAAGTATTTAATAAATGCAGCTTATCCACTTTCCAAAATCCAGCCAAATAATTTTATTTTTTTTAAGTGTAATAATCAAAGAATTTGTCTGATTTGCCAAAATTAGAAGAGGTTACATGTCAGTCTTGTAATTAGGTTAACTACATGTCAGTTAAATTATTAGATTATGTTGGTATAAACTGTGGCTGGCAGAGCAGCAACTCAGACCCTTATACTAAAGGATAGTATACTAAATAAAATTCCTGTATCTTTTAGCGTGCATAAAATTTATTACTAGTCATTGTATTTTCAGTACCATTTTCGCTTCCAAATCACAGATATTTTCATGCATAAAATGTATGAATTTGGAAATTAAAAAACAAACAAAACACTGGAAAGCACAGGGTTTTTCCAGTTGTTCTTTCCCTCCAATCAGGCTACTTACTTAACATAGTGCAAGAAGCTAGTTTCATTGACTTACTTTAAAAATCAGTTAATCAAAGAATAATGGATAGGATGTCTTCATCTGACAACATCTGTTGATCTGAAACAGGAGAATAGCCAGTGTGACAGTGAAGATGTTCTTTACTTTTTTTTTTTTTTTTTTCCAAAGCTGAAAAAATGGGGCATAGAGCTGTGCAACCCATAACAATGTGTATGTCTTTATATGAAGTTGTTCACCAGAGACTTGTCAATAGGCTGAGCCATATTGGTTCTGGCAGTCCTTCTATTGGGACAATATTTGCCTTGAAGTACTATCTTTTCTCTTTTTCAATGTCAGCCTGAAGGCTCTTAGACAGCATATGTTCATTTCATGTCTTAGAGATATTGCTTCTGGTATTGCAAATGCATTACCACATTGAGTCTTTTTTTTTTTTTTTTTTTTTTTTTTTTGTAAAAACAGATGGTACGTATTAAGGTCTCAGTTTCTTAGACAATTTCTGCAGCAATTGTACTGCATTCTTCACAGTGACAAAAAACATCATCAGCAACATGCAGTGAGGCACTGGATTATGTCAGAATGGTAAATGAATGCCTACAGCAGAAGTTATGAAGGTGAATCAACTCCCTTAGAGAAACAAAGGGTGTTAGTTATGTTTGGTAGATATTCATTTAAAACTTAAAACCCTGATTCTGTTAAGTGATCATTATGGGTGGAACTTAGCTTTCAAGGAGGAGTGTCATTGATATGCATGAAAAACATTTGGGATATATGTTATCTTTTGTAAAGTTAGGACCTTAGATTCTTAAGAGGATACAAAAAATTTGGGTGAACATGAGGGATAAACCATAATGTGGTCACTGCAGGGGATTTTGTCAATGACAGTGAACTGGAAATTCATAGGCTAGCAAGCAGCAGTACAAAGCTGGGCCAAATTAGAAGACCATCTAGGACAGGCTGTCAAAAATCTGTGTGTGCTGTGAACAGGCAATAAGCAAGAAAGAAATTGTTCTCACTCTCCCTGGGAGAGTATTGATGGAACTGTTCATGTATATTAGGGCATCTTTAGGAAAAACTAGGAAGTTTTGTCCAACTGAGATTATGAGAGAAGAGGCACAGTGAATGGTCCATTGGCACCACTAGCCAGTGAAAGTATTCAGGCATTTTTTACAGTGGTGTGAAAGCACTGAAGTTTCAGAAAGCACTTTCTCCATAACTATTAAATGTAAGTTACACACTTTGCTTTCTTTTCATGGGCTTTGTCAAAGATCAGGGGTAGAAATGGAGCTTGGTTTAAGAATTTAGGCTAGAAACTGGCATAGCTGGCTGTTCACATGCACATAAAAAGGTCTGAGTTTGCCCTATGCTCATTATTTATTCTGCTGGGAGGATAACTGAAGTTAAGTCTCTTTTTTCCATCACCATGTCTTATAAAGTATAGAGCCATTAGTTCTTCATATGAGAGGATCACCTTCATACTAGACCTACGTGATTTCCTTCTGAGCATGAGGTTCAGAGAACATCAAACCAGAGGAAAACAATAAATGAGGACAAGAGACTAATGTGACACAAGAACAGCAGGTTTGTAATCCAGGTGCGTGTAAGCACCTTGAGCAGATAATCAAAACTTCATCAAAACTGTCATGAGACAGTTATGCTGTAGCACTTAGTCAAAACTTGTCTTGCTTCTCACAGTTCTGTTTTGCATTTTATCCCGTATAGAAAGGATATGCCAAGCTGAAACATTGCAGATAGGGAGCAATGTTTTGTGACGCTAATGTTCTAAGCCTGTATTTGCTGACAATTAGCAATGTTTGTGGATACATCAGACTACAAATTCTGAGTTTTCAATTTGTTTCTATAAAGTGATGGTATAGCTGTGTCTCATAAAAATTATACAGTGGATTAAGTTCACATTTCTACTGTGCCATTGAGTGATTAGTCTACTTTGTCTTAAGAATTTACCGTTTTGTGTTCTTCTACACCCTGTCTCCTCATTTGTTTTTCTTGCACTCCTCCAGTCATCTGATCTTTCTTCCTATGTTGTATGTCCACTAGTCAAAGATATGTGGGACCTTAGCGTTTGAACTCGCTATTTTTTCACTGTGAATATTTACAAGTCACATATCAATATGGTATCAGAGATTCTTATTTTTATCAAGCTAATTCAAATGCAAAATGTGGCCAAGTGCTAAAAAAAAGACTGAAAAACAGACAAATGTATTGTTCTGTTAAACAACTAAAACATTTCAAGGTATAGTTCAAAAAATCCTGCATTACTAAGGCTAGGAATAAATGATTATATGTATAGTGTTATTGCACCTGATCATAATTTGATTTTTTGGAAATATGAACTTGTGTTTTTCTGTGTTTTCTGAGTCCAGTGAAGAATTGAGGAAGACGAATGACATTTTTCCTCTTTCATCTATTGGGATTCTTACTTACATCAATAGGTAGATCAGATTCTTGGCCAATTTCATGCTACCAGGCTGACTGATTTGCTCAATTCAGTGTGAAAGACATTTGGAAACTATCAGTTATTTCTGCGGCCCAGATTAAAATACCACTGCCTAATTTTAAAAGAGGCAGGTGTCAATCTGTGTCACTTGACACTTTTGAAGTTATTTTGCATCACCTAATAAACTGAGGACTTTTGATAATTGTTTTGTTTTGTTTTGTTTTTCCATGAAAAGAAATACCTTCTCTAAAGTTTTAAAACATCTCCAAAGTCCTCTGTTATCTGACTAAGCATCGTTTACATGTAGATTTCCAAATCTAGAAAGAGGCTGAACCAGGAATTCTGATGCTCATGGGTGGCACTGAGATCTAGACAGCAGCATTAAACTCAAGGGAGAAGCTTTAAAAATAACATATATTCATGTAAGACGGTGTGAATTCTAACTTAAGTACTAAACAACTTTACCAAAAAACTGAATTGCTGAAAATGTGAATGCTATTGGAGTCTACTGTTTAACACCAAAATCAAATCTTCTGAACACAGAGAAAATAACTGATACAGATCCACCCTATCCTATCCATGTCCAACCTGTATCATAATGCGATGGTTCTTCCCTGCTGAGCACAGGGTCTTCCCTGCTGTTCCCAGGCACACATCCATCACTCAGCTGCAATCAAAACATTGGTGTGTCACTAACATCATCTCAGCTGAAACCAGAACATGAGGAAGGTGCAGTGCAGTGAGAAATCCACCTTTTCTGCCTGCACATATATTCATTCAAATCAAAATCCACATGTATTACACATCACATGCACTTATGCTGCTTGGTGCGTAAAACACAATGATTATTGATAATACTGTCTGAATGAGACAGTATCTGAACCAAATGAGACTGACTCCAATTCAAACGGGACAGACTCCAATCCAAATGAGAGAGCCTCCAAGTTGAGCTAGATAGAAAGAGCACCAAAACTGCTCAACCTTATCTATCACAGCAGGCACCAGTATCAATGTCTGTTGCCCCTGTAAAGGGATGGAAATTGAAATGGATGTCACCTCATTTAGAATGGAAAGAAGGTGAAGAGGAAGAAGAAGAGGAAGAAGATCTTGTAGAGGGCTCTTCAACAAGATCACTGACACTGACACTGAATAGATAGATGAATATACTGATATATTGAATATATTGATATTGCAGATATGGCTCAACTTGCCATTTTTATTATAGGTACGGAGAAAAAAAATAATGTCACTGAAGAAATTGTTTATTTGGTGCCATTAAAAGACAAAACTAAATTTCTTTATTAGATTTATGTAATTTTCCTTATCCCTTTTCAGCATAACTTGTGCAGGTGCTGAAGGAGCCCAGGTGATAGTTGGCAAAAAAGGACTAATACAATTCAGAGAAGATAATACAATTGCTACCAACAACTCACAGTGGATGAAATATCAGTGCATCATACCTGAAGATAATTTATATGTGAAAGCCTTAAACAAGGATATTGTCTTTGAATTTATTGAAGAAGAGATTGAATCATTGCTAATTTTGTAAGTTCCTTAAAAGTATGAATGCTCACTGTAGGGAGATTTCTTACTTTTCTAAAGGAAGGTGGCTGCGTCGTGGTAAGATACTGCAAAGACTTTCTGATGAATGAAATTAAAAAAATCATTTATGGAATCAAAAGAAAAATTTGTACCATAACACGAAGATTAAAAAATGGTTCACAGATTTAGCATTTTTTATGGATTTGGCTCATTTAAAGGGCTTATATGTGTGTCTATTGCAGGGTGAATATGAATTTATCTGTGCTATGTTTCAAACCATAGCAGTGTTCAAATGAAACTTAAATTATGGCAAGTTCTGGTTACAGCAAATAATTTTGTGCATGAAAAATATATAACCATGCTTTCCATTTTGTTAAATGAGAATAGGTTTCAAGACTGCTGAAAAAAATTTTGGTATATTTGCAACTCCATTTTCAGCCAACATAAATACCTTACTTCTGACTTTTCAAAGGGAACGCATAGAGTTGCAATCAGATATTCAACTCAAAAACTTCATCATGTGCCTTTACCAGACATTTATAAGCCCTGTCTTACCAGAGAGAACTATCCCTCACTTCATAATCATGCCTTATTCAGGTTATCACTTTCTGGCAGTACATACATTTGCGAAAAACTGTTCTCAAGGGTGAAACACTGGAAGAGTAAAATTTCACCAAAAATCTCTGATGAATATTTTGAGAACTTACTGAGAATTGTGACCACTGCCATACAACTAAACAGTAATGCATTAGTTTCACAAGAAAGATCAAGTATCCCACTTGCTTAGTGTTTCTGTTGCTGTCTTTTAAAAAATACTTTAATAAAAAATATAAAGGAATAATGTTTTGTTACTCATAAACATTAATTAGATTATATACTTTATATGCAGCCCAGGCACTCAAGCAACTGAAAAGGTTGGACAGCCATGCTGTTGTGGAGCGCAAGCTGTCTTGTAGATTTTGACAGTTAATAATGAGTTTGCAAGACTTTTCACTGAAGTGAAATGTAGATTTGTTTCTTTCCTGTTTAATTTACTCATTGATTCACTCTGTTATTCTAGATTCATAGATCCTGGGAAAAAGTTATACAGCAGACTTAGTATTCAACAAGAAGGGCAACATAGAAATTTTTGAGCTGAATAATAAAACTTTATTTGTCTAAAGTGTTTTTGACATAAAAATACATGCAGATAAGTAGGAGACAAAAGCATCTCTGATGTTTTTTGCAATTTAAGGCCTATGTTCAATGTTTAAATTAAAAAGCAAGCAATTCTGGCAATTCTCCAGTTTGAACAAATTAGAGATATTTTTAATTCTGATAAATCCTTTGTCTTTCAGTAATTCTGTGCATGTTATGTGTTGATATGTTCTGATAATACTCTACAAGGTTTATTTTTCTTCCATTGTTATCCAGCTAAACATGAACATGAGGTGAATTCTTGTGAAAAGAAAACAAAGGATATATTTTTTGGAAACCAAAAGAAATTCCTCACGCCACTTGGCCCTATGAGCCGAAGGTGTGAAGGATGGGGCTGAAATACTAAAACATCAAATGCTTTAAAAGCCAGCACTTGAGTGTTTAAAAAATAGACTGTCAGCTGAAATGTTTCAATGTGAAAGAGAGAGAAGGAGAGGCTCAAAGGTGTTTAAAAGGGCTGCTGGCTAGACTCCTATCAGGAGCAGTAATAGTGAGAAATTCATTGGTGCTGATGATGGAGGGGGCAGTATCATGGATGACAGAAGCACTGAAGATGCCGGCACAAGAGCTGCCAATGGTGACACTGATGGTTGTGGGAGGGGTTGGGGTCACAGCTTTGTTAGCAGTGTTCTGTCTGATGAAGAAGTGAATGCTTCTCTCAGAGTGCACCCTTCACCTTTATGTTAAAAATAGCTCTTGGTAAGCTATTCAAAGGGACTGGGGAGATTCTTCTTATCCTTTGCCATACGGTTGGCTTCTCACATAAGATTTGGCACTTTTCTTCCCTCCTGAGCCACAACATAAGAAAATGGGGAGATCCAAACTTCTCTGTGGTCTCTCAATCTTTGAAGCTTTCACGCTGTGGTCACATACTGGAGAACACATAAATTCAAGAGAAGTTTTGTTGAGGTGACAGAACAAATGAATCATAAAATCCTTAGAGTTGGAAGACACCTGTAAAGCTCATTTAGTTCAGCTCCCCTGCAATGAACAGGGACACCTATAGCTGTATCAGGTTGCTCAGAGCCCCATCGAGCCTGAACTTGATGGTCTCCAGGGACAGGGCACCCACCACCTCTCCAAGCAACCTGTTCCACTGCCTCACCACTCTTCTCACAAAAATCTTCTTCCTTATGTCCAATCTAAATACACCTATTTTAATTTGAAACCATTTCCCCCTGTCCTATCACAACAGACCCTGCTAAAGAGTCTGTCCCCCTCTTCCTATAGCTCCCATTTAGATGCGGGAAGGAAAAACCACACAGTAATCTACTTTTTTTCCCTCTAAAATTTTGCTTCTGAAATGGCAGAGGATGTTGAGGGACTGTATATGTAGTCACTAATATGCTGCTTCTTGTCCTTTACCTCAAAACTTTGAAAAAAAAGACAAAACCTATATTTTCATGATAGAGTTTGGTAATGCAGTTGTAACGGTGTGAGAGTAGAATGCTGTGTAATTTGTTAGTAAGTTTGTATGTTTTAATATGAATAGTGAAAAATATTAGCAGTAAGCTATAAACATCTATTATACTGGAGTTCCTACTTTTATTGTTGTTCATCATAGAAGTAAGTATACAAAAAGCGTTAATCCCTTTTGTGTTTTGAAAGACAGATGTGAGGAGTTACTCTCAGGATTTTGTTTCAGACAGTTTCTCAATGTCTCCAGCAGTGCTGCAATATATACACGTGTGTGACACTGGAATTTTGAGAATTGTAGTGAATGGCATCATTTCAGAAGCTTGTTGGCAAAAAAAATTTAGAGATATTTATAGTTAGTAGAATTCCAGCCTTTCAGTACATAGTTGACTAGATTTCTCAGCTTCTGGACAACTACTAAATGTTAAGATTTTATCCAGTGAGGCATAGGTATTCGTAGCATAGAGGTCTTGGTCTTGTTTCAATTCTCTGTAGAGGCCAAAGAACTGTTCCCAATTCTTATATGAATTTATCGGCCTTTCTGTTTGGACCTCTGATTGACTCAGCTCTTGAAGCCAACCAAACCTGGAATCAGCATGGCTGCTTATTTTCAGCAAGAAATTTTTTGGTAAAGCCGCTGACAGAGCCACTAAGAATTTCTACTTCTGAGTTCTTTTAAAAGGTTTTTCCAGTTTGCTCCCCAGAAGAACAACCCGTGACAATGTTTGAGCCAAAATACAAGATGATGTTTGAAAACGTGTTCACTATTATCTCAGAAACGCAAGTATGTGCTGAATATGTCTACCAAAATTAACGTGATTACCAAGTTTTCTGAAATGCATAGCAGTTCTCTTAGCTGGCATTGTAGTTGTTGAAAGTTTAGCTAAATTTATTTGTGAAAGGCATTTTCTTTACAGTAACTCCTATTCATATGAATGCAAATTGCTACTTTTGGGAGTCGGGGGTTAATGTTATGAAATGAGTTTCCTTCTAAAGAAGATGATGGATAAATAAAAGTCAGCTTTCTAGATTACTTCTGATTTCTATGTGCAAAAGAATTCTTTGAAAACCATTTTCTTGAAATTCACCTTCCTTTGACTTTGTAAGTGATCTGCACTGGAGCTGTGCAGAAGTGGAGTCCATACTCATCAAGTACCTGCTTTATACGGTGAAACTGCTGACAAAGCAGTTCTAATGACTTGCATTCTGGTTACCAAACTCCCATCCATGTCTGTCCCTTTTCTTCTCATTCCATGCCTTGTGGAAGATGAAATGAAAATATTGGAAAATGAATAATAAATAAATAAATACAAGGAAAAATTTTGTAGTCTGGAAAAAGTAAGGGCAAAACAAAGAGTTCTCTAATGCCTGATTTGGAACATAAGACCATAGGTGAGAAAACACAATGGGGACATCATCCATGTATGTAAAGGTTAATCAACAAAAAAATAATGATGAGATAACGCTACATGTGATTAAGTATGTGTCCTGCTTTACTATTTTACTAACATCTGGGGTCTTCCCTTTAATGAATTCCTGAATATTCCACTTTGGGCAAGCTTCTCATGCTGTTTCAAATCCCTCCTAATGCTTTCTCTTTTGCCTGCCTTGTGGTGTCCCAATTCATGTTTGGTCATTCCTTCCCAGCTGCTCTTTCAGCTCCCTACATATTTCAGTGTCTTGTTTTACTAAGAAAAGCTCCTTGTGTTGAATACCAATTTAGTGCAACCAATTCAAAATATTTCTGAGCAAACTACCTAAAAATCCTTGTGTAAACACTGTATAAGTTATTCATGAGTAGATCCCTAAGTTCCATGTCCTCCTATTGCACATAAAATGAAAAACAAAGCAAAGCAAAACAAAAAACCAGCACAGTACCTGTCTGAGAGGTGAGAAGAGTGCAGAAAAAGGAGGATCATCTTAGAAGATCAGCAGCTTCTTAGCTGTTTCCACGCCATCCCTTCCAGACCCCTTGGCAGCAAGGCCATTGTTCTGTGACAACTTGGGGTGCTGCCAACAGCTCTCACAGGGGAGGTCTAAGAAACAATAGTGCTCCTGCCTGCAGATCTTTGCCTGTATATATCTGAAGTGTCTAAGCATTGGTTTATCACAGCTGGCTTACAGAGTGTTTCCAGATTCTCTTCACAGTAGTAGTTTCTGACATGTTTCAAAAAGTTCAAGTCCTTGGGAGTAGTATAATAGCTTGGACCAGGTCTCTCTCAGGAGCTTTTGAGAATGTATTTTTTGACCCACTTGTATTCAGGAATGTGAGTCCCTATCTATCCTGTGTGCAGACTTTATGCTTTCCTTTATCCCCTCTTTCTTTAGTGTCAATTCAGTTCTGAACAGGCCTGCAGAAAACTGGAAGGTTACTGAACACAAAGGGAAAGAGGCCAATTACATGTGACCTGGAGGGAGCAAAGTACATTTGTGGCTGAAGGGTTGTGGTGGAATGGCTGACGATAGTAAAAGCTAATTCTATACTAAAATTCTCAGGGAATTCATCAAAGTGGAAAAATTATACATGGTAAAATTTAGCCAAACAGGCACACCTAGCTCATTAGAGAGTGCACATATTTATTTTTATATTATTATTCAATTGTGGGAAAGGTAAATTGAAATTGGAAGGTTTGCTGGGAGTAGATGTGGTTCAGAAGTCTTTTAGATAGGACCTGCAGCCTGAAATGTACCTGTGAAAGAAAGCCTTCAAGCTTTACATCATTATCTCCATTCTGTCTATTATTTCTTCTCAAATGTTGGGGAAAAAAAAAAAAAAAAAAAAAAAAAGAGAGAGAGAGAGAGAAAAAAAATGTAAAAAAGAAAAGGAAATAATAGCTGTATGTACTGCATTTTGAAAATAGACCACACCATCTACCAATGCACATTTGAAAGTATTACTAATGAAAATAGGAGTGCATATAAACCAAATGTAGCCAAACAGTGATTACTGCATTTAGGACAATAAAGACTTTTAAGTTTGAAAAAATTTTCAGCCTTTTGTACACATGTTTTCATAGTTCCATTCAAAACCATATATTGCATACTTTTGTTACATCATTTGTAGCTCTTTCTGATGGGAAAAATGATCAAAATGCCATTCAGCCTTTGTAGGATGGAAAATTATCAGCAACAAAATTACCTTGAGCCTCAGCAACTGAGAAGTGACTTCCTCAGCAGGCTTTCCTCCTGCAAAGCATTCTCAGGGAGCCAGGCCATGTTGTCAGTCGTTCTCTACATGACAGCAACTGGTGCAAAGTTTCCTCACAGGCTGCCTTCCTACAACAGTTTACAGCAAGTACTTTGGAAGATTTGGTCCTTTTGCTCAAAGCTTTCAGCTTCACTTCAGTTATCACAGAGCATTACCTGTGTCTCCAAGGGATCCATGATAACTCAAGGTGTCAGTGGATGACAATTAGTATTACAGAATACGTTCTTCCCTCTCTATTAAGGCCCAATTGCTTTTGCTGAATTCCACTTTGCAGATGGGAAAATACTTGTCTTCTGGCTTGACTGTCTGTATAAATGGAGAAAATGGACTTCAGAAACAAAGTGTCCCTGCTTTCACGCAAAATGGCAAAACATTGATCTACTAACTTCTGGACATTGCAGTGGATTTAATGATGTAACCTCCAATGTGTCCTCTCCTCTTGCAGTATTGCCATAACAGGCCAGACAGTGCCTTGCCCTTCCCTAAGCTGTGCTCCCTGACTACAGCCAGTCCAGTCCTTTGGAACTAGCAGTGAAGATGAAGTTTTCTGCAGGCTCAGAGAGACCTGAAAAACTTTTATCTGGAGGAATGAAGAAGCTGACCAGATAACACACCCTAACTTTTTAGGTGTATTAGAAGATTTTTCTTTCGTAGCTGTGGCTGCATTTTCCCCACAACGTCTTTGTTGAACAATTGAATGCAGATAACTTTACAGAAAAAGGACGTCTTGGTCTGGAGTCATTGTGAATTTCCCAGAGCACCTTGATAGTTTTACTACTCTGAATTTCTAGCATCCAACCAAGACCAAAGGCAATGTTTGCTATGTTTTCCATCCTTTGAAATCCAGCTGCAGTATCCACTCATCACTCACTAAGGCATTCTTTCAGAGGAAGAACTGCTGAGGACAACGGCTACTGTCAGACAGACAAAGTAAAATGGACATCAGCTGTAGGCTGAGCAACCATTTTCAGGGTAAAAGAGATTCATTTGGTGCTATCTTACAAAAATGGTAATTTATACAACCATGGGTTCATGCAGAAGTCTGTGACATTCATGGAGTATTTTGCTCGTTAGCTCCCTTTGAGTGAATAACACTACAGTATTTAGTTGTATCATTATACATCTTTTGGTCTCAGCAGAGATAAAAATTCGTACAGTATTAGCCATTTCTACCTACTGAGACTCATATAGTCAACAGAGATACACAGAATTCTCCTGAGCATGATTTAGAGTAGGACACTACCTTCAGATGTGCTAACTTGCTCTCAGAGGAGCTTGAGTATAGAGGAATTTGTGGAGATTGGTCTTTGTACAACAAACTCTGGTTTTTATGCATTCTGTTGCACTGAGGTAGTTATTTCAGAATAACAATGATCAAAGGAAAGAAGAGAAAGCGTAATCAGAGGGAAGAATGTCAGCAAAGTACAAACTGGACAAACACCATGTAGCTCCAGATTTTCCATGTGATTTCATTGACCATTGCAAATATCTATGTTGTCTCTCTGAACATACAGTTGTATTATGAATGCAAAAAGAACAGGTACCATTTTAAAGTAAATTTGCACAAGTGCAAAGTACACCTTGTACGAGGAATGAGGCAGAAAATGACCAAGTTGCTACATTTGTGAGGCTGTTTAATTACATTTCCCTGTATCTCCTCCCTCCCTCCAAGAATCAGCTTTCATTTTCATCATTAATCTCTAAAAACTGTAATTTCAAGGACTGACATATGCTACCATATTTCTTTGTGTTCAGTGTCATTCGATTTCTTCTCTTTCTTCAACACAAAGACAACAGTATTCTCTGGAAAGAAAAATAAATAAATAAATAAATAAATAAATAAATAAAGATAGTCATTCCCTTGTTTGTAGGAAGATGAGATATACAGTGAACTGTTCTTTCACAGTATGACACAACATATCGTTACTTTTTGCTGTCCACAGAGAGGTATTTTCTTATGCCCCTTTTGGACTTACCCACCATTCATATAGACACAACTTTTGTAATGCACTAAGCTAATCTAAATTTTAATGCACAGTCTTCAGTGTGAAATTCAATTTTTGTAGTCTCTATTCACACAACGCTTTTTGTATAACCCTTTTACATAATTTGATATAATTTGAAGTGACTAACAATAATAATTGTAGGGGTAAAATGTACCCCTAAAGAAAAGAACTTTCATAGATGAAGGTTAGCATCCTATATCCAGCTGTGTTGGTCAAATTGATATTAGTTTAATAACCTGTAAACTGTGCTAGAAAATGTAATTGTCCTACATTACAAGGGTACTCCTTCAACTGCACGGTTTATTCAAATGTATAATCTAAATAATTGAGTACCTATGTATACAATAGAACATTGCTTCATATGCAAACACCATTTAATAGACAGTTATATCCAAACAGATGGATGAAAAAGATGCCTGAATATAATTGGTTTGCTTTTGATTATTCCACAGATACAAATTTACTTAAACAATAAGTCTAGACAAGGTAGGATTTATTGTGAGACAAAATTCAGTTTGGTAAAGTAAAGCTGAGGGATTTATGAGGCACTTAGTGGGACTGTTTTTTAATCTACTTCTCACCTTGCTATTTAATAAGAGTAATGTGAAAAAAGAAGCAGACTTATATCTACCGACCCATAAGTTGTATCTAGTTTTCAGAAGGACACAAAAATTGCTGTCAGTCTGCATCACAAAGTTATGTCATAAAACGTGCATGTGAAGATAAACATACTTGATTAAATTGTAGAAGTGTAGTGAAAAAGAGTCAGAAATAGAGCAACTACACATAGTAACCGAGTTTCAAAATGTGGATATCTATAAACTCACTTCAAAGCCTCATTACTCTGTCAGATATGCTATATATGTTTGTGGCACTTCTTTTGGTATGTCTTACTTGCAGAAAATGGTATCTGAATTTGGTCTTGCAAAAGTAAGTCTGAACATCCGTCTCTGACAACTGCAACTACTTAGGGTCGTAGACCATACTAAGCTTCTTGTTTGTGTGTTTCAGTGTTTGTTAGGCAGAGCCCTTGAACAAACCTAGGACCAGGAAGTAAGAAGTATTGCTTCTTCTGAGGATGGCAACAAAATTTCTGCCCTACAATTTTTTACAACTTTCGAATTACAATTTGAATAAATACACTCATGGAATTACATTTATATATTCATTATATAAATGCACATTCACACATATCTTTTTAATATACTTGTATTACAAATTGCTATCATACTTATACTCAGTGCACAGGTATATAATCTTCAAGGAAAAATTAAGAATTTTTACTTAAGCCTAATATTATGAGACATGAAACTCCACTGGTGTCTGAAGAGGCTGACTACTAATCTCAAAATTGGTCACTGTTATATCTAGAAAACACCTTTAACGAGAATTTAGACTACCTTCACTGGTGCTTAATTTACCCATTAATAATGTAATGTTTTAGTTCAAGTGACAATGAGCAATTCAAACTATTCAGATCATGTCAATAACAGCCTATCTCAGTAGATCTATTTTTGACAGTTTGTCTTACCTTTTTTTTTCCCCTGGATGTTGTTTTGGTTTGTATTGTATTTTAAATAAACTCTTTCAGCAAATCAAAGTAATGTATAGCCACTGAATGCTGCCAACTCTGTAATAAGATTTAGTAGCTTTCTAGAGAGCTACTTGCAGTCCTGATAATAATTTTCTTTAAGTGTTCTGCTTTAGAAAATGTCTTCTTTGTTACTGAAGTTGCCATATGTACATATGGGCATTTTTTCCTGAAAATATTCCCAGGATTTTATTACCATTAATCTTTTCTGAGGGTGTATATAATTTATCTCACAAGCCATCAGAATTCCCAGAGGGTAAATTACTCTAGAGGTCTCTGTGCCCTCATACTGTATCAAATTGACCTGCTTCTTGTTTGCCATTTTTGTGTACTACATTGCTTATTTAACAAGAAACAGAATGATTGTGATTCTGAGAAGGTCCTTTGATAGTAGTTTTGACACTCTGCCTGAATAATGACCCTCATTATGGAGCCCATGACAGGCTCTGAAAGTACTGATTTATGAATACATCACAGGTTCAGCATTAGAGCTCCCTCTACTCACTCCTGATATAGGACTGGATATAGATACAGCCTTTTGAAATACAGTGAAGATGAGATAATTGCATGATTATGACCATTCAAACAACCTATTTTTCTGAATTAACAAAGCCCTGTCAGTTAATTTTGATCGTCTCCTAAGTTATTAGAAGCCTCTGATAGAATGTTTGTTGGGAAAATCTATTTTGTATAGGGTTGCCAGCCATGTCTTAAAGTAGAGCTGAAGTTACAGATAGTCTTGTTGCTGGAAATGCTTTTCTATAGCAAATACTCATTAACAGTTGATATGATAGTAGACTGTTAGAAGCAAGCTTAGCTAAGAGCTAGAAGTCTGTGTCCCTGCTAAAACAAATTACATGCACTTTGTAAACACATTTTTGTGAGGATTCTTGTTGATTTATTGTTTCTTCCATAGCAGTTATTTAAATAAATGTAGCTAATTTAGTTCGTTTGCTTCACTGTATAATTTTATTCTTTGTGTGATGGGGTTATATGTAAAAGCCTGAAGGAATCACATTCCCATTAATCTTTTTACAAGTGCAATAAATAAATAAAGAGACATGGTTTGATTCTGCTAGTTAGTAGATTTAAAAAGGCAATGGTAGCAAACTGATCTCTTCGCACTGTTCTCCATGTCCTTCTCTTAAAGACATAAATAAAAGTTCTCTTAGGAAAGTGTTTACTTTAACAAATAAGTCTAAACATGAAGATATGTGTTCAAGTCCACACCTGGAGCTACTTTTCAGCCCCCAGACTGTGCTCATTCTGGAATACCCTATCCACCCCAGACAATTGTGAGTCTCTTCAAATGTAAAAATTGGGCTCCAGGTTGGCAATGGACTTCAGTCTGCCAGTGGATGGAGCTCCCCTCAGGCTGAGTCTCTGACACTTCAGTCGTAGACTTAGGAATCAACAATCCAGCCAATTTCAGAGAGATTTCCATTTGAGGATACTGAAGAAAGTAAAGTAGCAGTGTAGCATGCATATGTAAGATATCATGCAGTAGATTGGTTAGTGAAGGGGAGTGACCTGTTCTCCATAACCTTTTGGGTAACTTCAAACCATGTCTGGGGTCCCTTTTACCTAGGTGGCACTTGTTCATTTGCATATAAGCATGCTAAACCAGAACTTCAGGAAGTGATTAATTGGAGTACATTGAACAGAAAATGCACGCCAAGTTAAGACCAACGTTGTGAGTTAACCCTAAAAATGTAAAGAATCGGTGGTGGTTAATGATGTTTTGATGAATTCAAGAACACATTCAGCAAACTACAGTGTCTGGTTTATACGTCTAAACTGGAAGTGGATAAGGATCTCTGAGCCTCAGCTTTCTGTTTTCTACAGGAGCCAAAAGGTGGTAGAATCTGACAGTCATCTCATAAAAATAAACAGCAAAGTGGGAACAGCTTATTGTATCATGAAACAGGGTCTGTCTTAATATTAGTGAAGTTACCAGATTGACCTGTATCATGGAATACCCAGTAGATCTCTTTTAATTTCTTACTATGTTTTATTCTTTGTTCACTTTTCCTTTTTTGCTCATAAGAAATTCTGCAAAACAAGTTTCTTGGAAGGTATTTTTTAATGGTTAATTGAAAATGAAATATAATTAATTTATAAAGGACATGTAAGTCATTCCAGCATGACTGTAACTGAAAACTGTAACTGAGAACAACTCTTGTTTGATGGGCATTTCAAGGCTATCAAAATCACCACACCTTTTGGTAAACTATGTCTGTTTTCAAGCAGTGGCTTACTGTATTTTTTTTACTATTTATAGTTGTGTGCATTGCATAAATTAATCCCAAAAAATCTTTCCTTGAAAATTTTATTATCCCTTTCAAATATAGTTAGTTGTTGATTTTGTTGCTTTCCTTCTCATCAAAGCTAGTACCAGAGTATTGTAGTTCTATAAAAGTATTTTAGAGCATAACAAAACCTCCTAGACTTTAATAACTATACATGACTGATCTGTCCTCTCTGGCAAGGTTAACTGTTTCTCCCAAGGAGTTAAGTGGCATATAAACTATTGTTCACACCATTTGTGCTAACAGCCTAGCATGACCTCAAATGCTGTAGTGGTCATACACGGTATCTTGTACAATACATTTATCAACAAAGGTAAAAGGACCACAGGGGCAGTGCTGACTGTAAGTGTATTAGGGATCTATAAGGATAAATGCCTAACCTCACTCTACAGCAAAAAGTAATTACTGAACCATTGTTTCTATAGTGTTAATATTTTTTCACAGTTCTTTAGAAATATAAGCTATTTAGTTCTTAGGCTGACATCTGTACTGCATTATATTTTATACAATGCATCTAGACTAAAGTGTAGAGCAATCATGTAACTGTGAGATCATTTTATTTTTACAAGAAATCATCAACAGAAATAAAGCACAGAAAAGGGAACAGATTGAATTCAGTAGTTATTTTTAATAGATTTAAATGATCTAATTAACAATAGCCTTAACAGCAGAATTTTAGGGCTTTATTTTAAAATTGCATGCCCCATTTACAGTGTGTATAATTTTACATACTTATTCACACTTAATACTTTTTCCATCCATTAGGTCTTGGTTGCAACTGGCTCCTAGTCCTTGGACTCCCACCCACTTCATAATTAAGTGCCCTACCTGAAAAGAAGGTAAGATCCACTCAAGTAGAGAGTGACCGCCCTTGTACTATTTAAGATAAATGAATTCAGTACAGGAGAAAACAAATTTGTCAAAGTTTTCCATTTGAAAATAGTGTTCCAAAAGCCTGCCTAAGGATAGTCAAGAGATAGGCATTTATGATTTGCAGGGTATTTGAAAGCACTAATTATTCTTATAGTCGTGAATAATGAATAATTATTAGAACAATCCATTGTCACGTGGCAGAGATATTTACGAAGCTCACAGTCCCAAACTCCTTACTTGAGGAAAATGTCCACTGAAGCAGATAAAAAAATTATAATAAAAATTAAAGAGGAACCTGGCTAATGGGAACTGGAGTCAAATTTCTCTATCATCTTTTAAGTCTGTGGGAAATCAAAGCAACTATTAATAGCTAAGGAATATGATTACAGTTTTTTGCTATCCTATTTCCAGGTGGGGCTAATACTGTGTGCTGCAGAGAGAGGTTTGAGAAGCCCCTGGCAATTACCATGTGACTCCCCATAGCAAAATTTTGGTCCCAACAGCAGTTGGTTTTTGCATGTGTAGTAATAGCTTTCTGTTCTTTGCAGTGTTTTAACTGTTATATTGTCACCACAGAGTGGTCTGTTGTTCACCCAAGTTAGCTGAATCCTGCACATCGCTGGGAAAGCCCGATAATACTAAATCCCCTGGCTTATTTTGGAAAATAGGCATTTTTTTATTGCTTTTATATGTATGACTTGCTAATTAGAGTTCACTTTTTTACCACTATAATGCACAGATAAATGAACTTACTGATTTTTTCTTGTATAGCAATCCTTTACACATAAATGCATTGCAACAGTTCTCCCACTTATCCACTTCCCACATTCACAATCCAGACTTGTTCACTCTGCACAAAGAATCCTCTTCATGTTCTTCCTGGTCTCCACATCGTGTGTCATCTGGTCCCTCCTGGGAATGGATATAGGGGGCAACATCAATCCCCCAAAAATTAAAAGGAAAAAAAAAAAAAAAAAAAAAAAAAAAAAAAAAGCTACATATTTCTCATTGTTTTTTCATGCCAATAAAAACATTTTGCTCTTTACCACGTATCATAGCATTGACATCTGCCCTCAAGGTGAGGTGTCCTTTAGCTGCACTTCTGTGTGTATTAAACATTTCACATTATCGCCAGTTTCTCTCACTTAAGCAAAAATCTTCCTCTAGATGTTTCCTGTCTAACTGACAATAATGCAAATTTATAAGGGCCAGATTCTGAGCCAAGCCTCCCATTTTTGAGTCTACCACCTTGGAGGCACAACATAGATCACTTGGACATTGAACATCTGGAGTGAAGCAGTTATCATTTGCTCTGTTCTTTATGCCAGTATGGCCATGTGCCATTATGAAAAGGACATTAATTTAAACTTTCAGAAGAAAAAAGATCTGTGCTGTGTTTGTGTTATTTTCCCATAGTAAAATTAGCATTTGGGTTTTCTGTTGGAGGGCCATAGGGTTAATTCTTTGTTTGTTTTTCTTTTGTTTTTAAAGACCTCTTCATTTTTCAGAAATACATTCTGTGTTATGCAGTAGAAAAAAACCCTTGTCTGATATTATGATATACCTTATTCAAAACAGTGTGTGATTTTGTTTAGATGAGAAGTGTGCACATGCACAGTAGAATTACCAATGTAAAATGGTTTGGGGGCAAGTAACCTACAAAACTAGGCAAAAGTAAAATCACAGTATTGAATAGAAGTTAATATTCTCCATTATCACTCTTAATTTGGAAGCAAAACAGACTATAAAAATACTTCTGTGTGGAGGATCAAAGGTCATCTACATTATTAATTATCAAAAGATACTGCTAGGATCATGAATACATTTAAGAAATAAAGAGAAAATCCTGATGAATTAAAGTTTGGTCTTTCTCTTGGGACTAGGTTTTGAGCTTTTTCAGGCAAACCATAAGCTATTCCTAATTCTTCTAAGGATTCAAAAAGAATTGAAATTGAACTGTACTTTCATTGCTAGTGTATGATTGCCAGTCCAACTACACATAGAAGGTCCTGCCTTTCGCTTGTCTGCTTTAGCATTTGAGCCAATGTTTGCTTACAAGCGTGAGATTTGTTTGATAGCTGCATATTAAACTCTAGAATATATTTCCTTGGTACCGTAGTTCCCTAGGATTTCTCTTCCTTGGCCTCTTCATTGGCCTTTTGGATGCCTCTAGTGCTAACTTTGCTGTTGGCTGTGAAATTGCCTCTAGGGCTGCTGTAGGGTCAGACAGCTCATGGTCTGTTTTTTCTTCACAGCTGGCATTGATGGTGAGCTGTTCTTACCTTAGAGAGAGGTGTGATTAAAAAGCCAGGTACTGAACTTCCTAAATTTTCCCAATATGCCTCTGGAATCCCCTTAACCATGTTTTGAAAAAAAAAATAAAAAAATCCTGTGGTATTCATTAAATAACTGGGTAAATTCTTTTAAGAGCTGCTTTTTCTTTTCCTGCACAAAACAACATAAATATCTTCAAAAGGTTCTTTAGAAACAGATTATACAATACTATTTTTTCATTTCTTCTCCACATAACTTCTCCCCATGTACACATTATTGTTATTGACAGCAATTCTAAAGCCCTTTTTTTAAAAAAAAGAAATTAAATAGCAAATCAATAAAGATTAGCTATTTACTGTAGATTATTACTTTATCACTCCCATAATTACAATAATGGTTGCTGATGGAAATTCTATTTATGTGAATCATTTTATACTTGTTATTTATTATTATTAATGTTACCATTATTATCTTCTTACCCTTCAGTTCACAAGATGTATCTTCTCTGTGAATTTTAATTTCAATATCTTGCTATTATACTGTACATAATCCTATCAAAGACTGTCCTTCATGCAACATTTTCAGTGATATATTATCACAGAGACCATTAATGAATGAGCTTCATATCTTACTAATACTGTTTTAGATACTATTTTTATTAATTTTCTAAGCTGTAATTCTTCATATGGTACCTATGTCTGTCTTCTATTAAAGTTGTGTTTTTGATTTTAACATGCGGATTTCAAAGGGAGACATTAACTTTGTCTTTAAAAATACATTTCTGTTCACAGATTCTAAATGACGATATTATAGTATCTCTGCTTTGTTCTTTCAGACTTTTTATATATTCATAGCCATATTTTCCCCTAGTTTTTACAAGCAGTATTCAGTTAATAAACAATTTATTTATTTTTTTTTTTTACAAATATATATTTTTTTTCTCATGGTATTCCACAAGGACCTAAAAAGCATACAATCATTATTGTAATGAATGACAGATAAATATTTATCCATTTCTAAGCATACGTTACAAGTGAAAACAATAACTGAACACTACATACTGTAAGTTTCTATTAGCTAATTTTTCAGATAAATGACAAATTTATTTATAAGGGACCACTAATGTGATCAGTTTGCTCATTTTGCCATATCTTTTCTTTACTCTTGTGGTTTTCTCATAAGACTACTGGAAGAAATGTCATTACATATCCTGCATATGATATTCAGTTCTTCAAATATTTTAAACACAATGTTTTAAGAGCACTGCACTCTCAAAGTTGAAAAATGGTATTGGTTTAGAATCACAGTTTAAGAGTAAAACATCTTCACTGGCATTTGAAGTATAGATTTAACTAATATTGTACTGTTTAACCTTTTTTACTTATACATGCTGATAGTATAGTGTTTGTAGTCAGTACTAAAAGGTCTTTAAAATTGCAGTATACATAGAAAATGTAAATAAGTCTTACAGACTTTCTTAAGATCATTAAATATACATGTACTCTGCAGTGTAGATTAATAGCTGAGGAGTGATGCATCGTTACGGTAACATAAACCTATGATATATTTAGCATATATAGTGAGCTAACCTGCATAAACAAAACATAGCCTTGTGATGGCTTTGTAAAGATATACATCATTAATCTTTATACTGAACGTATTATATTTACCAATTTTTTAAAGTGAAATTTACAAATAATATATAATTCAAAATCTACAAGCAAATACCAAGTTGCTCTCATGGCAAATTGCAGAGAACTGTATAAATTTTCATTTACATAACAATACATTAACATGAAAAACCTAGGACCATGCAAAATTAAAAGATTCAATACAACACATCTTAGTAAAGCTTTCTTAATTCCTGTGAAAAGGATCTGAATAAATATGAATATTAGCAATTCTTTGCTTGTTAGAACAATATCATAGATATGTGAGATTCACTTTTTTTTAATATTCGGCTTTTTCCAAGGGGCATTTCCACAACTTCATAGGTTAAAATGTTTCTATTGATTTTTATGTCCGGATTTATCGTGTACATATAAGCAACAGAGTACAGCAGCTCATCTGATACCATAGGCATAGAAATGTGATTTACAAAAGCCTAAGGATTTTACTTTAGATAACATAAAGGGAAGGTGCATACAAATGGACCAGTTCATCACAGCACTTAAACACATGCCTAAATGTAAGCATAAACAGTGTTGTATTTAAAGCAAATCAAGTGCTTGAGTCCTGGATGAAGTGAAGCTTAGATTATTTTGGAATCCATTTTTTTAGTGTTTAGCTTACCATTTGGCCAGGCCCAAATCCATTCCTAATGGATTTTTTTCTCCTTACAAAATATGTATCTCTAGTCTTTGTGCCTTAGTATGACTGATTTAACTGAGGCTTGTCATGCTGATGAGATAGGAACATTGCATCTTCATTTAGATAGTGACTTGGCAAAGCATTGAAATCTGTGTTTTACTTCAGGAAACTGTAGAAAATCAGCCCCATAGAAGCTAACAGGGTTAAACATTCTTAAAGTTAAGCATACGCTTACATGTTTTTCTGGACTGAGGCCAAAGGTACTAGTTCAGAAAAACATTTAAGTGCATGCTTACAACCCTTTGATGTTAATGGGATTTAAGCTTGAAGATTTACATATATGCGACAGTGATTTGCTGAATGAAGAAACAGTGTTGACTTGAGGGCTCAGACTGGAACATTCAAAGTGGGCCCATCTGGTGATTTCCAACATATCTAGGGGAATCAGAGTCCCTAGAAGTGTTTGAAAACATTGTGTTTTATGAAACACAGAGCACAGTACTTATCACGGCTGTGGCGTGACTCTAATACCATAGCATCTGGCAGGAGGAAGCTGACTCGAACAGAGTCCTTTAGGACTGTTCTCTGTGCTCTGGACAGGACCTCAGGGTCTGATTTCATGTGCTAAGAGGCAGCATCATTCCAGATCCAGGTCCCGGTCTTCACCATCCTAGAGTTAGGTTTCTAATTTAATCCTCTTTCTTTCCTTACTGGTTGCTGGGGGTTTATCTTTTCCTAAAAGAGTTGTCAAAGTGAATGGAATTGCTCTCTCTGTAGAGGTACCTACTTCCTTTGGTGGGCTGCAAAGAGAGCCTAAATTAGACGCATGTATTGTAGACAGATGGATCCAGCTGATGTAAATTGTACCCTCAGTAACTAACCTTACCTCTGAAATCCAATTGGAGTGCTGTCACTTCTTCTTTTTCTTCCTTTTTTTTCTTTAGGAGAACATTAAAATTACATTTGAGTGTCCACAAGAGGCTTTGTAACAAACATTGCAGATTAGCATCTACTCCGAATATACAGTGTTCATACACTCTGAGTATACAGTAGTTACAGTATCTGAAATATGCTTCTATTGGTGTCCCACATGAACAATTACTCTGGACAATATTTACTAAATATGTCATTTTTCACCAAAAGACTTTTTTTTTTTCCTCTTTGTTTTTAAGAAATCTCAGAGTGTTGGTCTGAGAGAAATGGCAGCTTTCTTTTCTGTGCTTACAGAGTAAAATTATGTCTGTCAGAGATGAAAATACCATAATTATGTCTTCTTATAATTTATTCATTACTTTATGGATCTAAAGCCTTCCAAGTAATGTCACAATTCTACAGAAAATTCTCGAATACAGCATTTAGCAACTTGATTTCTGATGTAGCTGACAGGTTCAGATAAACACAGTTAGAGAATGCATAGGTGGTATCCGCTCCTCTTCCACTGGTGATGGCAGGATATTCTTGAGGCTGGGAAATAGCTTTAAACTGTAATGATCGCTGAGCAGTAGCTATAAATTGAGTGAAGTTTTACCACTTCAACAGGGGGCTCTGCAATATTCTGCAGTACAAGCATCCAGTATGGGAGTATATAAGTATTAGCATTGCCCTTGGCAATATCTATACTGTACTTGACCTCAAGATACTCCCGATGTATCTAAAATATTCATATCTCCCTTGGTATGCTCTAGTTTTCCTTTTCACTGCCACTCTACTGTCTTTATCTCTCTCATTCTTTGGTGGAGTAAACTAACTGCAACTGGAGTTGTAGATGAAATTACTGCTGAGATTATTACTGTCAACTGTTTAATATATAGGAGTTCTGTTTTGTTCTGATTGCATATGTTTATTTCCACAATAGACTTTCTTCTTTGTTAAACTGTCTCTTCTATGATAAAGGTAGAGGAAACAGAAGGTCCTGCGTCATTATTCCAAGCCAAAAAGGAGGATTGGCTTGATGGGTATGAGGTACTAGTCTGAGTAGTTGGCTGAAAAAGTTATGCCCCTTTGGAATGACACACAAACTCATTATGAAGACAGGTTTCAGTTTACAGATCACTGCCATTCTGTAGCTGAGGAAAGCTCAGCTCCTACTCAAATTCTGGCCTGAGAAGACATAGAGTCACTCAGCAGGTGATAAGCAGAATACGGCTGTTATCAGAGTCAAGATTATGAGATAATTTAGCACTATGGAATGGTAAAGGTGGTATGGAACAGATGTTCCCTACCCACAAGCACTCCTCAGTTCCTGTTTTGTTGTTTGTTGCCTGTACACAAAAGGATCAAATCGCCCTTTGCAGCTTTATCCAGCTCCCATTAAAGGACATCACAAATCCCACTGCCCTGAGCAGAACTGGATCTGTATAACCAAAATCCTTTTATGTGTCTGAGAGAATAGTGTCCTCTGTGTTGTCTCTGTTCAGCTCCAGCCTGGTTTGTAACTTCCACTTTCCCCATTTGAGTTCTGTTCAGCATGAAATTCGATTGTGCCAGGTGTTTCAGTGATGTTTTACTGATGTGGTATTCCCCTTGAAATTAATGTCTTTCTAATCACACACATTTACAGATTAAAGAGGCACTTGATGAAGTAGAATGGACTGAGTTCGTTCCTGGCTTTAATGTCATATTCTTACCTTAAGTACAAATATTTTATGTTGTCTTTTCTTATGTCAGTGGTTTTTAATGTGCCCATAAAATGATAGTTCTATGAGTAGCAAACTCATATTTGTTTTCAGTTAACTCTACTTGTATATCCCTCAGGAGTAGAATTACAGTCATGGAAGCTGATGCAGTGAATTTGGTGGTTTATAAGTAGGAAATACTTAGATTTTGGGGCATATGCAGCCTTTCATGTACAAAGTTCTCATTTTAATGTACCTCAGGCTACAGGCTTTACGATTTACAGTTAATTAGGATTCTGATTTGGGTTGAAAATTCCAATACCTACATGCTTTTATACATGCATTTCAGATCATGCTGGCTGAAGCAAATAACTGTGACTGTAGTCAATAAATGAATGTATACCACAGGGAGCAGCCCTTCCCCCGGCCTCCTCTGACAACCTGCAAGAAAATCCTACTGTGCTCCCAGTTCACAGCAATATCATTCTGACATCACTTTGTGATAGCTGGAAGATTTCCTTGCCTATCATTTAACAAAATCCCAATACCATTTCCTTACTTTTAACAAAGTCTCAAAATCCCTTATGTATCCCATATTTGCTCTGCATGTATTTCATGCTCAAATTGAACTCTTTAGATAACCGAGTTCTAATCTGCACATGTAGATGTGACTTTTATTAGCATCAGTCAGCACTGCATAAGTGTGTGGAAGGGTAAGTGAGGTAAATTCCAAAATACAAATGCTGGAGATAGAATAACAAAGCATACAAGTTATGAATTCAGCACTGAAATATTCCATGTTTCTTTTGAATATTGGGATGCGTAGCAATGCTAATAGCTATTTAAAAGGGGATAATTTCATATGATTCAACAATTCTTTTTAAAATATAAGTATTTAAAATATATATTTTTATAATTTCCATTTCTTTACTTTCCTGAAAATACTTTGATGCAGCCTTTTTCTCTATACTAGTTTTGCCTTTTTTTTATTTGTTGAAGAATTGATATCTTTAAACTGTGTGTAAAAAAATTCTCTATTAGCCTCAAATTCTGTTCCCAGATATTTTCAGAAAATAAAGCATAACTGTGAAGCTCATCATTAAACTGTCCAGGAATTGGATTGAGCTGGGGCTGTACAGTTTGAACACGATACAGCAGGGACAGAGATAAGATATAAAACTGGAGGAATCCTAGAGAGCAGCCAGTGCTCTTACTTTGCTGTAGAAAAATGGGACTGCTGCTGGGATAGGCTACTTTACTTTACACGAGCACTTGTCTTCTCAAATCCCTTTTCCCACGACGATGGCAGTCTGGAAAGAAGAAATAGAACCCAAGTTAGCTCTGTAGCACATTGATGCTGGAAGAAACTGTGTACTTGCTTATTCTAAGAACCAGGCCTTGAAATAGCTGCTGACAACAGCCGGGATTTACAGTGGTAGAGAATTTACACTGGTAGGGGGTTTTATTTGACACAGTATGCAATAAATACATACAGTTTTGAACATGACAAAACATACTTGCTCAGCTTATTCATTCATAATGTCAATATAGGCAGGTGGTCTAACTAACTTTAGCTGCACCATCAGGAAAAAATATATTCTGCAAAGTAGAAAATAAGAGCGGAAAGTGTTCATTGGGAAAGCTGAAATTTTGAAGAACGAGCCAAGGATGTTTAGGGCCTTGCACCTTGTGCAGTCATTTTCAGCTTCACAAAAATAGATTAAAGAAGCCAGTTTGGAAACTTTTTATGATGATTTTTCTTACCACAGGACAAAAAACCTACTTCATGCATAAAAAAATAGAAAATCAGTACAACATCTGTCCAGTTCATGACCATTACCTGTTGGCAATTGTATAGCTTGTGTGACAGCCATATGTAAATTCTCTGCCAAGATTAGACTTGTACTGTGCTACACAGCACATGAACATTTAGGAAATTAGATACATAAGATACTTGCTCAGATCCTATACTTCTAAAAATGGAATCGTTCTAATGAGTAAACAAAGCATGGGCATATTATTCTGTGGAGCTATGGATTTAATAAACAAGAGAGATAAAGTAGAGAAGAACTAACCAGACAATTGATGAATGTATTCCAGGCTCACCTGCAAGATTAGTAACAGAGATGGGTATATTAGATTCTGTGCCCAGAATCCATTTGTATACTCTCAATAATATACATTTCCATTCCATGTCTACAAGCTCCCATCAGACAGATATACACTAATTCTATTCAAAGCTGAATCTAATATGTCTGTTATTTAAAAACTATCTTGATGCAGTAGTAAACAAGTAGCTTGGTGGAAGCCAGCAGTTATCTGCTTCTTTCAGGTCTGGCTGTGGCTAAAGGTGTATTGAGACAAATGTGAGAGACCAAACCAAAAAGAGGCAAAATATACCAAGGAAGTTTAGATTCCATCTACAAGTTAATTTAGCTTAAATAAAAGTTACTCATGAAATAATGTGTATAATGAAATAATAATGTCTAAAGTAATAATGTGTAGGGCCTGTACAGTCTATCTGCTTTCCTACGAGGCTGCACAAGATACACCTTGGCTAAATGACTTTCGCAATGCCCTGTTCACTCTCATTCCATTAGTTAAGTGTTCACCTCTGAGTATGTAAAATCCTGTCCCTTTTACTTTATCTGTGTGAGACATGGAACATAGAATTTACATAGATGTCTACATTAGGTCAAAGTTACCCAGGGAGTCCAAGAGAGACCAGACAGCTCTAATAGAGCCTGGCAATGTCAGAGGTCACAGCACTCTGATGGATTTTTTTGGCAGCTGGGCACAGAAACCACCTTTCACTTCGTTGCCAACTATTAAACCAGCTTTAATGGCCTTAACTGCGCACTGATTTATGCTCAACAAAGCACCCTTCAGATACCATGGTAGTCATTTTGGCAAAGTGACATTCATTGAGATGGTCACATTCTCTGGACTTGGTTAGCTTTCCCAAATGCAGTAGGCCGCTCTGCTGTATATATTTATTTGTTTTTTTGTTTGTTTTTTTGTTTGTTTTGAAAAGACTTTCAGCTGTCCCTACTGACAGACTTTAAGAGGTCAAGAGCCCTGCTGATATTGTTTCACACATCAAGCAAGTGATTAGGATTGCTTTGACATCTTCAATAAGAGTAGTTAAACTAACATATTCCATATGTTTGGAATATCATTGCCTACAGATGCACTCTTAGCTCTACTAATATAAGAGGAGCATCCTCAATTAAGTGTTACTAAATTAAATATTAACATTTTGTGAAAAATAAATAAAGAAATAAGCAAGAGATGAATAAATAAACAAGGGATAATGAGTACAATGCATACTCCTGCCTTTGGGAGATGCATGAGAGCTTTAGAAGAAGCATGGAATGCAACTGTCATTCTTTTCACTTTATTTTATACAAACACAGAAGAATGAAGTGTTTAAATCTGTCATTTTCAGGCATTAATATACTGGGTACTGCAAACTGTTTACTAGAGTTGACTGAATTTTTTCACAAGATTTTTTTTTAATACAAATTTAATACTTTAAATTGAAAATCTAATAAACAAGTAATACTTTTCCACATTATTTGTAATATAAACTTTACCAGAAATGTTATTAAGATCATTAAAGTCTTTGTTAGATAACTGATTTTCTTTATGAACATGGGCAGAATAACAGAGGTAGAATCAGATCATTTCTGGGAATTAGAATTTTCCAATTTTATAGCTTTTCATTTTGCTGTAAATTCATAGAGAAAAAAGGTGAGAACTAGTAGGTTTTTAATTTCTTGTGTCTGAATAGAATGTCTGGTCAAGGGACGTCATTATTGCAGATGTGCAAGAAATCCACCTCCTTTTGTTTTCTGGGGCCTATCCTTCAAAAAGCACGATTGTCACGACTTAGGCTTGATTTGTTCTAAGAGCACAGAATGGATGGGGTAGGAACTTCATCATTATATTCCAGAACAACGTACAGAAAGAGGAAGAAAAATACTCTTATAAGTGGATACGTTACTCCAGAGCAAAAACCATTTTGTCCATTGTCATTGTTTAGAATAAGAACTGTTTTACTGCCACAGTGAAAAGTATGAGACTCCAGTTGCTCTTAAGAATTTTAAATAAATTGATATTGTCCTTCTTTACTTAGCATAAAACTGTTGGTTAATTATCTAAACCTTTCTTGATGTAAAATGAGTCTAATTAAGTTACCTCACCAAAGATATTTTACAAGCTGGTTTATTGATACATGCAATCAAATTCTCAAGGACATTCAAAACATTTTACAGTTGTGTCTACAGTATCTCACATCTAAAATTTGAAATATTAGCAATTCCATGGGTAATTAAAAGGCCTTTTGAAAGCCCACATGAATATGTTCAACTACATAGGAGAAGTCAATAGAAGATATGACTGAGCCATTTATGTTGCAAGTAAGGTCAGAACTGGGTCATTAGCAGACATCACTCAGCTAATAAATGAGGTGAAGATCTACAGATACCTTATGTATATAGAGGTATGTATATTATCTGTATTTCCAGAATTATCTGAAGTTGAATTATTATATAAAAAGTATTGTTTGAATATTAGACCTTGTCTGAAGCATGCTACAGTCAATAGAAAGATCTGCCTTTCACTCAAGCTTCTAAACTGGGAGAAAAGTGATCTCTAAGGTCCCTTCCAACTCGCACGATACTATGATGCTATGAAAACTCTGTGGGAACTCAGAACAGCTGCAAATTCACATATACCTACTGTCAACTTATCACAGAGTTATACTACTGATAATGGTATTTTACATTAAACAATTTCTGTGAAGAAACAATGGCTTGTTTTAGTGTGATCCTTCATCCCTCTATGCAATTATTGTTAACTATTTCCTTTTGACTAAGATCTGTATAGAAAATTGCTTTTCATAAACTGCTATTCCTTGCAGATTTTAATGTTCATTGAGTAGGTGATGTTTGGAGTCTTTGATCAATAACTTGAGCTCATTTGCTTTAAAATGACAAAGAAGTCTTAAAAATGTGCCTTTTAATTTCATATCATGTCCTCAGCAGTAGCTACTTATATCGTGATTTTATGTCTAGTAGGATGTTACCAATAACTTGTCACATTGACATCAGATAACCTCAGAAAGCATAGGTACCACTGAATAAGAGCCAGGCATCTGCAAACAAAATGAGAGTGTGGTTAACATGTAATAAAGCAAATAAATGAAAAGTCTTGCTGAAAAACTTTAGTTTAAGCTCTCTTCAGGTTAAAGGTGCAGTTACGTTAACATCACGATAAAAGAGAGATATAACCAGAGAGCAAGTCTCAAATTCTTAAATGGTAAAAAGATGTGGTTTGCTTATCATGAGACTGCTATTCCAACCACTAATCTTTCTGTCCCAGGAAGTGACTTGTTCTCTTTTCTGTGTTGGAAAACTGCCTAACAAATGTATTTTTTTCAAGACAATGAAGAAAGCAGACTTCTAATTTTTCTTATCAGTTCAATCTCTTTCATTCAGCTGACAATGTCCTCTTGTAGACTAGGCCTCTTTTCATAAGAATTACTAAATGACAAGTTACTTTTGCTTCTATTTTGTTTTTTTCACACCAGAATCTTAAAATTTATAGGCAATTCTTAGTATGCGCATTATTTTTAAGTATGAAAATACATAATAAAGTATTCAGTGCTCTGACATTGCAAAACTAGATTGTTACTGTAGACATAATTATTCCTGGCATTTTATGAATCAGTATTTTCACATTCCTCTTTTATTAAAACATTACTCAGAGCAGAGTACAGAGAAAGCTTGTATCTATCAATATCTCTCTAACAAATTATCTACTGAACCCCAATTAAGTCAGAAAGAATTTAAGATTTTTGTCACTGAGCTGGGTTCATTACAAACCATGCATCCTCTACCCACCTCAGTTTTTCCTTTTGTAAGAAACTATTTTGTAAGGCAGTTGTGTTTTTGGTTTTTTTAATTACAGTTTTTAACAGAGGAAAAATATCATCTATATGTTGAAATACTGACCACTTAAGCCATTTTTAGAGCAAGAAAGCAAAAGAAGTTACTTTATGGATACTAACAGAACAACATAGATAGGAACATTTCATTCTGTTTGATTCAGAACCCTATTTTCTCCATCAGTGTGTAATTTAATAAAGAAAAACTGAAAAAAGTAAAACCCAAATCATTGAAAGACCCAGATACTATCACTGGTATAAGAAGACATAAATTCTTATTATATAGAAAGTGTTTAATTATTCTCATAAAAAGCATTCTAGCCTTCCTCCCCAACACCCTTTTGACCCACATCCAGCCCCACAAAAAAATCATGAGTAAGGATAATACAAAATTTATCTTCTCTGGCCTTTTGAAATTATTTTTGAAGTCAATCCACAAATGAACTGGTGTGACAAAGGCTTACCTCCTTGTAACTGTGGTCACAAAGTCTCAGAATAGACAACAAGTTTAAATTTCTCCCTTAAAAAAAAACTAATGCTTGCGGAGTGCAGGATCTATCAGCTTCTTACATTTGTGGCCATGTGTTAAGGTGACATTTTGTCTTCTAGACAGTGTGACATTCCTGCAGAGGCAAAAGTGCCAAGAAGAATGTACTGAAGCTGTTCAAAAGCATAAGCACAACTCTCTCCTGAAGAAGTGATTGCCTCTGCACTGATCAAGACTGACTGGGACCAGTGGATTTTCACACAGCATTGACCTCTTGCTCAGCATCAGGGTATGACTGCGGAGAAATGGGGTAGGCCTGAGTCCTGCAGTTAGTGTACTGTGAATTGAACCACACTGGCAGTTGTTATGATTTCAGCTCTTCTAAATTACCAACCAAAAAATCAGTCAACTGGATCTTATTTCTTTGTATTTAGATGGAGTATGTAAATATGCACATAGGAATGTTAGTTAAGCAGTTATTAGAGAGTCCCATTGTCTCAAAGCCTACCAGCTAACAGGAGGAAACAATGATACCAAGCAGATGCAGTCCCAAAGGAAAGTAGGACCTGTGCATGAGGAGAGAACCCACTCTCCACCAGTGGATAATACCAGAGATAGGAGAGATACTTGTTTTTTCTTACCTCTCCTGTGGCAAAATCTGGCTTGCAGGACTGCTTTTTACTTTAGGGCAAAGAGAAAAGAATGTTGTTCAAGAACTATTAGTTACACATGCAAAACAACAACAAGAACAAACAAACAAACAAGCAAAAAAAAAAAAAAGAAAGAAAAAAAAGAAAAAAAAAGAAAAAAAAAACTCCAAAAACTGAAGAAAAAAGAAAAAGTTAAAGATTGTGGCATCTTATTCACACTTTGAGTAATTGCATGAAGACAGAGTGAATTACAGTCGGCCTTCACCAGTGCCCAGACTCTCCATTTGGCTGAATTCTATTAGATAATACCAGAAAGCGTACATGAATTAGCTGGAGGATTGTTTTCAGAAAAGATGAGTAAGGTTTTGAGGAGATGTCCCAACCCACGATTTTTTTAAATCAAACTCTGCAACAATTTGGGAGGAGAAAAGTTAAAAAGAAAATAAATAAATAAATAACAGAAATTAGTCACTCTCACTTGCCATTTACTTGCATCAAAACTCTGGGGCATTGCCTGTCTTTTGATTCAGCTGTTCCCTTGGCATAGAAATGCACTTAAACAAATAGGAAATATGATGAGAAACATGCTTCCTTGTGGTATTTCCAATTGGAAATAGCAAGAGGAAAAAATGCTTTATCACTTTATTCCCAAACAGAAATAATCTGAGAAATCTGGTTCCTCACAACTTCTGGTGATTGCTTAAATAGGTGGACACATGGCATAAAAGCCTTTTTGGTGGGCTTTGCTTAAGTAAGAAGCGATTCAGCTGTCCAAATACCTCACTCCTCCTGAGAAGTAAATGGTATGCTTTCTCTTCCCAAGAAACAGACTGTATTCGCATCTATGTCAAATCATACATAGTTAAATAAGACTCATGAGCCAAGGTCTCAGAGGGTCTGCTTCAGAAAATTGTCATGGTGTTAGTAGGGACTGTGTTATAGACTAGGATTAAGAGTCAGAGAATAAGGTTTCCTAAACATTATGAGAATTTAGGAAATCAGGTTTAATTCCCCTCTCACAACAAGCTTTATTCAGTGTAACTGTTGATCTGTTTGATGTCATATCAACCACATTAATTATCAAATTATTTCGGTGAAAGTAGCTTGAATTTGGGAAGCTCTTTAGTTTGGGAAGCAAACTTTTTTTTTTTTCTTTTATTACTGATGAAGGAGAAAAGATTTGGGATATAATTTTTTGAAAATACTGAAATAGAGATTATCTCTTTGCCTTTCTTTTGTCACCACTTCAACACAGTCCAGGTAAAATACATCTAGCAGTAAAATCATGGGGGAGATATTTGCACACATTCAACTCCACTGTTACCCTCATTATTAAGCTTTGTTCATTCCCATCATTACCCTGACCCCTACCTTTAACAATCTCTCATCTGCCCTTATATGTAGTGGAAATTAGGGAATTGCAGGTTTTAACTCCTAGTTTAACTGTCCCTGCTGAAACACACGTGAACTCAACAAAATGTAAGCTTCCCACTACATGTTCACAAAACTGATTTCTGTCCCACTGAATTGTCTATTTAAACAGTGTCAAGTAGACAAAATGCTGCAGGTGCTCTAAGAGGAAGCTGTGGTCAGACATATCTCCTCTGCCATAGCTGGTTTGTATCGTCAGAGGATTTCAGAAAGATGTTATAGTGTGGGTAGTTGGCCAATGAAGAATTTTTGTTACAGAACCACTTTTTTTTTGTAGCTCCTGCTATATTTTATCACAAAATTGGAGTAATGGAAAAAGGGAGCACTCAAGAGATAGATAGACATCTGTGGCAAAACAGGAGTGAAATGGGTGAAACTAGTATCTGCTCTTCCCAATGTTCACCAAAATAAGATCCTTGGGTATCTTTATCATTTGTATGACAAGGACTGTCCCTGGGAAGCCCCATTCAGGTGTAGTGGGAAAGTCCGCATGGTTTTTAATCTTGTATTTTTAATGGAATCCAGCCTTTAAAGTATCTCTGATATACTTCATTAATAAAGTCTCATTAATTCTTCCAGAAATACTGCTAGAGAAACAGTTTGCATGCATAAAGCTCAATGAACGTCCTTTGCCCTTCTGTAACATATACTGTAGGTAACTACCAGGCTCTTCTGGACAGTCTCAGCAGCCTCACCAGCACAATACCTAACAGTATGGAATGATCTTCCAGACCAAACAGATGTTTTAAGCTTCTCATGTCCGTTAGCTTTTGAAAAGCATATTAGAAGAAGTTATAAGAATGTTAATTTTTTGCAGTCTAATGGGTAATCATATACAAGTGCATTACAATAAACTTGTCTCCTTCCATACCCAATGTCACCAGTGGAATGGAAATTATAGTGTTAGCACTTAGGAGAGAGTTGTATCTGCCTGCACTAAGAGGAAGAGTTCACATAATGGTTTGTAAGGCATATCAAATTTATTCTGTGAGGTAGATAAAGGTCTTTTAAAGGTCTTACTCCACTTGTGGAATGAATTTCTTATCATGTATAAATTCTGTGTAAAACATTTCTTTTTCCAGGATGTGGTTTGTTTTCTGAGTGAGGAGAGAGAAGCTAAATATTTCCACTCCTGTATAACAGAAAATCCTCTGATTTCAACGAGATCACACCCTGAGTGGTTAGTTAATACTGGAAACATAAAAAGGTACACTGTACTGAAAGATCATTTCATTCCAGCAAAGCTTTTCTAACCAGAAACAGAGTGAATAATTCTGCAACAAAAGAATAGCCAAAGAATAATAGCCATTTTTAGGGGAAAGTGAGAGTAAGTTTGGGAAGCAAAGTTGAGGTAAATATAAAAATGTTATAAATCATATTTTTAGAAAATACTCAGAAACTCTTTTGTGTTTTTTTTCTTTTTTTCTTTTTCTTTTTCTTTTTTTTTTTTTTTTTCCACAATCATGTTTCATTTGCCAAAGAATTAAATGTTTTAAATCATGTTTCAGATAATAAGTTTACTGAACAAAGTAAAGGGCACATTTAATTTTTTCCAAGAAAAGATGAAACAGATAATCTGATATAACAGCACCAAAATTCTTCCAAGGAAATCTTAGAACATTAGAGGGATTTAGTAATGTGAGCCCAAAAAGCCATGATGCCGTGAGGAGGGTTTCCATTGGCTCCAGTAGGCTTCTGGATGAGTCCATAAATGATTAATGAAACTGACAGGGTATGTTATATAGCTGTCGGGTCTGCTGTTCTGTGCTGCCATGTCCCTTCCCAACTGCATCTCCTCCCACTGGGAGTTTGTCCCATGTGTGACCCACTCTGTCCATGAGGACAACAGCTCTACAGATTTTGTGAAGAAAGGGCTGAACATAACAGAAGGGCTGATACAAGACAAATTGTTGATTGTGGTGTTAAATGAAGGATGATGCCTACAGATCCTGACTGATTATTTTTAATTAGTTGAGGCAGTTGCATTTTTTCACAACTGTTAAGTGTCACATTCTGCTCTTTGGCTTGTGAGAGAAATCAGTTATTTTTTTTTTTTTGTACATTTAAGTTCTTCTAGATGCTTCACATATCAGTCTTCATTTCCTCCTTCTGAGTCAGGAATATCACTGTTTCGTGCTATTAACAGTGCCACATTCTGCTTCAAGCCAACGAGTAAAATGATTCGTGCATGCATGGATTTCAACATTTTAAAATTATATTGGGATCATTTGGGCTATAAGAAGCTACAGATTCATTGTTACCACTCTTATTTTTTTTACTTATTCGTATTTATTATATTCTTTAGCAAAATATTCTGGTTCTCTCTTTTCTGGTTGAAGAGACATGGACTCAAGTTATTAAATCAGTACTATATTTAGGAATGCACCTGGGTTTGTCATTGACATGGGGCTATTAGCAGATGGCTAAGCAATTGGATGATGACGTGGCCTTGGCAACTTGTGACCTTATTGCTTTCCAACTGGACGGTGACAACATGATCTATCTGGCATGAAAATTCCAGTCTTTAGGAAATTACAGTTAGCATAAAGTACAGCAGTAGAGATTTTCATCAAAAGGGAATACTTTGTGTGTTAGTCTTGTCCTCTGGTTACTGTGCTGTTTATCCGTATACTAGTATTGCATAAAGTTAAGATTTCATGCTTATCTGCCAGTCTTAGTTTGAGGCCTATAGATCCTGAAAGAGATTATCTGTATTTCAGTATCTCAGCTGCTTTCAGATACTGCTTTCCTCAGGTGTAAGTAAATATCGTGTAATGAAAATAAGACCTTTTCATTTGGGACAGAGAGATCATTGAGTGCTAGTCGAGACCATTCCCATTTTGGTCACAACAAATGTCGGACCTTGGTGTAACTGACGGACTGTTGTCTGAATACGAGCCATCAGTGTGCCCAGGTGGCCAAGAAGGCCAATGGCATCCTGGCTTGTATCAGGAATGCTGTGGTGAACAGGAGTAGGGAAGTAATCCTGCCCCTGTACTCAGTGTTGGTGAGGCCTCAACCAGAGTACTGTATTCAGTTTTGGGCATCTCAGTATAGAAATGACACGGAGGTGCTGGAGCAGGTCCAGAGAAGGGCAACAAGGCTTGTGAAGGGCTTGAAGAATACAAGGAGTGGCTAAAGGAACTGGGGCTATTAAGTCTGGGGAAAAGGAGGCTGATGGAGACCTTATTGTTCTCTTCCAGTATCTGAAAGGTGCTTACAGTGAGAGTGGGGCTGGTCTCTTCTCAATGGTGACGGATGACAGGAGGAGGGGAAATGGCCTCAAGTTGTGCCAGGGTAAGTTCAGTCTAGATATCAGGAAAAACTTCATTACAGAAAGGGTTGTTAAGCACTGGAATAGGCTCCCCAGGGAGGTGGTTGAACCACCATCCCTGGATGCATTTAAAAACTGTTTGGATGTTCTCAGGGATATAATTTAGTGGAGGGTTGTTAGAATTACAGTAGTATGGTTAGATTGTGGTTGGACATGATGATCTTCAAGGTCTTTTCCAACCTGAGCAATTCCATGATTCTATGATTTTAGGAATGGTGTGGTGAGCAGGACTAGGGAAGTCATCCTGCCCTTGTACTCAGCGTTGGTGAGGCCTCAACCAGAGTACTGTGTTCAGTTTTGGGCATCTCAGCACAGGAAAGACATGCAGGTACTGGAGCAGGTCCAGAGAAGGGCAACAAGGCTCTTGAAGGGCTTGGAGAATCAACCCTTTAAGGAGAGGCTAAGGAAGCTGGGGCTGTTTAGTCTAGGGAAAAGGAGGCTAAGGGGAGACCTTATCGTGCTCTTCCAGTATCTGAAAGGTGCTTACTGTGAGAGTGGTACAAGCCTCTTCTCACTGGTGACAAGTGACAGGACAAGGAGAAATGGCCTCAAGTTGCACCAGGGCAAGTTTAGGTTGGATGTTAGGAAACACTTATTTACAGAAAGGGTAGTTAAGTACTGAAATAGGCTCCCCAGGGAGGTGGTTGAATCTCCATCCCTGGATGTTTTTAAGAGACATTTGGTTGTGGTGCTCAGGGGTATGATTTAGCAGAGGGTTGTTAGAGTTAGGGTACTATGGTTAGGCTGCGGTGGGACTTGATGATCTTTAAGGTCTTTTCCAACTTGTGTAATTCTATGATTCTATGATTCCTCAGGTGTAAGTAAATACTGTGTTATGAAAATTATGCCTTTTCATTTGGGACAGAGAGATCTTTGAGTGCTAGTGGAGACCACTCCTGATATTTCTAGTCCATATGAACATCACAGTTTCAAACCTTTGCTAATAGATCTATATGGCATAAATATGCCTTTCTCTCAATTTTCTGTCATCCCTGAAAATGCATAAGAAACCTCTTCACAGTTCTTAGTAATGCTACTTTAGACTCTGCTGGTTGTCTCACACAAATCTGAAGAGAACGGGGTGCAACAGGATTGTCCTCAGAACTAGTTCAAATGACAAAAACAGCGTGGCCATGACAGTTTGTTATGTCTGGGCTAGTCAGGCTTGATGAGGTATTCCAGTATTTGTCCACACAGAGCACCATGCTAACATGGCTCTTTGACTCTCCTTTGCAACAGGTTGTTCAGAACTGCCCTAGATTTCCCTGTGTGCCCCTTCACTGTTGTGCCTCAATAGAAGTTTAGTAAATGGAAAGACCTACAACAACTGCCTTACTGTCACTGCTCATATGCATGCAAGATAAAATATACACATTGCGTCAGCAATCAGAACAGGAAAAAGGAACTGGAAAAAAAAATTATATTAAACTGACTCACTCAAAATCTCCTAAACCACATGGAATATCAGTAACAGCTAAATTTCACTGAAATTCAAGATTTTCGTTTCATGAAGAATTCCACAACTCCTTAAAAATCTTCTATGACAGAGTGTATAGGAAGGGAAAGGGTCATTTTGAACAAAACGATTTTAATCTTCAAGGAAATCAAAATGTTAGCAACTCTGTCTTAGATTTTAGTTCAGTGTTGATCTTTTGTACATGTTCACATCTGTAGTTACAATGTAGCAGGAAGTTATGACAAAAAGAAAGGGATTCTATCAAAACTTTGCAGCTTTCTCTATCAACATTTCCACTCCTTTCCCAAAATAAATACATAAATACAATAAATAGACTTTTTTATTAAAGAATGGCTGTTAGAGCAGCAGTCTAAAGGGTGAGTAGCCCAGGGTGCATTCTCTGTTTCAGAACAACTAATCTCCAGAAAATATTGGCTTTAAACAGGGGTAAGATACCTGGCTGCTATGCTCATCTGAGAATGGAAGTGCACTTGAATCCAACAAAACATTTCATAATTAATTACTATGTTTCATATAAAACTATAGATCTGCAGGCTCTCAGCAATGGTTTTGGTCTTTCTTAAGTACCTGAATATTCTCAAATCATGTTTTTGAGATTCTAAGTGCTATTTTGTATCTTATGTGGCTTCATCAGTATAAATACAAGTTTTAGCACTAGACAAAACTAAATTCTCTTGATGCTTCATAATGTGCTTCTTTTTAACAGTCTGAAGTCCTGTAACATTTTGGAGCATTCTTTAATTAAAAGCATCTGATAGCAGCTCCTAGGCCAGAGGAAAATTACATAATTTTTCAAAAGTTGAACTTCCACACTAGATTTTGCTGACAATAAAGAGGCAGTTACTCAACTTTCCTGTCTGCTTTCAGTATAAACACTATTTATGGAACTCTTAAAATCTGCATTGTTTTACTTTTTTTCTTTCATCCTTTTTTTTTTTTTTTTTTTTTTTTTTTTTTTTTTTTTTTTTTCTTTGTGTGTGTGTGTGTGTGTGTTTCATCTGTACTTATCCGAATCAGAATGCACATGAATAATCTGCAGCTATCATTGCCAGTTCTGGAAGACTAAACTTTTTAATATCCACAAATTTGGGCACAAAATGTTTTATGCTGAGTTCTGTGTAGAGCTCAGAGGGAACATTTTGATCACACAGTTTGACTTCCAGTTTAAAAATCTAATGGACTTCTCTGAAACAAAACTTGTTTGAAATACAGCAAATCTTTCTTTAAAAAAAAAAAAAACACAAATACTATTCAAAAATTCCTCAAGGAATCCATAGAAGCCTTTGGTACATTCTTCTAGTGGCTAATTACCCTCACTGTTAAAAAATTTGCACCTGATTTTAGCTTAGTTTTGTCAAGCTTCAATTTCTATCTTTTGAGTCATATTACATTTTTTTAGCTCGATTGAAGAGCCATCATGTTATGAAATTTCTGTGTCCCATTAGGCATTAAAGGAATGTGATTAAGTTCTCTCTTGATAAATTAAGTAGACAAAGTCTCTTGAATCATGCAGTGGAAAATTCATTTTTTCAATCTAATTTTTCCAGCTTTTCTCTAAAACCTTTATAACTTTTCAATAATTTCCTCAATTTTAGGCAGGAGAACTGGACAAATATTTAACTAATTCCACATTTGCTGTAATGCTCATTGGTACAAACCGAAGACTCTTTGCCTCCTGAGCATGGGTTGCCTCTAATAGGTCCTTCAGTATAGAATTATATTATTATTATTATTATTATTGTTATTGTTATTATTACTATTTATATTTTATGTTTTATGTTTTATCCAGTGGGGTGCTGCAAAGATACTGATCCTCTTAGGTATACCCATAGCTTATTGCTGTTATATCTCACCTCAGCAGAATGTGTACCAAACTTGTATATATCTATACAGCAATCTTTCCCTTTCTCCATGCTGATCAGTAACATTTTTTTGAATTTGTCTATGTTCATCTCAGAAGTTCAGCTACAAAAAATCCTCCTGTGAGACCTTCACTCAGTTACGCTCTACAATACGTGTCATCCTGCTCCCAGTATCTCAGATTAAACAAGAAAAGTTCTAGAAGACTGTTCTCTTGACTCATTTTTCAACACACTAATATTCCTTACCATGAAAAGGCTTCTCTGAGACTGAAGAATTGTCAATCAGCACCTTTCTTCCCCCCACTCCCCCCCTCCCAACAAAAAAAAAAATAATAATAATAATTAGAAAAATCACCTGATTTTGGCTGAACATTTCACCTTTCTGTGTGTTTTTGGATAATGCTTGCTTTAGATCTGTGGCCTTGATTGCAAATGAAGGAAAGGGTGTAGTCCAAGTACCTTCCATTTTCTCTCACGTATCCTGGCTTTCTTTTCTCTACTCACTGGATAGAATGAGTTTTTTTCTTCATGGGTTTTTAAGCCAAATATTACAACTAGACACTGTATCTTGCAAAAACTATCCCTGCACTTTTTATATTCTTGGGGTTTGGCTTATCAACTCACTAGAAAGAATTCTGTTTCACTGACTGATTCCCATTTGATCGTGGATCTTATTCTGTCCCATCTCAGGCTATTTTCTGAAGGCATATTTGCCACGGGCTGAGGAATATTAGACTGTGGCATGACATAAAAATAGAGATTGAATGGTATTACAGAACATTACTTCTTGTGTAGATTATTACAGGAAGGTGCAGGGATTTACTTGAAGGACTCCTATTAGTAGCAGTAAAAGCCTCATGGCTAAATGCTTGTGCAAGGATTAGGAAGTTTGCAGATTTTTATAGTTTATTGCAGGAACTGTTACACAGTATCACAAAGCTAAGTCCTGGTGGTTTTGTTTTGTTTTGTTTTGTTTTTTTCCCTACAGAATAGACATACCATAGAAAGCATCAGAGAATACTGCTTCCATCTTCCCTAGTGGAGAACATCCATGATGTTCTGCAGTCACTGCACTGGGCTATTAGAATGCGTTTATTCATCTCTTTTCATTCAAAGTTAGATAATAAGAGACAAACAGGAAGAATCTTCTCCTGGGGATGCCCTTGGTAGCATTAGAAAGTGAGAAGTAAGAGAGCTGGGCAGAGTGAATATGAATCAGATTATTTTACTCCTTGGAGGTGTGTTGTAGTCTCACAGTGAGATTCTACCTCCACCAAGTTCTGAGACTCATGGGAGCTGATGTAAGAAAAGGATCCTGAGATGCCTTTCCAGTCCTCTCCAAAGAGGTAAACCCAATTTTCACTAATGAATGGGAGCAAATGCTCATCTATCATGTAAATCTCCACATCAAGCCTAGACAGTAAGTTATGGACCACAACTGATATGGACAAGGTGAGATTTGATGAAGAGGGAGAAGCTGGTAATTCTCTGCTTGTAACTTCATCAGAGATAGGAGAAGTTTAAGATCCTGTGAAATGTGAAGGAAAGACAGGAAGATCTGTGTCATTGCAAAAGAAGTGGAAAGGGAAATCAATAGGATTTGTGATATACTTGGCTTGGGAAGTAATGCAAAGGAAGGATAGCACTGATTTTCAGGTAGCATGGAAGATAATGAAGGGAATTTAGTCAAGGGCTACTGGCATGTGTGGGATTGGCATAAACAGAGAGCAAGGATATAGAACTGAGTCTAAGTAGGAAATTACCCATGAGCTGTATGCAGGTAAGGAGAACATGTAACTTCAGTTATCTCTTCTGCATTGCACATACCAATCCTATGGTGCCTTCTCTGGGACAGATAGCAGTGCACACTAGCTAGTTAGAACAAAGTTGTTCTTAACACTGAGAAGTATTAGGTGTGAACTAGAGGGTGTATGAATTAAATTAAATAAAAAATGAACAAAAAGACACATGGATCGAACCAAGAACTTAGTAACATATACACAAATTCATCTTAAAGTGATATCAAACTGTTTTTTGATTATGCAAAGTAAAATGCCAGGGAGCCACAATAAATATGTCAGCATCTTTCTGAAGAAATACGCTCAAAGTACTTTAAGCAATAACTGATTTATTTTAGTTATAATTACTGGATGATCAATTCTAACTAGGGCTTTAAATTTAATTAAATATGCAATTGTTTTAATGTTACGTGTCCAAAATTGAGCAAAGTGTTGGGGAAATTTATTAGAAAATAAAAAAGTGACAAGTAGTGAAGACTCAAAAATAAGATGAACAAATTGAATAATCACATGAAGTCTGGTTTTGTCTGATATTGATCCTATACATTCACAAAGGAAGAAGTTTACAGTGTTGTTAGGAAAACGAGCATTTAAAAGGGCTTTTGAATAATTTAGAACTGCAAAGTTTTATCAGATTATGGAATTTCAAAAACTCCCTGGGTACACCTTAGAGAAATGCTGCACCTCTTCACCTCTTCTATTTCTCTTCACAGAAATGACTGCTTCTCATAAGTGAACAGAAATACAGAAGAATAACTAACTAGGTTTACAACAGGGATAGCATCTCACTTTGCTTGCAACAGTAGCTGCAGTACAACCCTGCAGTATAGGAGCAGAAGCCTACTTCACTAAATGCTGCATGATTATAGGAAGTGTTAAAACACAGAAATCTCTACCAACTATATTACATATCATAATATACTCAGTTTGGACTTTGAGCTATCTTCAAAACGTATTTATTTATTTATTTATTCACTTTTTAAGTATAGCAGTTCTGCCCAACAAATGGAATGGATGAAGTATACAGCAGCTTCTGTGAACATACACTGTGTTTGAAAACTATGCTATGTATATTTTAATTTGGAGGTTGAGTTCTGTGCATTCCCCTTTCTTAGGTTGTGCCAGCCCACGAAACCAACTAAAGTAACATGGATTTGGCCATGCATCAGAGCTGAAAAGCACACTGCAAAGAACCGTGGTTTTATGTCTGTGCAGTTATGCAACATTCTCACCTTTATGAGGCATGGCTTGCAGCCATGCAGAGGGAAGAATGTGTGGAAATCAGGAACCCATGGAAAAATATCTTCTAAACCCATAGATCTGATGCCATTTGAGCATAAACATTAACATTATAATCTAACACGTTTTATTCTTTACTGAAACTGACGTTAAGTGCAGTAAATGACATAATCACTGAACAGTCGTGCGATGGTGAATGCTGTTGTTTTCAACAAAGATAAAACCAAAAGTATAGATGCTTACCTTCCCTCCCTCCTTTCTTTTGACACTTCTTCAGTTCATTCCTTCTCTTTCCTCATTCTCCCTTGTTCTGAATTTTTACAGAGGAAAAGAAAGGAAAATGTTGAAATGGCAAAAGAAATTGATATTTTGAAAGGTAAAAAATAAAATTGTGAGAAGCGCTTTTCACCAGCTCAGAATAATGGGTCTTATTGTACCGCTGTTTCTGTGAAGTCCTCAAACCTGTGGCCCTGGAATGGTGACACAGATTCCCTGAAAACTGCAGAGGAACTGCCAGTGCACTATTCAGTGATAATATTGATAGCATCTTGCCTTGCTTGCTTCACACAGATCACTTTTCCTAAACTTCTGCCTGCCCTGACAGAGTATGTACTCTTTCCCTGTCACCTCCCTCTGTGCTGGTAGGCGTGGGACTCAGCATGTGTACATGTTAGACAGACCTTTTTGCCAACAATCTGTCTTTCTTTTTTCTCCTTTCACCTGGTCCTGCAGTCATACTATTAATATAATGGCTCCTTTTGTGCAGTATGACGCAAAGGAAATTCAGGGTTTGGATTTATTTCTCAACAAGTCAGAAACAATTTTTTAAACACTACCATTTATTTCCCAGAAGCACTGAATCATCTTTGTGGCTGTGGTGCCATGAATTATGTCTCAAAATTCATACAAAATGGTGTCTTTTGTGGAAGGTTGGCACAATTATTAGCATATCATCACAGTGAAAATGTGAATGAGGTGGCAAATTCTCATGAACACAAATTCCAGAATTGGTCTGTCTTGATGAGGAGTGCATAGGTGAACAGGAGGAAATGGCAACAATGATTCAAAACAACTAGAGGCTGGAAAGTGTGAGGTGAAAAAAAAAAAAAAGTCTACAATATTGCAGACAGATGGCTGTACCATAGCTGACTTCAAGAAAGATAACACCTAATGGCAATATGTCATCAAACCAAAAAGAAGAAAAATAAATTGTTCCCTGTCTATTCCTTCTCTAAGCATGAGTCCCAGAGGATTTTCTTCGACCTCGCAGCTTAGATGTGAAGCTTTGTCAGCCCATAGTTACTGCCTGGTCAGCACCGCTTCCAATACTCCCAGCCTCATGACCCCAGCAGGCAGGGTAGACTTTGTAATGCTGTGGGGAGTGCTGTCATCCACAGAGGTGGAGTTTTGCCTTCCCACAGCTGGAGTGGAGCAATGCCCAGCAGGAACCACACTGGGCTGCTCTCCAGTGCTCAGAAACTCTGCCCTTAGTGCAAGAAGTGAGAGCTTCCAAAGCCAAGAGGATGCTCCTGTGCTCCCCGAGGCTGAGCCCCTCTCCCACTCCGTGCTGTATTTTGGAAACAATCACAATCACCGGTGCCTTCTCTTTCCAGAGAAGTGCCAGGAAGAAGTTTTCTTTCCATGTTCCAACTCATGATTAAAGACATGCTTTTAGCAGCAGGGCACACACCGGATTTTCTCCACCCAGCAATAGCAAAATAACTTCAGCTCCTGAGAGTTTCTTATCCCCTCGTTGTTTATAATAATGTCCCTAACACTATTACACTGTGTTTACCCAGCTCCTAAACACAGATATAAAAGGCAGGGTGAGTGGGATCATCTCCCTATTGACGTCATCAAGGGATGCAATAACTTTCACTACGACTGAATTTTATCCAAAATCTGTGCTAAAAATGACTGTATAAACATTTGCTTTTTTTAAAAGTAGTAAATATACGTCAGTCTGCATCTCTGCAGGAAATGAAAAAGTTATTTCATATTTGGTTTTCTACTTAGGAGCCACAAGCACACCCTTCAATAATATAGGCTACCCTCATAAACACCAGAGTTACTTTTTTTGAGTTGAAGGAGTGCAAAAGTGAATTGTCTATTTTGCAGCTTTTCTGTCATTTAAACATTATCCAAATCTACTTTCCAGTTTGACACATTTCTGTGCCTCATTGCAGTTCTGAATGAATTTTTATGACTAAGTTATACACACCAAATCGAGGATTTGGAATGGAGGTATTAACCAGAAGTGCGAACCGTGTTTCCATGATATGCTACAAGTTGACGTTCCTGCCTTTTCATAACTTTTTGTTGCTGTTTGGGAAAAGCTATATCACAATTTGCTAAGCTTTGAGCAACACCAATTCAATCATTTAAATGAAAAGTATTTTCTAAACATTTTTGCCAGCTCCACAGGGGCCAAGTCTTTCTCTTTTGGGAATCTTTTGTGTCAGTACAAAGTTCCTTCATATTTCCAAGTGTTATAGAGGACCTGGCAGGAAAGTGAGAATTCCTCTGCGTGAAACATTAAAATCTTTTGAAACTTCTTTTCACTCCCCGTGAGAATTAAATTAAGTTCTTTCCCATTAAAGAAAGTGAGAGAGAGCAGCACAGATTAGTCAGTGGCAATTTGGGCAGCTCTCTCAAAAGTGAGAGATAGAAGTTCAGCTTTCACCTGCGGATCAGGAAGCACCTTGGTCTGCCTATAGCATGATGTCGGGAGGAAAATCACTTACTATTTTAGTTCCAAAATCCCTCCCAATATGTGAGAAACTTTCCTAGAAAAAGTTCTGATAGGTGTTAATTTTTGTGAAAAGCTTTGGTGTCAATGACAACAATTGCAATGCAGGAAATTCCAGCATATGCAAACTGTATGAGAAGCTCGACTTCTTTGTTGGCTTTCCTTAATCCTTGTGAAGTCTACCTGAGAGGTCTAGAAGTAACTTGATTTCTGCCCTGTATTCATGTTTTAATTCTTTTTCACTTCCAGATTATTCACACATTCTGTATATATATATATTTTTCTCTTTCTTTTTCTTTTTCATTTTTTTTTCTTTTTTTCCTCCAGATCTTTTCTAATTTTGTATTGAAAACCTAAAGCAAGACTCCCACAAAACCATTCATCTCCAGAAACATCAGCACAGCACCGAGGCTCTGTACAGCAAAAGGCCAAAGTAATTCCTACTCTTAAATGCTTTGTAGTACTGGGGGCCTTTGAGGCTGACCCTGCAACCCTTATACATACAAGTAGTCCTTGTTGTCCTTATATAAGTAAGAGTTAACTGCTCATGTGTGTAAAGGTTGCAAGGTGAGTCCCTATGAATATCATTATCCCAAGTATAATAACAGTTTTGCTGAAACTCTTGGGTTATCTTTTATAAACGAACCCATATTACTCAATGGAGAATTCTAGAGAGGGAAAAAGAAAGAAGTTAATGTTGCATTTTGAAGGCAGGCAGAGGTCACATGAAAGTTGCCCAAGATTTTTGATTGAGTAATGTACTTTGGAAGAAGTCGCTGTGATTCTTTGGCAGAACACTGTTTATTGTTCAAGTGAAATTTTTCACAGTTAATAAGATGGTCAGTTGCAGGTATTGAAAATATTTGCCCTGCCAAATACCACAAGAGTGAAAACCGTCATGCTGGTTGAATAATGAAACAGAAATCATTCCAACAAACTGCCTGACAGCTGGGGGAGAAATTCCCAGAACATCATTTGACTGAAAAAAAAAAATAAACTGTTTTATTAATTAAAAACAAAACAACAACATCATCATCAACAACAACATTATATATATACATGTATATACGTGTATATATATATAGAAATAAATAAAACAAAAAAGCCCTACTCAGAAAAACTTATTTCTGACTATTTTCCTAAGAGAACTGCCAAAATATTTTGATTCTATTATTTTCAGAGAAGTTTGACTGTCACATAATTAGATCAAAAGTTTTCATTCTTCCACTTTTTTTTTTTTTTAAAGGAAATACTATCATTTATCCAGATATTTCTGTTCATGCATAGCCTACTTTCCATTGACCACGCGATGCCATCAGTGTTTCAGTGGATTCTCCACTGATGTCAATGGAATATTCTGCTTAGAAAGCTCCGTTTAATTTTTACTGCTTTACGAGCAAAGAGAGTATATGAATCACAGCCCTGAGATTGCTTTTGGACAACAATGACCAAAAATTCTGCATAAGCATGCAGTGATTCAGGGTTGCATGCTGCTTTCAGGAACATCAGCTTAAAATGGGCTAACAGTGTAATTGAAAATGCAACAGGACTTTGCAGCAGCTGTTTACTGATGACCTCCTTATATCCTAAACCCAAATTCTGTAAGGTGGAAAAATGCTTTTCTGGTTCGGGGCCCTTTGAGCTTTGCTCCTCTCCAGCAACCTGAAGTACATCTTTGTCATAAATCACTGAAGACACACGGACACTTCCATTGACATCTCATGTAAAATTTTTGTGTAAATTCATTACATACACACACACGAATTACTCAGATGCCCTCATTGTTTCTGTGACTTTCAGAGAATGAGCATTACAATAAATAATCCTCTTCTCATGGAACATTTCTCAGAGAAACTGAGCACAAATCTGACTCAGATTTAGGAAGAACTTAGCAACAGCAGCAGCAGAAGTCTTGTAAAGGAACACGGCCCCTGCTAGCAGGGAATAATGCGTTCCCCAACAGCCAATCGCGTGCCTGCAGCAAACCAGCAACGGGACTCCTGCACAGCCCGAGCTGCTGTTTGCCCCTCTGGGTGGGGGTGGGAAGAAGGCATATGATGTACACTACTCCCAGGGTTAAACTCCCTATGACATGTTGCTTATTTAAAAGCTACCTTGCCACCCTCTACCCCACCTCTTGACCCCCAACCCCCCACCCCTCACCCCCTCCGACCCTCTTCCCCCCAAAAAAAGAACCAAAAAGAGAAAAAAAGTATAAAGGGAAAAGCATGACCTGCAGTATGCTTAAAATTCAAATAAGTGAGTGATCAATGTATCAGTCTTGTGTTCAGCCTATGTAGCCCCTGAATGTGGTTGAGATGTTCGGGACTTCTAAGTATACCCACCCACTTGCAGAGATAACTCTAGGGACTGTGCTGAGGGCTGCTAAATATGCGGCCGGGTTAATTGTGTACAACATCTGGGCAGCCTCATCTGACTCCTACAGAGACGGTGGTGTTTGTCCGCGGTGCTGGGGAATAAAAAGTCTTTCAGGCAAGAAGCAGGAGCAGGGGCAAGCCCTGCTGGCTTTACCCAGGCGACAGCCCCGGTGATGAAAGGATCAGGAGAGAACGCCCGGGGTTAGCACTAAGTTTTATCCTTTGTGCACGCTTTTTCCCCGGACCACCGCCTCGGAGAGCAGAGAAACAGTAAAACATAAAACAAAAATCAAACCAAAACACATCGGGGAGCTTCCGCAACCCTCCAGCCCTCTCCCCAAACTCGGAGCTGCGGCTCTCGGTGCGCGGAGCCGGGCGGGCTTGGGGCGCTTCGCGGACGGGGGCCGCTCGGCCGGTGGTCGCCCTGAGCGCTGCGGGGCGCTGAGGGGGAGGCGGCTGCGGACGGCTCGGGGCTCCCCGCGCTGCGGGCCAGGGGGCGGCCGCCCGCCTCCAGCCTTCGTTTGCCGAGGCTGAGAGGGGCGCTCGCCCGTTCGGGTGGCTCGAAGAGCCCGACCCTGCCGGGCACTCGGTAATTTTTCAGCCGGCTCCGCACAGGGTTAACAATTTCCCCGGTCGGAAAGAGTATATTTAATATGCGAGCATATTTGATGTTCATTGACGGAGCAACAATAGGAATGGTCTTGCTTTATGTACCAGTTACAAGGTTTAATATCATTATATTGCATGCGATATTAGTTTTTATTAGTCGCCATTAACAAGATGTTTTCTACTTGAATTCTCATTTACTTGTTCAATGCAAAAATTATCTTTGGAAAAGGGGAAAAACACATCTTCAAGTGTCAGCTATATTAAATTAAAGAAGTGTTTACCCTTCCTAAGGAAAGCATATGTATCTAAATAGGCATCTTTTACCGTTTGCATAGTAGATTGGAAATTAGCATTTTTGTTCATTTTCCCATGTATGCACAGCG